>NC_086100.1:91256213-91564162 GCF_963921235.1 Mobula hypostoma | reverse complement strand
TGGATTGGGCATTGTGTAATGAACCGGAGACGATTAGAGAGATCAAGGTGAAGGAACCCTTAGGAGGCAGTGATCATAACATGATTGAATTCACTGTGAAATTAGAAAAAGAGAAGCTGAAATCTGATGTGTCAGTATTTCAGTGGAGTAAAGGAAATTACAGTGGCATGAGAGAGGAACTGGCCAAAGTTGACTAGAAAGGGACACTGGCGGGAAAGACAGCAGAGCAGCAGTGGCTGGAGTTTATGCAAGAAATGAGGAATGTGCAAGACAGGTATATTCCAAAAAAAGAAGAAATTTTCGAGTGGAAAAAGGATGCAACCATGGTTGACAAGAGAAGTCAAAGCCAAAGTTAAAGCAAAGGAGAGAGCATACAAGGAAACAAAGATTAGTGGGAAGACTGAGGATTGGGAAGTTTTTAAAACCTTACAAAAGGAAACCAAGAAGGTCATTAAGAGAGAAAAGATTAACTATGAAAGGAAACTAGCAAATAATATCAAAGAGGATACTAAAAGCTTTTTCAAGTATATAAAGAGTAAAAGACAGGTGACAGTAGATATACGACTGATAGAAAATGATGCTGGAGAAATTGTAATGGGAGATAAGGAGATGGCGGAGGAACTGAATGAGGATTTTGCATCAGTCTTCACTGAGGAAGACATCAGCAGTATACCGGACACTCAAGGGTGGCAGGGAAGAGAAGTGTGCACAGTCACAATTATGACAGAGAAAATACTCAGGAAGCTGAATAGGCTAAAAGTAGATAAATCTCCTGGACCAGATGGAATGCACCCTCGTGTTCTGAAGGAAGTAGCTGTGGAGATTGCGGAGGCATTAGAGATGATCTTTCAAAAGTCGATAGATTCTGGCATGGTTCCGGAAGACTTTTGGAAAGTGTATGGTTATGCACTTTGGCAGAAAAAATAAATGGGCAGTCTATTATTTAAATGGGGAAAGAATTCAAAGTTCTGAGATGCAACAGGACTTGGGAGTCCTCATACAGGATACCCTTAAAGTTAACCTCCAGGTTGAGTCAGTAGTGAAGAAGGCGAATGCAATGTTGGCATTCATTTCTAGAGGAATAGAGTATAGGAGCAGGGATGTAATGTTGAGGCTCTATAAGGCGCTGGTGAGACCTCACTTGGAGTACTGTGGGCAGTTTTGGTCTCCTTATTTAAGAAAGGATGTGCTGATGTTGGAGAGGGTACAGAGAAGATCCACTAGAACGATTCCGGGAATGAGAGGGTTAACATATGAGGAACGTTTGTCCTCTCTTGGACTGTATTCCTTGGAGTTTAGAAGAATGAGGGGAGACCTCATAGTAACATTTCGAATGTTGAAAGGGATGGACAGAGTGGATGTGGCAAAGTTGTTTCCCATGCTGGGGGAGTCTAGTACGAGAGGGCATGACTTAAGGATTGAAGGGCGCCCATTCACAACAGAAATGCAAAGAAATTATTTTAGTCAGAGGGTGGTGAATCTATGGAATTCGTTGCCACGGGCAGCAGTGGAGGCCAAGTCATTGCGTGTATTTAAGGCAGAGATTGATAGGTATCTGAGTAGCCAGGGTATCAAAGGTTATGGTGAGAAGGCGGGGGAGTGGGACTAAATAGGAGAATGGATCAGCTCATGATAAAATGGCGGAGCAGACTTGATGGGCTGAATGGCCTACTTCTGCTCCTTTTTCTTATGGTCTTATGGTCTTGTGAACAAGCTCAATCTGTCAGGAAAAGGAATACACATTCTCTTACGCACCATGGTTCAAGAGAAGGTTGTGAGTGGCTACGTCATTTCAGAATCGGAAGTGACTGGTTTAGATAGTGTGAACTGCCTAACATCTGTATATAGGAAACTATGCCTATCAACAAAGGGAACATTCCTCGTCAGAGAGATCTTCAGGAATGGTCTCACCTGAAGCAGATTAATTTGCCAGAAATTGAGCTGCTGATAGGGCTGAATCTACCTAAAGCATTGGAGCCATTGTAAATGATATTCAGTGTTAATGACTGGCCCTACGCAATCAGAACAATGCTGGGTTAGACTGTTAATGGACCATTGAAACCTGGTTTGTCAAGAGATGATCACGATCCAGAATAAACCACTTACCAGAAAGAGGATATTGTGTGAATGGTAAGATTTCATGTCTCCTGTGTTTTGGTAGCATGTAGTTGTAATTATTCTATGATAATAATTAGGGGGCTGGAATGTAGGAGCCATGCATCTGTTCTCTATCAGCACTGTATTCTGATTTGCACATTTATTATGGCAACTAGTCACTTGACTGGGGGCTTGGTAAAACATTATTATTGGATTGATCAGAGTGTGTAGCATACAAGATAAATTCCCGTGCTAGGTCATCAGCAGCGGCATTGGTTTGTTCGAGTTGCCGCTACAATTGGTCTTATATAAGAACAAAACTGCTGGCCCTGTAGATTTTGCAATTCTTTTCTCTTCAGGTTTTGGTCTTAAAGGCTGAACTTGCCACCATAACGTTTCTTTGCAGTGCTTTCCCGATCCTAATTGTTTGTTGTGCAAAATGTCTTTAGTCTGTTCTCTTTGTCAGTCAAAAGCACAACCAGAATCATTCCTTCCTGTGTCTCCAACTGTTTTCCATCATCGCTGAATTCAAACAGAAACTGTTTGTTTCATGCCTAATCTTCTCTGGCCTTGGTATGGCATTAACTCTCACCATACAGCTTTCTTCTCGTTTGCGTGCCTACAAATATTTTTGAATTCCCTTTTACATTTTTTGCCAGAAGAATTTCCTCTCATGCTCTCACTATGCCTTTTATATTTTCTTGTTGATTCCCCTTCTGAACTCCTTGTGATCAACCAAACAGCTGTCATCTGTTTCTTTGTTCATCCCCATTCTACCCTCTATCTCTTCACCCATCAAGAGATTTCTGGCTTTAATTACCCTAACTGGCTCCCATATGGAAACATACCCAGACTCTCGATGAAACATCACTATCTCAAAGACCCCCATTGCTCAATTACAGTTTTATCTGCCAAGTTTGATTATAATGTACTTGGACCTTCCCATTCACATTGGCCCTTCTCCAGCCGAAAGTTATTTTGCTTTTTCAAATCTATTTTTATAGTTGTGTTGAAATTTCCAGTGTGCTATAGATATTCTGGAGGTTAGGGCTCACCCAGATTCCCAGCAGAGTCCAAAGTCCATCCCAAAGTAAGTCAAATCAGTGATGCTGATAGCCTCCAGATCCAAGGTAATGGGGAAATATCATGAGGAAAACATATACATGGTCACGTGCCATCAGATCAGACAATAAAACACTGCCCTAACTTTATAACTTCTTCTGCAGACAAAGGAGATTCACTTCCCATTGAAAGTGTCCGTTATCATCAACATGCCCCATGTTTGACCTAGTGTCCCACTTTTTTTCATGCCTCCTAACCTCACATGTTTTCTCTCTTTCTCAGTTCTGATCAAGAGTCAGCATCAGAAACATTATATGCTCCTCTGTTCACAGAACCAGCACAGACATTGTGGGCTGAAGGGCCTGGCCCACGTTCTAGCTCTCAACACAGTGAGAATGACAATATATCCTGGTCTTGCCACGGTGTCTGTGAATGAGCTTAAAACAGTTTCCACTTCCCCTGTGAACCCCCTTCTGTTCACAGTGACTGTGAATGAGTTTAAAACAGTCTCCACTTCTCCCTGTAAACCCCATCCTGTTCACAGTGTCTGTGACTGAGTTTAAAACTGTCTCCAGTTCCCTCGTGAACCCCATCCTGTTCACAGTGTCTGTGAATGAGATTAAAACAGTCTCCAGTTCCCCTGCGAACCCCATCCTGTTCACAGTCTCTATGAATGAATTTAAAACAGTCTCCACTTCTCCCTGTGAACACCTTCCTGTTCAGAGTGTCTGTGAATGAGTTTAAAACAGTCTCCACTTCCCCTGTGAAGCCCTCCTGTTCACAATGTCTGTGAATGAGTTTAAAACTGTCTCCACTTCTCCCCGTGAACCCCACCCCGTTCACAGTGTCTGTGACTGAGTTTAAAACAGTCTCCAGTTCCCCCGTGAACCCCATCCTGTTCACAGTGTCTGTGAATGAGTTTAAAGCAGTCTCAACTTCTCCCCGTGAACCCCATACTGTTTACAGTGTGTGAATGAGTTCAGAACAGTTTCCCCTGTGAACCCCATCCTGTCCACAGCCAAAGTTCACACAATTAGTTTGGTTTCAATCCTTTCATACTCTAAAATTGGCTCCATGTTCTAGAAACACACATCAAAGATGCTCGTGAACGCAGCAGGCCAGGCAGCATCTCTAGGAAGAGGTACAGTCGACGTTTCGGGCCAAGACCGTTCGTCAGTACTAACTGAAGGAAAAGCTAGTAAGAGATTTGAAAGTGGGAGGGGGAGGGGGAGATCCAAAATGTTTGGAGAAGACAGGAGGGGGAGGGATGGAGCCAAGAGCTGGACAGGAGTTGGCAAAAGGGATATGAGAGGATAATGGGACAGGAGGCCCAGGGAGAAAGAAAAGGGGGAGGGGGGGGAAACCCAGAGGATGGGCAAGGGGTATAGTGAGAGGAACAGAGGGAGAAAAAGGAGAGAGAGAGAAAGAATGTGCGTATATAAATAAATAACGGATGGGGTATGAGGGGGAGGTGGGGCATTAGCGGAAGTTTGAGAAGTCAATGTTCATGCCATCAGGTTGGAGGCTACCCAGACGGAATATAAAGTGTTGTTCCTCCAACCTGAGTGTGGCTTCATCTTTACAGTAGAGGAGGCCGTGGATAGACATATCAGAATGGGAATGGGAGGTGGAATTAAAATGTGTGGCCATTGGGAGATCCTGCTTTCTCTGGCGGACAGAGCGTAGGTGTTCAGCAAAACGATCTCCCAGTCTGCGTCGGGTCTCACCAATATATAGAAGGCCACATCAGGAGCACTGGACGCAGTATATCACCCCAGCCGACTCACAGGTGAAGTGTCACCTCACCTGGAAGGACTGTCTGGGGCCCTGAATGGTAATAAGGGAGGAAGTGTAAGGGCATGTGTAGCACTTGTTCCGCTTACAAGGATAAGTGCCAGGAGGGAGATCGGTGGGGAGCGAGGGGGGGGGGGAACACGAATGGACAAGGGAGTCACGTAGGGAGCGACCCCTGCGGAAAGCAGAGGGGGGGGAGGGAAAGATGTGCTTAGTGGTGGGATCCCATTGGAAGTGGCGGAAGTTACAGAGAATAATATGTTGGACATGGAGGCTGGTGGGGTGGTAGGTGAGGACAAGGGGAACCCTATTCCTAGTGGGGTGGTGGGAGGATGGAGTGAGAGCAGATGTGTGTGAAATGGGGGAGATGCGTTTGAGAGCAGAGTTGATGGTGGAGGAAGGGAAGCCCCTTTCTTTAAAAGAGGAGGACATCTCTCTCATCCTGGAATGAAAAGCCTGATCCTGAGAGCAGATGCGGCGGAGATGGAGGAATTGCAAGAAAGGGATGGCATTTTTGCAAGAGACAGGGTGAAAAGAGGAATAGTCCAGATAGCTGTGAGAGTCAGTAGGCTTATAGTAGACATCAGTAGATAAGCTGTTTCCAGAGATAGAGACAGAAAGATCTAGAAAGTGGAGGGAGGTGTCGGAAATGGACCAGGTAAACTTGAGGGCAGGGTGAGAGTTGGAGACAAAGTTCATGAAGTCAACGAGCAGGAAGCAGCATCAATGCAGTCGTCGATGTAGCGAAGGAAAAGTGGGGGACAGATAACCAGAATAGGTTTGGAACATAGATTGTTCCACAAAGCCAACATAAAGGCAGGCATAGCTAGGACCCATACAGGTGCCCATAACTACACCTTTACTTTGGAGGAAGTGGGAGGAGCCAAAGGAGAAATTATTAAGAGTAAGGACTAATTCCGCTAAACGGAGCAGAGTGGTGGTAGAGAGGAACTGGAATCCAAAAAGAAGCGGATGGCGTTGAGACCTTCCTGATGTGGGATGGAAGTATATATGTTCTAGAATATGTTGCTTCATCAGTCAGATCAAAGTTCTCCTGCAAAATACAAATGGGTCCCAACTGCAGAAGAATTGGGCTGAATTGACTTAACTTCAATCTGCCTTTCTCTGTTCCCACAGCTGTTTCCCCTTCAAGCAAAATAGATTTTATTGCCTTGGTCAAATTTTTATTATGCTTTATTCCTTTTGGATACACTACTTCTGCGTGGTCTATATGAGCTATCAGGATAGGTTTCCTGCTCTGCTCATAAATGAAAGTAAATGTGCTCATGTCATAATGAAAACAATGTAATTTGTAGTGTAACTCTAAAGCTAAATGATGTCTAGTTTGTTTTTATAAGAATGAAATAAAACATCTCAGCCGGATCTTACAGAGACACAAGAGACTGCAGTTCTTCGAACCTGGAACAACAAGCAATCACCTTAAGAAACTTTGTGGAACAAGCAGCATCTTTTGGGGGAAAGAAATTCCAGATGCTGGAATGTAGAATGAAATGGCAACAATTCCTTGCCCTACGGATGCTGCTCAGAGCACTGAGGTCAATCAGCAGTTTGTTTTCAACCATATCATATGTTCAGCTTTTCACACTTCCTTTCTTGCTGCTGCATTGTGTCTGTGTCTCTCTCCTTTCTAATCTCTCATTTTCTGTCCTTTGTAGATTTGCCATGGAGGGGTTGAAATGGAGGGTTAGACACATGATGAACTGGCAGTGACAAACAAGAGAAAACCTGCAGATGCTGGAAATCCAAGCAACACACACAAAATGCTGGAGGAACTCAGCAGTCCAGGCAGCATCAATGGAAAAGAGTACAGTCGACGTTTTGGGCGGAAACCCTTTGGCAGAATTGGCAGTGATCTGTAGTGAGGTGAAAAATACTGTAAATTGTAATAAGGAATGGTATATTTTATAACTATGGCTATGAAGTTCCACTGTGGAGTGGTAGCACAAAACCTCTACAAGTTGCTCGTTAGAATCACGTTGTCATACAGATCTGTTCAAACTGAACCTGGATCTCTAGAACTGTGGGTCTGCAGCTTTACCAGCTTCAGCACTATGCTGTCTAGAATTATAGATAGACGTACTTTATTGATCCCGAGGGAAGTTAGGTTTTGTTGTACCAACCAAGAACAGAGTACAAATATAGCAATACAAAACCACAAACAATCAAATAATAATATGTAAACCATGCCAGACGGAAGTAAGTCCAGGACCAGCCCATTGACCTGGGGTGTCTGACCCTCTAAGGGAGGAGCTGAAAAGTTTGATGGCCACAGGCAGGAATGACTTATACCTACACTTAATATACTAATTTATGATTGAGACGATGTTCCAGTTAGTATTAAGGATTTGGGATAATAATTAACATTTTTACACCAAGTGAAGGGTTTCAAAGAGTATATTGAAAGAAGCTATTTAGACTAGACTTGGGGACAAGTTCATACTTAAGAACACAGAACATACAGCACTACAACACATTGGCCCTTCAGCCCACAAAGTTGTGCTGACCTTTTAAACTACTCTTACATCAACGTAACCCTTCTCTCTTACATAGCCCTCCATTTTCTATTATCCATGTGCTTACCTCAGAGTTTCTTAAATGCCCCTAATGCAACTTCCTCTACCACCATCCCTAGCAAGGCATTCCACACACATACCACTTTGAGCACAGAAGACAGAGGCTGATGGTTGAAGGGACTTATTCGAGCTGGAGGTCTGAAATTAGTGGAGTTCCGCAGGGAACTGTGCTGGGACATCTGCTGTATGTAATATATAAATGACCTGGATGAAAATGTAAATGGTTGGGTTAGTAAGTTTGCAGATGATACCAAGACTGGTGGAGTTGTGGATAGTGTAGAAGACTGGCAAAGAATATAGCATAATATAGACCAGTTTCAGGTATGGGCTGAGAAATGACAAATGTAGTTTAAATCAAGTAAATGTGAGGTGTTGCATCTTGGTAGAACAAGATCCTCAACAGTTGCTGAGCAGAGAGATCTTGGAATCCAAGTTCATAGCTCCTTGAAAATGGCTGCACAAGTCAATAAGGTGGTTAAGAAGCTTATGAAAGTGCTTGCTTTTATTAGTCAAGGCATTGAGTTCAAAAGTCAGGAGGCTATGTTGCAACTTTATAAGACCATCTCTGGAGTGTTGCGTACAGTCTGGTCGCCCCACTATGGGAAGGATGTTGAGGTTATGGAGAGGGTACAGAAGACGTTTACCAGGATTCTGCCTTGTTTAGAGGGCATGTGCTATCATGAGAAGTTGGATAAACTTGGGTTGCTTTCTCTGGAGCACCGAAGACTGAGGGGAGATCTGATAGAGGTTTATAAGATTATGGGAAGTTTAGATAGAGAGTATCTGTTTCCCGGGGTTATAATGTCCTAATACCAGAGGGCATGCTTTGAAGGTGAGAGAGGTAGGTTCAAGAGGGATGTGAGGGGTAAGTGTTTTCTTCAGAGGGCGGTGGTTGCCTGGAATGCGCTGCCTGGTATGGTGGTAGAGGCAAATACATTGGAGGGTTTTAAGAGGTATTTGGATAGGCACATAAATGTGAGGAAGATGGATGGATATGGACATAGATAGATACTTTATTGATCCCAAAGAAAATTACAGTGTCACAGTAGGATTACAGGATATACAATACATAAATATAAAAAGAGAATTAAGAAAGGATAAAAAATAAGTTATCTCAAACGTGGAATGGGCTGCTGGCAACAGTGGTAGAGGTGGATACGATAGGGTCTTTTAAGAGACTCCTGGATAGGTACACGCACATCATGCAGGGCTTAGAAAAATAGAGAGATATGGGTAACCCTAGGTAATTTCTATAGTAAGGACATGTTTGGCACAGCTTTGTGGGCTGAAGGGCCTGTATTGTGCTGTAGACTTTCTATGTTTCAAACAGTCTAACAAGAGGGGTTCATCACTTGCCTGGTTATAGGTTGACTCATTATAGAGCCTAATGGCCGAGGGTAAGGATGGCCTCATATAACACTGTTTGGAGCAACACAGTTGTCTCAGTCTATTGCTAAAAGTTCTCCTCTGTTCAGCCAAGGTAGCATGCAGAGGGTGAGAAGCATTGTTCAGAATTGACAGGATTTTCCGTAGGGTCCTATGTTCGACCACAGTCTCCAGTGTGTCCAGTTTGACTCCTACTGTATATCAGAGCCAGCCTTTATAAACAGTTTATTAAGCCTGTTGGCATCAACCATGTTGATGCCATTGCCCAGCACACCACCACATAGAAGATTGTACTGGCCACAACAGACTGGTAGAACATGTGAAGGAGAGGCCTGCATACTCCAAAGGACTTCAATCTCCTCAGGAAGTAGAGGTGTCTTTGGGCCTTCTTGTACACAGCCTCTGTGTTGGCTCTCCACTCAAGTATGTCACCCAGGTTGACGCAGAGGTACTTCTAGGCCCTCAGCACATCTATGTCCTCACTATAAATAGTAACTCGTCTGCCATCCAGGGGCATCCCAGGGTACTTGTAGGTCCTCATCGTCAGTAATACCATGATTAGTTAGGAGGGATTACTGTCTGGGTGCTTTTAATTTGCCTTTCTACTAGTTTGGCACAACATTGTGGGCCAAATGGCCTGTTCCTGTGCTATAATTTTCTATGTTCTATGTAAATTACCTCTAACATTCTCCCCCACTCCATTCTTTCATCCAATCACCTTAAAATTATGTCCCCCTGGTATTAGCCATTTCCACCCTGGGAAAACAATCTGTCTATCCACTTGATCTATGTCTCTGATCATCTCGTACACTTCTATAAAGTTGCCTTTCATCCTCCATCCAGGTCATTCCTATGTATCACAAATAACAGAGGTCCCAGTACAGATCCCTGAGGAACACCGCTAGTCACAGACCTACAGGCAGAATAATTCCCATGAACCATTATCCTCTGTCTTCCATGAGCATTTGTACAGTTCTGGATTCAAACAGCTAATTTACTGTAGATCCATGTACCTTAAACTCCTGGATGAGCCTCCAATGAGGGACCTTGTCAAAATTAGTGCTAAACTCCATTTAGGATATAGGAGCGGAAACAGGCTGTCTGGCCCATTGAATCTGCTCCAGCATTTCATCATGGCTGATCCAATTTTCCTCTCAGTCTATTCTCCGTCCTTCTCCCCGCTTCTCCCCATATCCTTTCATACCCTGACCAATCTATCAACCTCTCCCTTAAATATACTCAATTACTCAGCTGCTTGTGGCAATGAATTCCACAGATTCACCACTCTCTGGTGAAAGAAATTCCTCTTCATCTCAATTCTAAAAGGATGTTCCTCTATTCTGAGGCTGTGATCTCTGATCTTGGACTCCCCAGCCACAGGAAACCTTCTCTCCACATCCACTCCATTGGGGCCTTTCACCATTCAATAGGTTTCATGAGATCTCTCCTCGTTCTTCTGAATTCCAGTGAATTCAGGCCCAGAGCCATCAAACACTCCTAATATGATAAGCCTTGCAATCCTGGAATCATTTTCGTAAACCTCCTTTGAACTCTCTTCAAGGTCTGCTCATCCCTTCCTCGATAAGGAGTCCAAAACTGCTCACAATACTCCAAGTACCAATACCTTATAAGCCTCAACATTACGTCCTTGCATTTATATTTTAGTCCTCTGAAAATGAATGCTAACATCGCATTTGCCTTCCTCACCACAGACTCAACCTGCAAATAAACCTTTAGGGAATCCTGTATGAGGCCTCCCAACTCGCACAGAATCTCAGATTTTTGAATTTTGTTTCCATTTAGGAAATAGTCTACATCATACAACCATATAACAATTACAGCACGGAAACAGGCCATCTCGGCCCTTCTAGTCCATGCCGAACTCTTATTCTCATCTAGTCCCACCGACCTGCACTCAGCCCATCGCCCTCCATTCCTTTCCTGTCCATGAAGCTGTCCAATTTAACTTTAAACGACAACATCGAACCTGCCACAATCACTTTTATTTTACTTAAGAGCTCCAGCACTTCCTCTTACATAGAAACATAGAAAATAGGTGCAGGAGTAGGCCATTCAGCCCTTCAAGCCTGCACCACCATTCAGTGTGATCATGGCTATTCATCCAACTCAGAACCTTGTACCTGCCTTCTCTCCATACCCCCTGATCCCTTTAGCCACAAGGGCCATATCTAACTCCCTCTTAAATATAACCAATGAACTGGCCTCAACTGTTTCCTGTGGCAAAGAATTCCACAGATTCACCACTCTCTGTGTGAAGAAGTTTTTCCTAATGTCAGTCCTACAAGGCTTCCCCTTTATCCCAAACTGTGACTCCTCGTTCTGGACTTCCCCAACATCGGGAACAATCTTCCTGCATCTAGCCTGTCCAATCCCTTTAGGATTTTATATGTTTCAATAAGATCCCCCCTCAATCTTCTAAATTCCAGCGAGTATAAGCCTAGTCGATCCAGTCTTTCATCATATGAAAGTCCTGCCATCCCAGGAATCAATCTGGTGAACCTTCTTTGTACTCCCTCTATGGCAAGAATGTCTTTCCTCAGATTAGGGGACCAAAACTGCACACAATACTCCAGGTGTGGTCTCACCAAGGCCTTGTACAACTGCAGTAGTACCTCCCTGCTCCTGTACTCGAATCCTCTTGCTATGGATGCCAGCATACCATTTGCCGTTTTCACTGCCTGCTGTACCTGCATGCCCACTTTCAATGACTGGTGTATAATGTGACGAGAATACACATAAAATTAAGATGTTTGCTGGCCTGGGTTAGCATGAGTGACATCAGCAAGTGGTCTGCCACCTGCCCTCAGGGGAAGGAGAGATAAGGAACAATGGAGCAGCGTCTGGAGATGTGTAATAAAGGGACGGGGGAGAGAGAGCTGTCTGGAGCGGCTCCCCCCTTTGAACCCTGAACTGTTTGAAGTGGTGGACAGGAGATGCCCCAGCAGGAGGATAAAAAGGGACAGGTTCGCTAAGGCAGGACACACACGCCACCCGAGGTAACGAGACCCTGGAAGCGGTACGCTTCTCACGAGTCGGTGGGAAGTACCAGACAACGGCCAGGGTGGAAAGGTACAATCAGCGGGAACCCGGTGTGTGTCCGCCCTTGCCTGGGTGCCAGGTTCACTGCAGAGGATCGACCGCATCTGGAGGAGGGGTCACAGTCAGTGACCTCAGGTGACATCACCAAGGACCCGCCCAAAAGCTGTTTGTGAGCCATCTCGCCGGTCTGTGAGTGAAGCTGTGTCTGAATGATCAGTTGTTCCTGTTCCCTCTCTCTCTCTTCCCCCACGTTGTCCATCGCCATGGCAACGATTACTGCGAACTGAACTACTAAACTGGACTGAACTTTGAGTCACTTTGAAATTTGGTCATTTACCCCTAGACAACGATAGAGCTTGATTGAATCTGTTATCTTAATTCTGTGCACATGTGTGTTTAGCATCGCTGAACTTTTGCATTTATTATCCTTTCGATTACTGTGTTGCTTGTTCCTTTAATAAAACTTTCTTAGTTCTAGTACTCCAGACTCCAACTGAGTGATCCATTTCTGCTGGTTTGGCAACCCAGTTACGGGGTACGTAACAATAATGACACCGAGATCTCATTGCACTTCCCCTTTTCCTAATCGGCCACCATTCAGATAATAATCTGTTTTCCTGTTTTTGCCACATTTATCCACATTAAATTGCATCTGCCATGAATTTTCCCACTCACCTAACCTATCCAAGTCACCCTGCATCCTCTTAGCATCTTCCTCACAGCTAACACTGCCGCCCAGCTTTGTGTCATCCGCAAACTTGGAGATGCTATATTTAATTCCCTCATCTAAGTCATTAATATATATTGTAAACAACTGGGGTCCCAGCACTGAGCCTTGCGGTACCCCACTAGTCACTGCCTGCCATTCTGAAAAGGTCCTGTTTATTCCCACTCTTTGCTTCCTGTCTGCCAACCGATTCTCTATCCACATCAATACTATACCCCCAATACCGTGTGCTTTAAGTTTGCACACTAATCTCCTGTGTGGGACCTTGTCAAAAGCCTTTTGAAAATCCAAATATACCACATTCACTGGTTCTCCCCTATCCACTCTACTAGTTACATCCTCAAAAAATTCTATGAGATTCGTCAGACATAATTTTCCTTTCACAAATCCATGCTGACTTTGTCCGATGATTTCACCGCTTTCCAAATCTGCTGTTATCACATCTTCGATAACTGACTCTAGCATTTTCCCCATCACTGATGTTAGGCTAACCAGTCTATAATTCCTCGGTTTCTCTCTCCCTCCTTTTTTAAAAAGCGGTGTTAGATTAGCAACCCTCCAATCCTCAGGAACTAGTCCAGGATCTAAAGAGTTTTGAAAAGTTATCACTAATGCATCCACTATTTTCTTGGGCTACTTCCTTAAGCACTCTGGGATGCAGACCATCTGGCCCTGGGGATTTATCTGCCTTTAATCCCTTCAATTTACCTAACACCACTTCCGTACTAACATGTGTTTCCCTCAGTTCCTCCATCTCACTAGACCCTCTGTCCCTTACTATTTCCAGAAGATTATTTATGCCCTCCTTCGTGAAGACAGAACCAAAGTAGTTATTCAATTCGTCTGCCATGTTCTTGTTCCCCATGATCAATTCACCTGTTTCTGACTGTAAGGAACCTACATTTGCCTTAACCAACCTTTTTCTTTTCACATATCTATAAAAGCTTTTACAGTCAGTTTTTATGTTCCCCGCCAGTTTTCTCTCATAATTTTTTTTCCCTTTCCTAATTAAGCCCTTTGTCCTCCTCTGTTGGACTCTGAATTTCTCCCAGTCCTCAGGTGAGCCACTTTTTCTGGCTAATTTGTATGTTTCTTCTTTGGAATTGATACTATCCCTAATTTCCCTTGTCAGCCACGGGTGCACTAACTTCCCTGGTTTATTCTTTTGCCAAACTGGGATGAACGATTGTTGTAGTTCATCCATGCGATCTTTAAATGCTTGCCATTGCATATCCACCGTCAACCCTTTAAGTATCATTTGCCAGTCTGCGTTAGCTATTTCACATCTCATACCTTCAAAGTTACCCTTCTTTAATTTCAGAACCTTTGTTTCTGAATTAACTATGTCACTCTCCATCTTAGTGAAGAATTCCACCATATTATGGTCGCTGTTATGGGGGCCTCTCACGACAAGATTGCTAATTAACCCTTCCTCATTGCTCAATACCCAGTCTAGAATGGCCTGCTCTCGAGTTGGTTCCCCGATATGTTGGTTCAGAAAACCATCCCGCATACATTCCAAGAATTCCTCTTCCTCAGCACCCTTACCAATTTGGTTCACCCAATCTATATGTAGATCAAAGTCACCCATTATAACTGCTGTTCCTTTATTGCACGCATTTCTAATTTCCTGTTTAATGCCATCCCCAGCCTCACTACTACTGTTAGGTGGCCTGTACACAACTCCCACCAGCGTTTTCTGACCCTTAGTGTTATGCAGCTCTACCCATATCGATTCCACATCCTCCCGGCTAATGTCCTTCCTCTCTATTGCGTTAATTTCCTCACTAACCAGCAATGCTACCCCACCTCCTTTTCCTTCATGTCTATCCCTCCTGAATATTGAATATCCCTAAATGTTGAGCTCCCATCCTTGGTCACCCTGGAGCCATGTCTCTGTGATCCCAACTATATCATATTCATTAATAACAATCTGCACTTTTAATTCATCCACCTTGTTACGAATGCGCCTTGCATTGACACACAAAGCCTTCAAACTTGCTTTTACAACACTCTTAGCCCTTATACAATTATGTTGAAAAGTGGCCCTTTTTGAATTTTGTCCTGGATTTGCCGGCCTGCCACTTTTACTTTTCACCTTACTACTTTTTGCTTCTACCCTCATTTTACACCCCTCTGTCTCTCTGCACTTGTTCCCATCCCCCTGTTGTGAACTAACCTCCTCTCTCCTAGTCTCTTTAATTTGATTCCCACCCCCCCCCCCAACCATTCCAGTTTAAAGTCACCTCAGCAGCCCTTGCAAATCTCCCAGCCAGGATATTGGTCCCACTAGGATTCAAGTGTAACCTGTCCTTTTTGTACAGGTCACACCTGCGCCAAAAGAGGTCCCAATGATCTAAAAACTTGAATCCCTGCCCCCTGCTCCAATCCCTCAGCCACGCATTTATCCTCCACCTCATTGCACTCCTACTCTCAGTGTCGCGTAGCACAGGCAGTAATCCCAAGATTACTACCTTTGCAGTCCTTTTTCTCAACTCCCTTCCTAACTCCCTATATTCTCCTTTCAGGACCTCTCCCCTTTTCCTACCTATGTCATTGGTACCTATATGTACCACGACCTCTGGCTCCTCACCCTCCCACTTCAGGATATCTTGGACGTGATCAGAAATATTATGGACCCTGGCACCCTGAGTCTTCTTTAATCATCATAGTATCCTTAACTTCCCTACCTGTTTCTCTTATCTTACACAATTCAATATCCTTCTCCTTAATGAATACCAAAGAAAAGAAATTGTTCAGAATCTCCCCCATCTCTTTTGGCTCCACACGTAGCTGTCCACTCTGATTCTCTAAGGGACCAATTTTATCCCTCACTATCCTTTTGCTATTATTACAACGGTAGAAACACTTGGGATTTATTTTCACCTTACTTGACAAAGCAACATCATATCTTCTTTTACTTTTCTAATTTCTTTCCTAAGATTCTTTTTACATTCTTTATATTCCTCGAGCACCTCATTTACTCCATGCTGCCTATATTTATTGTAGATCCCTCTCTTTTTCCGAACCAAGTTTCTAATATCCCTTGAAAACCATGGCTCTCTCAAACTTTTAACCTTTCCTTTGAACCTAACAGGAACATAAAGATCCTGTACCCTCAAAATTTCACCTTTAAATGACCTCCATTTCTCTATTATATTCTTCCCATAAAACAAATTGTCCCAATCCACTCCTTCTAAATCCTTTCGCATCTCCTCAAAGTTAGCCATTCACCAATCAAAAATCTCAACCCTGGGTCCAGACTTATCCTTCTCCATAATTATATTGAAACTAATAGCATTGTGATTACTGGACCCGAAGTGCTTCCCAACACAAACCTCCATCACCTGACCTAACTCATTCCCTAACAGGAGATCCAACACTGCCCCTTCTCTCATTGGTACCTCTATGTATTGCTGCAAAAAACTATCCTGCACACATTTTACAAACTCCAAACCATCCAGCCCTTTTACAGTATTGGCTTCCCAGTCTATGTGTGGAAAATTAAAATCTCCCACAATCACAACCTTGTGCTTACTACAAATGTCTGCTATCTCCTTACAAATTTGCTCCTCCAATTCTTGCTCCCCATTTGGTGGTCTATAATATAGCCCCATAAGAGTTACTACACCTTTCCCATTCCTCAATTCCACCCAAATAGCCTCCCTAGACGAGCCCTCTAATCTATCCTGCCAGAGCACCACTGTAATATTTCCTCTGACAAGCAATGCAACACCTCCCCCTCTTGTCCCTCCGATTCTATCATAACTGAAGCAATTAAATCCAGGAATATTTATTTATCTTACTCTCTGTTTATCAATAATGGTGCAAACAACTTTACTATTTTCTTTTAATTCCTTCTTTCCTACATCTGTTCCTACACTCTGGTTCCCCTCCCCCCTCATATCTAGTTTAGATCCACTGGAGCCTCTCTAGCAAACCTACCTGCAGGAATATTTGTCCCCCTCCAGTTCAGATGTAGACCGTCCCGCCGGAATGGGTCCCACCTTCCCTGGAAAATTGCCCAATTATCTATAACTCTGAAGCCCTCCCTCCTACACCATGTGTTCAGCCACATGTTGATCTGCTCTATCTTGCTATTTCTAAACCCTCCTGCACGTGGGACTGGTAGCAATTCTGAGATTGCTATCCTGAAGGTCCTGTCCTTTAACTTGGCGCCTAACTCCCTAAACTCAACTTTCAGGACCTCCTCACTCTTCCTACCCACGTCATTGGTCCCTACGTTCTTTATACAATATAGTACAATCATCACAGCGATATTTGATTAAGCACTTCCCACTCCCTGGATTACAGATCGATAGTAAATATTAAAAAATTAAATTATAAATCATAAATAGAAAATAGAAAAATGGAAAGTAAGGTAGTGCAAAAAAACCAAGATGCAGGTCCGGATATTTGGAGGGTACGGCCCAGATCCGGGTCAGGATCCGTTCAGTAGTCTTATCACAGAAGCTGTTCCCAAATCTGGCCGTACGAGTCTTCAACCTCCTGAACCTTCTCCCGGAGGGAAGAGGGATGAAAAGTGTGTTGGCTGGGTGGGTCGTGTCCTTGATTATCCTGGCAGCACTGCTCCGACAGCGTGCAGTGTAAAGTGAGTCCATGGACAGAAGATTGGTTTGTGTGATGTGCTGCACCATGTTCACGATCTTCTGCAGCTTCTTCTGGTCTTGGACAGGACAACTTCCATACCAGGTTGTGATGCACCCTAGAAGAATGCTTTCTATGGTGCATCTATAAAAATTAGTGAGGGTTTTAGGAGACAGGCCAAATTTCCTCAGCTTCCTCAGGAAGTTAAGTTGCTGGTGGGCCTTCTTGGCAGTTCGGATATTTTCCAATATGGGAAAGGAGGAAGCAGTGGGATGGAGATCTGGGTTTATGGAGCAGCTAAGAAATGTTCCAGCTTGACTGTATAAATGGCTCTCTCACGGAGTGATAAGGTCATACAGTAAATAAGTAGACTCATTGCCCCACCATGTTGTAGTGTGAAGGGTTAACACTGCTGCTGTGTTAGTTATCGATTGGCCAGTTTAAAGAATCTGCAGCCCTTCCATTGGGCTGATTTTGGTGCCACAGTAGCAGATTCTGGCATCAAAGTACTGCTACTGTATAACTATAACGCACATGGGGTATTCCACTCCTTTGCCTCAGGGGCTCACCAGTAGACTGGGGGGAGGGTCATAACCTGTGCTGCGGAAAGATCAGAAGTGTGCTGCAGATAAAGGGCCGATGCACACACTTAGATAGTATCTGTGTAACTTGAATGTTGTAGAGTTTCTTTGTTTTGTGAATAAATAGAAAAATTACTTACCAGTAGTTTTTGTCTTCTGTCCCGTTTTACTGAATCCGTGACCTGCTTCTATGCAACAACTGGTGCCAGTAGCCTTTGATCACAGGTATATACAATGATAGCGATGACCCGACAGAGAATCATAAACTAACCAGACCATGGTGGAGTACTTGGTTAAGACAGCAGCTCTGCATTTAAAAGGGGTGTGCTGCCCTTAATGGGACTAAAAATGGGGATGACCATGGATGTAGCCATCCAATTGCTGAAAGGGTTAGAAAATGTGTGAGAAAGGGGCAATTATGTAAGGTGGATAAGCTAACAGGGGGTGTGGGGTCCCATTTAACCCGTAAGGAGATATTTTCAGTGCTGATCAGGGTAGGGATCCTATTCCCACCTGCTATGCAATATGGAAGGAAATTGCCAGGGAAAGAAGGACAAAGAAACTATTGTGGGAGGGGAGTCCTTCCCAAAACCTTTCCCTGTTAAGGGTTCCTTCTATCTCCTGCAGGATTCCTAATGTCAAACTTAGGCTTTATTGTATTCCTCGCTGGAAGCTATAGCTGACCTTGAGCCTAGTAGGGACAGGGTCAGGGCTCCTGTCAGATATACACGGTCACCCTTTCCCAGTTGGGGGACCCAAGGCTTTACATACCTTTTGCAGTACACTGGAGAAAAGAAAATGTGCAGCAATGGATGGCACTGGTGAATGCTACCATCATTCCGAGCACCCCCAATAGTTGGCAGGGTCCTAGGGCTACAACAGATGGTTTAAGGAGCTCACTTTTCCCCACCCAGGAGGTTACATCATTCATTTAGAACAGAGATGAAGAGGAATTTCTTGAACCAGATGGTGGTGAATCTTGCCAGCTGTGGAGGCCAAAGCATTGAGCATATTTCAAAGTTCAAAGTAAAATTTATTATCAGAGTACATACATATCACCACATTGATCACCCTGAGCTTCTTTTTCCAGGCTGTACACTGCTGGACGTCAGCTGCCTGGATGTCTCAATGGCAAGGTCAAAGCTGGGATACATGGGAGGTTCTTAATGGGAACACATCTGAAGGGGTACATGCCAATGGCATATTACAGTCTATCTTATAAATAAGCACACACATTGCTGCTGTCAACAGAGCGGTGCAGACTATGATGGCCACAGTGTTTTCCTAAGAGAAGAACTGCGGTTGTCAAGCGGTATGGGCACACCAGAAGAGTGGACATCCAGGGGTGAAGGAGTAAGGAAATAGGTGGAGTCTTGAGGGCGGCATTAACTCATGATGAGTCTAAAACAGTCCCTGTGAGCTACCAGACCTATCAACAGGTTATGGCCAGCAGGCTCCTCAGGGTATTGGAAGGGAGCTGGTCAGATCTGGCAGGCAGATTACATTTGGCATCTGCAGTGACAGAGTAAAGCAATGGGATGTGCTAACCATGGCTACACAGACTTTGGAGTCCTGGTGGTGGTGCGTGCTGTGTGACCATGCTGACCAGGAAAACAGAATAAAGGGTTTGTGGTACTTGTCAACCATGTATGGGATCCATGAGAAATTCTATCAGACAATGGCTCACATTTTGCAGGAGCTAAGGTCCAGCAGAGGGCCACAGAATTTGGCATTTTGTGGATGTTCCACATCTCATATTACTCGCAGGCGGTGGGGTTGATAGAGTGTATGAACCGAGCTGTTAAAACAGCAGATTAAGTTGCTGACCTCTACCTTCAGGGGTGACGGGGTGTGCTGCAGCAAGCTGTGGAAAACCTGAACTCCCAGCCGGAGGGCCAGGAGGGTCCTGGCACAACACAGAATTGGATCCTCTGTAGGTAGGAGAGGTGGAGTTGGAGGAAGAATCGGGGAAGGTTTGAGTGCAGCAACCACATGGGCCACCAGAGTGGAGGAGGATTGTGGGAATCATACAATGGGTGGTGCTACTGGGGGAACTGGGAATGGTATGTTTAAATACCCAACAACTAACTATGAGGGAATGAATGTGTGACTCCCTATTTTGCAGAATGCCGAAGTAATGGACACTGACAGCAGTGGTGATGCCAATGAGATCCTACACCGCCTTCTTGCAGATGGCATATGAATATGCAAGTCACACTAATGTTTCAGATTGTTGTATATGTATGATGTTACGATTTCGTAATGTACCAGCAGCAAGAGGTGACAATTAAAACCACTATATTTATTTACATCTACTCAAAAATATAGAAAATTAAATAAACTACTTTCTTAAACAGAAGTTAACAGTGTTATGCGTCTATAGCTCCCTTACAGTCAAACTTCGAACCCATTCTTAACAAATCTTACTCAAGTACAGTCATAAAGTGGCAGTTCAGAGAGTCCCAGTAATTCACAAAACAGGTGAGAGGAGACTTGTGGATTGACAGTGCAGCAATGAGGCGATCACGATGAATTCCAAAGATTCCACGGCTAGCGAACAAAGAAATGGTTACCGAAGATCCCAGCTGAGGAATACTGTTCTGAAGTCCACGAAGAGTGATTTCACAAAGTGACTGTCACGAAATCCACACCCATGGATCATACGAAGGACAGACACGTCTCCACAATGCACAGTGTACCGCTGATTAACCCAATTCTTTGGTTATGGGTAAACATTAGACTTGACCGTTCTCAATCATGAGCTGTTCCTAGATAGCTCGAAGTCTGGAGTCTTCACTCTCTCTCTCTTTCCTTCGACTCCTTCCCAGCACTATGTCTACATTTCTTTTATACCATTGGCATATGTCATAAGGTAACACTCATAGAAATGAAACTGTGGACCCCCAGTAAAATGAAACCAGGGACACATGACGCCCACAGTAAACAAAACTATGGACTCATAGGAATACGAAACTGGGGATACCTGACAATGAAGACTCCAGTTCATGCTGCTGAGGGAGTACCACTAATGAATCCCCTTTGATGAAAAGGGAAAGGACTGTTAGAGGAACTGGTCTAGCTTTGGTTTCTGGGGGGAAGTGGGGTGGGGGTGGGGGTGGGGAGAGTGCATTCCAGCCAACCTCACCTCATAGTATGGCAACGGCCCTAAAGAATTGAACCTCAGTAACCCCTGGTGAACTAAGTGCTTTAAGGGCTGGTATTCCCCTGCTTTTGATTTATCTAATCCAAAGGTCTTGCTCTGAGAGTGATTCCTCAGCCAACAGGGAAGGGAAAGGAACATTGGTGTAGATGATATGATGATCACAGGTCCAATCATTCAGTCGGATATGATGAGTGTGAGCAAGAACAGTGTCCTGGGACACTGTGTCTGTACCCAATGGTGCTGTGAAGGCGGGCACTCCCTGGACACTGAATGGTACTTATAGAATCTGCAGCTTCCAGTCTGACCCATGGCTCCTCACTGGGTGGTTTTGGCAGCATGTTCTACAATACATGCATCGTTTTAGTGGCCTGGGTGAGCACCATGATGGTTGGTGTAGGAAGAGGCATACACCAGAAGTGGGAAGGTTTTAGATGATATCTTTCCCACACATCTTATAGCCTGGTTGTCCTGAGAAATGCTACTCACGACCTCGGCGATGGAAACCCTGGCAAGTGAGGTGACTGTGGCATTTGAGCAGACAGAGGATGGTACCATAACAGAGATACAGTCCTCGTGTTTCAGACTAGTAAACTAACCATTGTTGTTTCATTAGCCATACAAAAGGAATTAAATATATTGATATTATAAATTCTGGTAAGGAAATTATGTTGGGGGGTGGTGTTTGAATTCAGAAAAATAAATAATGATAAAAAAAGTTATAATTTCAAGGCCACAGTCCGTTAGCCAAGCAACACGCATAAAATGCTGGAGGAACTCAGTAGGCCAGGCAACATTTAAGGAAAAGAGTACAGTCAATATTTCAGGCCAAGATCTTTCATCAGGACTGTTAGCCATATTAGATTGAGTTAACGTGTATATTTGAAGACAAAGGTAGGTCTGTTATTCACGGGAACTATAGACAGGGAGAGGTTTGATTGAAAGTGTTATACTATAGTGAAGAGGTTGTATTATGTCACTATCAGGGTAATGCTTCAGTAGAATTAACGGTAGAATTAACAGTAAGTCTTTTCATTAGTCACTGTTAAGCTTATCCTAGCTACCCTTTAAGCATTTGAACTCTATCAATTGTCAATATAACTATATAATAATTAAAGCAGGGAAACAGGCCATCTTGGCCCTTCTAGTCCGTGCCGAATGCTTACTCTCACCTAGTCCCACCGACTTGCACTCAGCACATAACCTGCCATTCCTTTCCTGTCCATATAGCTATCCAATTTTACTTTAAATGACAATATTGAGCCTGCCTCTACCACTTCTACTGGAAGCTCGTTCCACACAGCTAACACTCTCTGAGTAAAGAAGTCCCCCCTCGTGTTACCCCTAAACTTTTGCCCCCTAACTGTCAACTCATGTCCTCTTGTTTGAATCTCCCCTACTCTCAATGGAAAAAGCCTATCCACATCAACTCTATCTATTCCCCTCATAATTTTAAATACCTCCTTCAAGTCCCACCTCAACCTTCTACGCTCCAAAGAGTAAAGACCCAACTTGTTCAACCTTTCTGTGTAACTTAGGTGCTGAAACCCAGGTAACATTCTAGTAAACAACAGGAATTCTGCAGATGCTGGAAATTCAAGCAACACACATCAAAGTTGCTGGTGAACGCAGCAGGCCAGGCAGCATCTCTAGGAAGAGGTACAGTTGACATTTCAGGCTGAGACCCTTCGTCAGGACTAATTGAAGGAAGAGTTAGTAAGAGATTTGAAAGTGGGAGGGGGAGGGGGAGATCCAAAATGATAGAAGACAGGAGGGGGAGGGATGGAGCCAAGAGCTGGACAGGTGATTGGCAAAAGGGATATGAGAGGATCATGGGACAGGAGGTCCGGGGAGAAAGACGGGGGGGGGGGGAGAACCAGAGGATGGGCAAGGGGTATATTCAACCCTCTGAATATACCCCTTGCCCATCCTCTGGTTCCCCCCCCCACCCGTCTTTCTCCCCGGACCTCCTGTCCCATGATCCTCTCATATCCCCTTTGCCAATCACCTGTCCAGCTCTTGGCTCCATCCTTCCCCCTCCTGTCTTCTCCTATCATTTTGGATCTCCCCCTCCCCCTCCCACTTTCAAATCTCTTACTAACTCTTCCTTCAGTTAGTCCTGATGAAGGGTCTCAGCCTGAAACGTCGACTGTACCTCTTCCTAGAGATGCTGCCTGGCCTGCTGCGTTCACCAGCAACTTTGATGTGTGTTGCTTAACATTCTAGTAAATCTTCTCTGTACTCTCTCTATTTTGTTGACATCTTTCCTATAATTCGGTGACCAGAACTGTACACAATACTCCAAATTTGGCCTTACCAATGCCTTGTACAATTTTAATTTTACATCCCAACTCCTATACTCAATGCTCTGATTTATAAAGGCCAGTATACCAAAAGCTTTCTTCACCACCCTATCCACATGAGATTCCACCTTCAGGGAACTATGCACCATTATTCCTAGATCCTTCTGTTCTACTGCATTCTTCAATGCCTTATCATTTACCATGTATGTCCTATTTTGATTAGTTCTACCAAAATGTAGCACCTCACACTTATCAGCATTAAACTCCATCTGCCATCTTTCAGCTCACTCTTCTAACTGGCCTAAATCTCTCTGCAAGCTTTGAAAACCTACTTCATTATCCACAACGGCACCTATCTTAGTATCATCTGCATACTTACTCATCCAATTTACCACCCCATCATCCAGATCATTAATGTATATGACAAACAACACTGGACCCTGTACAGACCCCTGAGGCACACCATTAATCACCGGCCTCCAACCTGACAAACAGTTATCCACCACTACTCTACAATGTAAGCATTGTACCTAAATATGGAAAATTCTTCTTTTACTCTGCTGTATGATTGGATTATGATCTCTCTGGATGATAGTAATGTTTCTCCATCCAGTCCCAGATTTGGAAAATTAATCTGTTTCTCTTCTCATTGAACCTGCCTGATCTGCTGAGTGTTTCCAGCATTTTTTGCTATTATTTCCCATCTGCATCTGCAGTGTCTTTTCATTGTCATCTCCCTGTGTGTAAGGTGTACCATTTTCACACTATGCGTGTTTACTTGGATTTGATCTGTTACTGTGATATGATCTATTCCCTTTAGCAACAATTAGAAGTGCAAGAAAGGTGCACAAATCCAACTGGTTTCCTCCACAGAATGTTGGAAGGGCATCTAAGGTATGAGGGAGAAGCAACAATTTCAGTACGCTGGATGAACTCAGCAGGTCAGGCAGCATCAGTCAGAAATGATGAGTCCACGTTTCGGGCCGGAACCCTTCGTCAGGACTGAAGAATGAAAGATGGCGAAGGATTTGAAGAATGCTTGTAGCGTCAGTTGAAAGACCAGTAATTTGAAAGACAAAGGGGTGGGGGAGGGGAAGCATTGACGTCATAGCCCTGAAAACAATGGGTAGTAGAAGAAGGAGGAGGAACCATGAGGGAGCTGGGGGAGGGGGTAGAGTGAAATAGGGATAGAGGAAGGGAGGGGGAGGGAATTACCAGAAGTTGGAGAATTCTATGTTCATACCAAGGGGCTGGAGACTACCTGGACAGTATATGAGGTGTTCCTCCTCTAACCTGAGTTTAGCCTCGTCATGGCAGTAGAGGAGGCCATGTATGGGCATATCTGAATGGGAATGTGAAGCAGAGTTGAAGTGAGTGGCTACCGGGAGATCCTGTCTGTTGTGGCGGACGGAGTGGAGGTGCTCGACGAAGCGGTCCCCCAATCTGCGTCGGTTTCACCAATGTAGAGGAGGCCGCACCGGGAGCACCTGATGCAATAGATGACCCCAACAGACTCACAAGTGAAGTGTTGCCTCACCTGGAAGGACTGTTTGGGGCCCTGAATGGTTGCAAGAGATGAGGTGTAGGGACAGGTGTAGCACTTACGCTTACAGGGATAAGTGCCGGGTGGGAGATCAGTGGGGATGGACGTGTGGATAAGGGAGCCGTGGAGGGACCGATCCCTGCGGAAAGCGGAGAGGGGTGGAGAGGGAAAGAAGTGCTTCGTGGTGGGGTCCTGTTGAAGGTGGCGCAAGTTGCGGAGGATAAGTTCCTGAGGCTGGTGGGGTGGTAGGTAAGGACAAGGGGAACTCTGTCCCTGTTGTGGTGGTGGGAGGATGGGGTGAGGGCCGAAGTGCGGGAAATGGAGGAGATGCGGGTGAGGGCATCATTGATGATGGTAGAAGGGAAACCACGATCCTTAAAGAAAGAGGACATTTGAGGTGTCCTGGAACAGAAAGCCTCATCCTCAGAGCCGATGCGGCGGAGACAGAGGAACTGGGAATAAGGAATGGCATTTTTGCATCTGGCGGGGTGGGAAGAGGTATCGTCGTGGTAAAACAGGGGCAGAGACATACAGACAGGTGAGACTGCAGATGTTCAAATCCAGAGCTTAAAATAGTGCTGGAGAAACACAGTGGGCTGAGCAGCATCTGTAAAGGCAAAGTGACAGTTGTTTTGAGATAATTCCCTGCATCAGGACTAAGATTGGAAAGGGAAGATAGCCATTATAAGAGGTGAGTGTCGGGGTAGTAAGGGCATGTACAGCATTGATAAGTAGAAATTCCTGGAAGTATTCGAGGTAAACATTCCAGGTGAATGAGCTGGTGTCATTGTTACTGTATGTTTTGTTTGCTCATTCCATCTGAGAGAACTCCGTGCACTTCTGTGTTAAGCCTGCGTGTCTCTGTGTGATGGTCATAATAGAAGCTGCTGCAAATGTCAGGCAGCTCCGTTCATCAAACTAATCACATACATCAGAGACTTGCTGGTTGCTGTTTATGGTGACCTTTATGTTGTTCTCTTTTGCCCTGGATTGGTGCAGACCATTAAAAAACAACTATTACCATCCAAACAAGGTAGTAACAAGGCTGTAAGGATTGCAGAGATGTATTTGTCACCAGACTTTTGAAGATTAACACTGTCAAACCAAATCTTCCAAGTGAGCTCATGGAAACGCCCCAAGCTCCATGTAATTCACTCCTGGAATTGGTTTCCTGGCTGACCTCTTGCTTTTGTTGGTTTATTTCTGCTTGAGGTACTTTGATGGCATTCCATGTGTCCAGGACTTCCCTACACCTCACACACTAAGATATTTTGGTGGCCTGCACCCTGGAAAAGGCTCCCTTTACCACCTGATCCACTGCAACTGGATGTGGCTTTGTGCTCTGTGATGAGCTGGAGCAATACTGGCAGATGACGAACGTCCCCATCCCCACCTCACCACAACCCCTATGCTCAGGATATCTACTGACAAGTCCATTACCCGCATCAACAGTGGAAACAAAGAAGGGGGTGCTTCTAATGTATGCAGTGCAGGCATCAAGATCACAAGAGAATGCTAGACAATGGCTGCACTATGTAGGTCACCCGCAGAACGCTGATCTTTGTCCTTTGGTTTGCAGACACCAATCTCAAGGAAACAAGGATGTAAATTCGGTACAAAATGTAACCTCTGTTGTGAGTTTGCAAATTTAATTTCTTCTGTCTTTGTCACTTCTGCCTCATTTGATCTCTGTACTGGAAAGCTTTTGACTTCTGTGACATTAATTTATGGAACTAACGGTTTGATCTGGAGAAATAGCTTGCTTTCTTATTGAATTGGTATTACTTGAGTTACTTCGAGAGACCCAAAGCTGGCCAACCAAACATTATCTTCAATTGGAAATAGTGTTTACTCAATCTAATCCAGTTTAGTTCAGTCTTTATTATCAAAATGACAGTTAAATAAATATTAACATTTCACAAATCAAATATTGAGAAACATTTCAAAGTAAACTGCTAGACTGTATAAAGTAAATCTGATGGACTATATTCTTCTACAAATCAATTTCAATTATTTGGTGAAGGAAAATGTGTGGCAGAATGCTGCAAATGCTCAGCTCAGTTGAAAGAGAAAACTGAGTTTCATTGGAATCCAATTAACCTATTACTACTCGGTTGCAAGCCTGTTCAGCACAATGAAATCAAAAGATTAAAGTTATTCAACACAGCATCTGCAGATTTTCTCTTGTTTGAATATTAAAATTATGTATACTAAGCACAAATATTGAGAAAGCAGCAATTAACTAGATGGAGGCATTTCTCTTCTAGAATTATGAAATGCCTTTTAATCTCAATAATTTAGTCAATGACACACGATAGCTTTAAGAAAACTTCACTGCTTTGATCCTATACTAAGCAGTCAATAAAGTTCCAGGTGAAGGGTCTTGACCTGAGTCATCAATTGTCCACTTCCTTCCATTGATGCTGCTTGACCCATTAATTTCCTTCAGTTTTTTTCCTCTGTTGCTGCAGATTCCAACATCTGCAGTCTCTTGCATCACCATTAAAGTTTTCCACCTGAAGTAGTCTGGGTCCTCCCTTAGATATGCAGATTGAAGTGACAACAGTCTTGTTTGTCTTTTTTCTAAGAACAGTGGAAGTAGTAGCTCCCTGGGAAGAAGTTCTCTGTATTTCCTCATTCCAAGAGCATTCTGGGACCATGATCTTTGACCTATCTTGGTGCTGAGCTGTGATTGCACCCTCAGTTCTGACCATTTGAAATTTTTCTCACAAAATTGTCTGGGCCTTCAAATGAGTGCAGGTGAAGTACAGATATTAATTGTTTGGGTTTTCATATGACTTCATCAGATGTGAACTACAGATAGTGGGGAGTGGAAGTAATGGAAGGAGGCACTGAAGGAGAGGCAGATGCGGTTTAGGAGGATGACGTAGAGATTATGAGGAGGAACTTGGGATCAAACAATTAGAAATCTGAGACGCCCACAACAAGGGCGGGAGAATCACACAATTAGGGGAAGCTGATTGCAGGGAGAACTGACCTGTCAGAACTCCCATCCCTACTGATATATTTATCTGCGAATATTTTAGCACCGGGTTTCCCACGAACATTCGGTGTGCTAAACAGGTTTAGAGGTGGTGCTTATCTGTCCGCACTCCGAATTAGGTCGTCTGCGAATATTAATGATGCTGGAGAGGTAGTAATGGGAGACAAAAAAAACGGCAGACAAACTGAATAAGTATCTTGCCTGTCTTCACTGTGGAAGGCATGAAGCAGTATGACGGAAGATCGAGAGTGTCGGGGGTGGAGGTGTCATTACTAGGGAGTAAGTGCTTGGGAATGGAAAGGTCTGAAGGTAGATAAATCACCTAGACTAGCTGTAGCTGAAGAGATTGTGGAAGCATTAGTATTGATCTTTTAAGAATAAAAGGAGTCTGGTATTGTTCCGGAGGACTGGAAAATTGCAAATGTCACTCCACTCTTCAAGAAGGGAGAGAGGCAGCAGAAAGGAAATTATAGGCCAGCTAGTCTGACCTCAATGATTGGATAGATGTTAGAGCCAATTGTTAAGGGTGTGGTTCTGGGGTATTTTGAGGCACATGATAAAATAGGTTGAAGCCAGCCTGAAGGGAAAACCTTGCCTGACGAAGGGTCTCGGCCTGAAACGTCAACTATACCTCTTCCTAGAGATGCTGCCTGGCCTGCTGTGTTCACCAGCAACTTTTATGTGTGTTGCCTGACAAATCAGTTGGAATTCTTGAAGAAATAATAAACAGCATAGACAAAGTAGAATCAGCAGGTGTTGTGTACTTGGATTTTCAGAAGGTCTTTGACAAGGTGTCACACATGAGGCTGCTTAACAAACTGAGAGCCCATTGTATGACAGGAGAGAAACTTGCATGGATAGAGCATTGGATGATTGGCAGGAAGCAAAGAGTGGAAATGATCTAAAAGCTACAGAACTTAGGCCTCTGTATCTCTATCTGCAACTGGATCGCCGACTTCCTAACCAGAAGACCACAGTCTACGTGGATTCGAAATAAACATCTCCACCTCACTGACAATCAACACTGGCGCAACACAGGGATGTGTGCTTAGCCCACTGCTCTACTCTGTCTACACCCATGACTGTGTGACTAGGCATAGCTCAAATGCCATCTATAAATTTGTTGATGATACAACCATTGTTGGCAGAAACACAGATGGTGATGACAGGGTATACAGGAGCAAGATACACCGTCAGTTGAGTGGTGTCGCAGCAACAACATCAACAAGACCAAAGAGCTGATTGTGGACTTCAGAAAGGGTAAGACAAGGGAACACAAACCAATCCTCATAGAGTGATTACAATGTCAAGTTTCTTTGTGACAATATCTCTGAGAATCTAACCTGGACCAACATATTGATGGCAGCTATAACGAAGGCAAGACAATGGATATATTAGGCGTTTTAAGTTTGGTTTGTCACCTAAAACACTCAAAAACTTATATAAATGTACCCTGGAGGGCATTCTGGCTGGCTGCATCATTGTCTGCTCCAGGGGATTACTGCATAGCATCAAAGTAGGTGAGTTTTAAAATTCGTCAGCTCCATCATGAGTACTAGCCTCCATAGTATCCAAGACATTTCAAGGAGTGGTGCCTCTGAAAAGTAGCTTCCGTCAACAAAGACCCCCACCATTCAGGACATACACTCTTCTCATCATTACCATTGGCAAGCAAGTACAGAAGCCTGAAGGCACAAACTCAGCAATTCAGGAACAGCTTCTTCCCCTCTGCCATCCAATTTCAAAACAGACATTGCACCCATGAATACTACCTCACTATGTTCTTTATTTCTGGTTTTTAGCACTACCTATTTTAACTTAATATACATACCGAGTGTTTTTCAGATTTTTTTCTATATTTATCATGTATTACATTGTACTGCTGCCGTAAAGTTAACACATTTCTTGACATATGCTGGTGATATTACACGTGATTGTGATTCTGATTAAAGGGAGCCTTTTCTGGTTGGCTGCTGGTGGTTGTTCCATAGGGGTTGATGTTAGGACCACTTATTTTTAAGTCATATGTCAATGATTTGGATGATGGAATTCATGGCTCTTGGGCCAAGTTTGTGGACAATAGTATATAGATGAAGGGGCAGGTAGTTTTCAGGAAGCAGAGTGATTATAGAAGGACTTAGATTGGGAGATTGGGCAAAGAGGCAGATGGAATACAGTATTGGGAAGTGTATGGTCATGCACTTTGGCAGAAGAAATAGAATCGTAGACTATTTCCTAAATAGAGAGAAAATTCAAAAATCTGAGGTGCAAGGGCAGGATTCCCTAAAGGCTGTTGTGCAGTTTGAGTCAGTGGCAAGGAAGGCAGATGCGATGTTAGCATTCATTTCAAGAGAACTAGAATACAAAAGCAAGGATATAACATTGAGGCTTTATAAAGCACTGGTGAGGCCTCACTTGGAGTATTATGAGTAGTTTCAGGCCCCTTACCTAAGTTACGATGTGCTAACATTTGAGAGGTTCGCGAAAATGATTCCAAGCTTAAAAGGCATATCATTTGATGAGAGTTTCATGGCTCTGGGCCTGTACTCACTGGAATTCTGAAAAGTGCGGGATGGGGGATCTCACTGAAACCTATCAAATATTGAATGGCTTTGATAAAGTGGATGTGGAGAGGATTTTTCCTGTGGTAGGGGGAGTCGAAGACCAGGGGACACAGCTTCAGAATAGAGGGACGTCCATTTAGAACAGAGATGAGGAGCAATTTCTTTAGCCAGACGGTGGTGAATCTGTTGAGTTTGTTACCACGGGCAGTTGTGGAGGCCAAGTCATTGGTATTTTTAAGGCAGAGGTTTATAGAGTCTTGATTAGGTCAGGGATGAAGAGATACAGGGAGAAGGCAGGAGATTGGGACTGAGAAAGAAATGGATCAGCCATGATGAAATAGCAGAGCAGATTTGATGGGCCAAATGGCTTAATTATGCTCTTGCACCTAATGGTCTTATGTGCATCCTTTTTTTCACTGGATGCCTGGGACATGACATCCAAAAATGTCCTGGATTGCCACAATAGAGGCAAGAACATGTTCTCCTGTGCCGATCTCATTCCTCCTAAGATAAGTGCATGATAGCTTCTACTGGTGACTAAGAGTTGGGAAGCTTGAAACATTTTTTTCCTGTATCACTCATTTACCCGGTCGCCAACTATAATGGCCAGATTAATCAGGTCATCCAGACTGTCCAGATAGTCACGGACAGTGATCTTGTGTTGGATCTCTGTGCTCAGTATATATTGGAAAGCAATCACAAGGTATCTCTCATTCCACCCCATCTCCACCACAAGCATGCATCATCTTTTACTATCCCACTACATTTATGCAGGTTCAGGAGTCAGTGGGTAGCCTCCTGACCCAGTACTGGAAGGTCAAAACCTTTCCTTTACTCAGCAACAAAACCACAAAATGACTGCGCTGCAGAATAAACTTGCTCCCATAGAGCTTGGAGTTCCCATAGACTGATTGGAGGTCCATCCAGGAGATTTACTATGTGCACCAGTTTACATGCATCATCACCAAACCAATAGGCTGGGCTTGGAAAGTCAGCTCACACTGGGTAATGAAATTCCTGCAGTGATCGGGGTCACTAGATTATCTGCCTGGTGGAGGAACACTTGGTTCTGGTGCTGACATGGGAGTCAGTTCTGGTCCAGACACGGATGTCAGGGCATTAGTAGCTGATGTTGTTTGGACAGCGGAAAAGAAAGATCTACAAGATCCTGGGAGTGGGATTGACCTGGCCCAAGGCTGCTGAATTGCATTTGTGAGAATGCTAATGGCTGTCAGCTGCAAGCTTCTGGACAGCATCTGAGAGAGCAGAGATCACTGCCACCTAATTCTGATTGTCTGCAGTGAGCTGCTGAACTGTTGCTGTGAGGGATGATACCTGTCCCTCCAGCTGAGACTGGGTTTGTCAAACAGAATATCTGTCGCATTGCTTCGGTCACTTCTCCCAACACAGATTCGACTGCCTGTAACTTCTCCCCTACCTGGCCAATGAATCTCAGGGCCAAGGTCAGTGGTTCTCTCTCTGCTGGGTCCATTTCTGCGGTTGAGACTTCCTGTCAAAGCATTTGGATATGGCCCAAGTGTGGAGAGAGAGATGCTGAAGCAAGTCAACAGTTCACTGGCTTTAATGGGAACTGTTGCAGAATTTAAAGGAAAAGAAAAACAATAAGTGCTAGGCCAACAGGGCCGTTAACTAAACACTCAAACTGAAAGTCAATGCCAACACAGTGGCTGAAAACAATAACCAAATACTTTAATGATACTGCTCCTTGACAGCGTCAGTCAAAATGGCAGATTTCTTTTCCAGACAAGGATGAAAGTAAATGTTGCTGTGATTTTTGTCAAGTCTGAACAAGACTGGAATGAAAAGAAGGGAATTAAAACTACCATAATGAAACACTAATTTGCTCAAATGTGCATACTCACACACCCGATTGCTGAAGCTGTTTTGCAGCCCGTCATGTGGGTGCATAGACCCTGCAGCAGAGTTCTGATTGTGACAGTTTCAGGTCAAGACCCTGAATCAGAACTGAGAGAGAAGAGGAAAAGTTGCCATTGTAGTGGGGAGTGAAGGGAAATGGGATAGAAGCTAATAGGTGGAGCCAGATAAGGAGGGGATAATGAGAAGATGGAATTCAGTGGAGCAAGGGTAGATGGGAGATGAACAAAGAGCAAAAAATACTTGGGAACAGCTGTGTAGGAGGATAGCACCAATGTCAGGGATTATCTGAAACTGAAGAGTTCAATGTTGAGACCATTGGCTTGTAAGCTACCCACATGGAATATCAGATGGTTCTCATCCAATTTTTGTGATAGGTCTTACAGAGAGAATTTCACAAAGTTATCTTCTGGTCTGTTTGTTTTCATCAATGCAGCTAGGCAGCTGTCCCTGTGCTTGAAAGACTCTGTGATTTTGAGTCTGTGACAACTGCAACTTAGATGGTAACTTCCTGTCCAGTAAAATCCTCCACATTCTTGTGAAATTGGAAAACTCACTTTCCTAACCAACTTTGTTCACCTAATCCACTTAAACTTGTAAAATTGTAAATTGGTTTATGTCATACGTACCACGGTACAGTGAAAAACCTGTCTTTCAAAATGTTCATACAGAGCAATTCATTACAACAGTGCTTTGAATTAGTGCAAAATTAAACATTAACAGATCAGCAAACACAAAATGCTGGAGGAATTCAGTAGCTCAGGCAGCATCTATAGAAATGAATAAACAGTCAACATTTTGGGCCGAGACCCTTCATCAGGACTAGAAAGGGAGGGGGTAGATGCCAGAATAAAAAGGCGGGAAGAGAGGAAGGAGGACAAGCTAGAAGGTGATAGGTGAAGCCAGATGAGTGGGAAAGGCTGAATAATGTGTTACAGTTATTGAGAAAATGCAGTGCAGGTAGAAGTAGACAACAGATGCAAGGTTATAATGTAATAGATAGGAGATTGTGAGAAGTGTCTATTTGACCATACTTACAAGACTTGAGACATTAAATAATGTTTTCCTTAACTGGTGAAACAAGTGACAAACCTCTAAAGCCTGCACATTTTGAGCCCCTGAATCACAGCAGACAGTGGCATGATAGTGTAATGGTTAACACACCGCCTTACAGTACCAACCATCTGGGTTAGTTTCCTGCCGCTGTCCGTAAGGAGTTTGTACGTTCTCCCCATGATACGTGGGTTTCCTTTGGGTGCTCTGGTTTCCTCCCACAGTCCAAAGATGTACTGGTTGGTAGGTTAATTGGTTATTGTAAATTGTCCTGGGATTAGGCTTGGGTTAAATCGGGGGTTACCAGGCAGTTTGGCTCAAAGGGCCAGAAGGGCCTGTTCTGTGCTGTATCCAATAAATAAGTAAATAAACCCAGTGCCCATCAGTTGTTCAATCTTGATGTAGAAGGAAGATAACTTTAAAACATGCAGAAAAAAAGACTGTCATTTTCTGCTCAACGATTCCCTAATATTAGGGACTAACTAGGCATTTACACTATGGGCCAATCTCCTAAAAGCAATTACTCACTGAGTAAGCTAAAAATGCAGCTGAACTATTTCACTTAGAGATGGCACAGGAAAATAGATGAAAATAGATCTTCTCACTGACCCTGAGCCAGGGTGCTTACCAGACCATTTTCATCAGCATCCACTTCCCTTGTCTGAATAAATGAATGATGTCTTTAATTGTAACAGTGTAAACAGATTCGACACAAGGTACAGGCACGTTCACTCCCTCCCTTGATGAGAGGTTCTGAATGGAGGAAGCTAACAATCTCTCTTCAGCATAATTTGTTGTGGACACTTCACTGCATCAGAGTGTTGATGAGCAGAGAAAATGGAAAAGGTCGCTTCCTAAATGCTGCATTTGTACTAAACTAAGCAAAGCTGGACGATACCCACAGCTAAACAAAATACTCAGATGTTACACACGCCTGCAGCTGCCAATCATTGCCAAAAATCAGTTGAGGTAATGCACAACATGGAGGAATTGCTTTCAACGTTCGGTGATCTTGGCAATAATACAGGAAAATTGTCATCTTGGTCTATACATCACCTGCACTTTCCAATTGGTACTCCATTTGATTCCAAAAGCTGACTTCACCAACAATAGAAGGTAAAGGAAAATGCTTGTGCACGAATGCAAGGTTTCAGCCCAAAACATTAACAATTCCTTCCTCCTAAGCTGCTCAACTGACCGAATTCCTCCAAGGAAGGATGTGGAGTCTTTGAACAGGGGGTTAAAAAAGGTTTAATATTGAGCTGCAAACAACAGGAATTTTGCAGATGCTGGAAATTCAAGCAACACACATAAAAGTTGCTGGTGAACGCAGCAGGCCAGGCAGCATCTCTAGGAAGAGGTACAATCGACGTTTCAGGCCGAGACCCTTCGTCAGGACTAACTGAAGGAAGAGTGAGTAAGAGATTTGAAAGTTGGAGGGGGAGGAGGAGATCCAAAATGATAGGAGAAGACAGGAGGGGGAGGGATAGAGCCAAGAGCTGGACAGGTGATAGACAAAAGGGATACGAGAGGATCATGGGACAGGAGGTCCGGGAAGAAAGTCGGGGGGGGGGACCCAGAGGATGGGCAAGGGGTATATTCAGAGGGACAGAGGGAGATAAAGGAGAGTGAGAGAAAGAATGTGTGTATAAAAATAAGTAACAGATGGGGTACGAGGGAGAGGTGGGGCATCAGTGGAAGTTAGAGAAGTCGATGTTCATGCCATCAGGTTGGAGGCTACCCAGATGGAATATAAGGTGTTGCTCCTCCAACCTGAGTGTGGCTTCATCTTTACAGCAGAGGAGGCCGTGGATAGATATGTCAGAATGGGAATGGGATGTGGAATTAAAATGTGTGGCCACTGGGAGATCCTGCTTTCTCTGGCGGACAGAGCGTAGGTGTTCAGCAAAGCGGTCTCCCAGTCTGCGTCGGGTCTCGCCAGTATATAAAAGGCCACATCGGGAGCACCGGACACAGTATACCACCCCAGCCGACTCACAGGTGAAGTGTTGCCTCACCTGGAAGGACCGTTTGGAGCCCTGAATGGTAGTAAGGGAGGAAGTGTAAGGGCATGTGTAGCACTTGTTCTGCTTACACGGATAAGTGCCAGGAGGGAGATCAGTGGGGAGGGATGAGGGGGACGAATGGACAAGGGAGTCGCGTAGGGAGCGATCCCTGTGGAATGCGGGGGGGGGGAGGGAAAGATGTGCTTAGTGGTGGGATCCCGTTGGAGGTGACGGAAGTTACAGAGAATAATATGTTGGACCCGGAGGCTGGTGGGGTGGTAGGTGAGGACCAGGGGAACCCTATTCCTAGTGGGGTGGCAGGAGGATTGAGTAAGAGCAGATGTACGTGAAATGGGGGAGATGCGTTTAAGAGCAGAGTTGATAGTGGAGGAAGGGAAGCCCCTTTCTTTAAAAAAGGAAGACATCTCCCTCGTCCTAGAATGAAAAGCCTCATCCTGAGAGCAGATGCGGCGGAGACAGAGGAATTGCGAGAAGGGGATGGCGTTTTTGCAAGAGACAGGGTGAGAAGAGGAATAGTCCAGATAGCTGTGAGAGTCAGTATTCTCGCAATTCCTCCGTCTCTGCCGCATCTGCTCTCAGGATGAGGCTTTTCATTCTAGGACGAGGGAGATGTCTTCCTTTTTTAAAGAAAGGGGCTTCCCTTCCTGCACTATCAACTCTGCTCTTAAACGCATCTCCCCCATTTCACATACATCTGCTCTCACTCCATCCTCCCGCCACCCCACTAGGAATAGGGTTCCCCTGGTCCTCACCTACCACCCCACCAGCCTCCGGATCCAACATATTATTCTCCCTAACTTCCGCCACCTCCAACGGGATCCCACCACTAAGCACATCGTTCCCTCCCCCTCCCCCACTCTCTCTGCATTCCACAGGGGTCGCTCCCTACGCGACTCCCTTGTCCATTCGTCCCCCCCATCCCTCCCCACTGATCTCCCTCCTGGCACTTATCCGTGTAAGCGGAACAAGTGCTACACATGCCCTTATACTTCCTCCCTTACCACCATTCAGGGCCCCAAACAGTCCTTCCAGGTGAGGCAACACTTCATCTGTGAGTCGGCTGGGGTGATATACTGCGTCCGGTGCTCCCGATGTGGCCTTTTATATATTGGCGAGACCCGACGCAGACTGGGAGACCGCTTTGCTGAACACCTACGCTCTGTCCGCCAGAGAAAGCAGGATCTCCCAGTGGCCACACATTTTAATTCCACATCCCATTCCCATTCTGACATGTCTATCCATGGCCTCCTCTGCTGTAAAGATGAAGCCACACTCAGGTTGGAGGAACAACACCTTATATTCCGTCTGGGTAGCCTCCAACGTGATGGCATGAACATCGACTTCTCTAACTTCCGCTAATGCCCCACCTCCCCCTCATACCCCATCTGTTACTTATTTTTATACACACATTCTTTCTCTCACTCTCCTTTTTCTCCTCTGTCCCTCTGAATATACCCCTTGCCCATCCTCTGGGTCCCCCCCCGCCCTCCTTGTCTTTCTTCCCAGACCTCCTGTCCCATGATCCTCTCGTATCCCTTTTGCCAATCACCTGTCCAGCTCTTGGCTCCATCCCTCCCCCTCCTGTCTTCTCCTATCATTTTGGATCTCCCCCTCCCCCTCCAACTTTCAAATCCCTTACTAACTCTTCCTTCAGTTAGTCCTGACGAAGGGTCTCGGCCTGAAACATCGACTGTACCTCTTCCTAGTGATGCTGCCTGGCCTGCTGCGTTCACCAGCAACTTTTATGTGTGTTGCTTAATATTGAGCTGTCTAGGTTACAAGGCATATGAAATAATGAGAGACTGGACAAACTAGGGTCAGTTTCTCTGCAGCAGTCAAGGCTGAGGGGAGATGTCAGAAATATTTACGAAAAAAGCAGTGGGCATTGTCTATATGGACTCGAGTAAGACCTTTGTCAAAGTCCCGTTTGGTCAAGAAGGTTCAGTCATTGGCATTCAAGATGACGTATTAAATTGGATTAGACTTTGGCCTTGTAAGAAAAGCCAGAAAGCGGTAGTAGATGGTTGGCTGTCTGACTGAAAGCCTGTGACTAGTGGAGTGCCACAGACATAAGTGCTGGGTTCATTGTTCATCATCTATATCAATAATTTGGATGATAATGTAGTGAACTGGATCAGCAAATTTGCAGATGACACCAAGATTGGGGGCATAATAGACAGTGAGGAAGACTATCAAAGCTTGTAGTTGAACCTGGACCATCTGGAAAAATAGGTTGAATAAAAGCAGATGAAATTTAATACAGATGCAAGGTTTTGCACCTTGGGAGGGCAAACTGGGTAGGATTTACACAGTGAATGGTAAGGCATTGAGGTGCGCAGTAGAACAGAGGGATCTGGGAATACAAATTCATAATTCTTTGAAAGTGGCATCACAGGTAGATAGGGTTGTAAAGAAAGTTTTTGACACATTGGTCTTCATAAATCAAAGTATTGAGTACAGGAGTTCAGATTATATGTTCAAGTTGTATAAGATGTTAGTGTGGCTAAATGTGGAGTATTGTGTGCAGTTCTGGTCGCCTACCTGCAGGAAAGCTATCAATAAGATTGAAAAAGTACAGGGAAGTTTTATAAGGATGTTGTCATGACTTGATGACCCAAACTATAGGAAAAGGTTGAATAGATTTGGACTTTATTCTTGAAGTGTAGGGAATTTAGGGATGCAACACACAAAATTCTGGAGGAGATCAACAGGCTAAATAGCTTCTATGGAAAAGAGTAAGCAGTCAACATTACAGGGTGAGACCCTTCAGCAGGACTGGAAAAAGAGATGAGAAGTCAGGGTTAGATGGTGAGTGGAGAAGAGGAGAAAGTACAAGGTGATAGGTGAAAGGTGAAACTGGGAGAGGGGGAGGGGTGAAGTAAAGAACTGGGAAGTGGATTGGTGAAAGAGATAAAGGACTAGAGAAGGGTGGATCTGATAGGAGAGAACAGAAAGACATGTAAGAAGGGGAAGGGGAAGGAGAGCCAGAGGGAGGTGATGGGCAGGAAAGGAGATAAGGTGAGAGAAGGAAACAAAAGTGGGGAATGGTGAAGGAGCGTGAGGCCATTATGGATGTTCGTACTATCAGGCTAGACGTTACCCAGACAAGATGTTGCTCCTCCATCCTGAGTGTGGCCTTATTGCTGCAGCAGAGGTGGCCATGGACTGACATGTTGGAATGAGAATGCGAAGTAGAATTAAAATGGATGGCAACTGGGATATCTTGTTCCACTTGCAAGGATAAGTGCACAGACAGTACACCATATGTGATTACACTTTATAAGTATTTCTTGGTGATGGGTTAGTAGAAACAAATACAATAAAGGTGCCAAGTCAGTAACTCTATCAGTTCTGTGCACAAATAATTCATTGGAGCTCTTACAGAACCAGGTGTCCCTTTCCTCCAGTCGATGTCCTCCGAACTCCGCCGACCCTCGAATGGGACCACCCTTGGTGGTAGACCAAACGCTCCACACGAGTCTGTCCTCATCTCCTCTCCTCGCCGAAGACCCTGGGCCTCGACTTCCGCACGGAGTCTATTCCGTCGACCAGCTTACAGCATCTCTCTCATCACGTCTCCTCTCTCTGTCCCCATCGCGCCTTCTGCCCAAAGCCCGCGAAAACAATAGCTTACAGACACACAAGAAAGAATAACATCTATCCCAATTGGTTAGCAAATGAATACAATTCTCATTATCAGTAATTATAACCCAAACAAGCTGCTGCCGTTAACTCAACAATTAACATTACAGAGAAGCCATTTTATTATAACATTACAAAGAAGCCATCTTATTAGCCCTCACAGTAACATAAAAGAAGAAATCCCTTACACAGTAAACAGAGGAAGTGTGCTGCATTAAGAGAACACACATTAGATAAGTATTTGCCATTGAGTGTAACTTGAAAGGTTTATGAATATTTAGTTTCTGTCTTGTCCTGTAACTAAATAATAAACTTATTTATCAGTAGTGAGTGTCCCCACTCACTGAAGTCACTGAACCTGAGGGGGAAAACAGGTAAATCTGAGTGGAGGTTCTTCACTCAGAGTGGTACTAGTGTGGAACAAGCTGCTGGTGGAGGTGATGGATGCAGGTTGGATTAGAAGTTTTGGATAAGTACATGAATGAAAGGTGTTCAGAGGGCTATGGTCCAGGTGCAGCTCAATGAAACAGTATGGCATTGGCTAGATGGGCCAAAGGGTCTGTTTTTGTTTTGTAGTGTTCTATGACTCGATGACTATATAGAGACATAAATAGAGTAGACAACCAATATCCTTTTCCCAGTGTACACATATGTAATACCAGCGGTTTTGCGCTTAAGGTGAGAGGAGGCAATTTCAAAGGAGTTGCATGGGGAAGATTTTTTACACTGAGGGTTCCTGGAATGCAATGTTTCCTCTATTTTTTTTTACAGCTGTGTGGACAAGTCATTGCCCTGAGCAGGGAATTTAAAAAAAAATACACAACCTGAAAACTGCACAGCCCATTACATAAAAGAAAATTTCAGCTGTGCAGCAATGAAGGCTAAGTACCCTTGAGCATTTCAGTTACTGCATGGCCACAAACCGGCGCAGCTTAGAGGGAACCATTATGGAACGTGCTGACAGAGATGATAGTAGAGGCAGAATGATAGAATGCTTAACCATAAGCATACGACATTCGAGCAAAATCAGGCCATTCGGCCCCTCCAGTATGCTCCGCTACTTCATCATGGCTGATTTATTATCTTTCTCAAACCCATTCTCCTGCCTTCTTCCATAACCTTTGATACCTTGACAAATCAAGAACCTGTTAACCTCCACTTTAAATATACTCAATGATCTGGCCTAAGCAACCATCTGTGGCAATGAATTCCACAGATTCACCACCCTCTGGCTGAAGAAATTCTTTCCCATCTCTGTTCTAAATAGATGTCTTCCTGTGCTGAGGCTGTGCCTTCTGGTTCTTTTTACGTACCCCGTAACTGGGTTGCCAAACCAGCAGAAATGGACCACTCAGTTGGAGTCTGGATTACTGGAACTAAGAAAGTTTTATTAAAGAAATAAGTAACACAGTACTCTAATAGTAAGGATATAAATGCTGCAGGTTAGCAATGAATAAACACACATGTACACAGAACTAGGATAATAGGATCAATCAAGCTCTATCGCAGTCTAGGGGTAAAATGATCAGTCACAAGTGACACAGAGTTCAGTTCAGTTTCAGTTCGCAGTAATCGCCGTCGTGCCATTGGAGAGAGAGAGAGAGAGAGAGAACGAATGAATATGCAAATCGGATTCCAAACAGACCTTCAATATTCCTTGCAGTTAGCTTTCGGTCGAGCCCTTTGTAATGTCTTCTGAGGTCACCGACTGTGACCCCTCCATTCCAGATACGATCGTTCTTCTGCGGTGAACCCGGCACCCAGGCAAGGGCGGACACACACTCTGGGTTCCCGCCCGACCGTATCTTTTCCACCCTGTGCATCTATGGCGGGTCCCGCGATCAGACCTCCAAAAACTCCAACCAACATGTGGGGGGGGGGGACACCGCTTTCAGGGTCTCGTTACCTCATGGTATCGTGTGTGTCTTGCCTTAGCGAACCTGTCTCTTTTATCCCCCTGCTGGGGTATCGCCTGTCCATCAAACTTCAAACAGTTCAGGTTCAAAGCAAACCGGTCTCTGACAATACTCCGAACTGTTTCCTTTTCGTTAATCCCTCTCGTCTCTCATTAACATTTCTGAATGTTCCCCCCATTGTCCTCTTATCGGCATCAATCTTCTGATAATTTGGTCTGTCGTCACACCCCTATCCTTCAAAGGATTTTTACCTGGGTAAAAATTATAGTCATGAATACACTATCACATACACACAAATATACATGTTTATCAGCTATTTGGCTAATACAGAGAATTTTAAGTTGTCAACACCTGACAGACAGTCAGCAATCACATTTTCCGTTCCTTTTATATGTGTCATTTAATAATCCTCTAAGACCCCTCTCCAATTTAGCAAACTTCATAGTGGCCAAAAACACTAATAAGTGGTGATCAGTGTAACTTCTCAGTGGTTTTCGTCCTGGACACAGATAACAAGGGTCGTCCCATACCAATTTAGCATTCTTTGGCAAGGGCTTAGTAAGCGGGTGGGTACTATCCGCAACGTTGTTTTTTTTTTCTGCAAAATTTCCGATAGTACCCCACCATCTCCAAGAACCTTCTCCGGGCTCTCTTGTCTGTCGGGGTGGGGACTTCAGAGATAGCCCGCACCTTAGCTTGCATCAGAGCTAGCTGCCCCTGTCCTACCACAAATCCCAGATAAGTGACCTTCACGCGGCCGAACTCACTTTTTGCGAGGTTCACTGTCAGGCTGGCTTCAGACAGCCGTTTAAACAGTGCCACAATGTGCTTTTCCCACGTGTCACTCCAGACCACTATATCACCAATATACACTTCTGTGTTCTTTAGCCCTTTTGTCATTGAATTAATCATTCTATAGGGGTGTTGCTCACTAGGCTGACCTGACGTGACAACAACCCCATGTCCCGGGACATTCAGACATACATGTGCGTGCCGTTTAATTAGCTCTCTTAACGGGTCGCTTTGTTCGGGGATTAAGGGAGAGACCTTATCAGCAAAGCTGGTCAAAACAATAGACATCTCCCATCTGGTCGGCCCCATACTTATCTTTTCAAAATGGGTCCTCCCCTTATCAGGTGGCACCCTAGCCTTATTAATTTTCATGGTATCACCAGCTAGATCTGTTTTCTGATCGTGGTGAGCTTTTAACATGATAATAGCCTCTAACTGTGTTAACTCACGTCTACAATAGTCAATAACATCCTTCCTCCTGTGTGGCCAGTAAAACTCTTTCATGATTCCGCCGACTGTTTTCCTCCCCCCAAAATGTCCACCGAGGGATATCTTGTGGGCCAGGTTAAGAATCTCATCCCCACAATTTTTGGCACCATCCCCCATTCCTCATCTGCGGGCACGGTACTTGGTCTCCCTTTCTTCCTTAGCACTCCCTCCTCCACACAATAGCCCACTGGCCCCCTTTTTAATTCTGCTTCAGAGAGAGCTGTCTCCGCCAAAACCATCAGCTCCTCGTCTCGCTCCTGTGCCTGTACAAATTCCTCCCTGGCTAATGCTAAATCTGCCTCAGCTCCCTCACTTCCTCCTGTTCCACTATGCCCCTTCTTTTCACTTTCTACCTCCCCCGGTACAAGGCTGGTAGAAACGTCTCAGTTAACTCTATGTCAGCCTCTGCAGCCTTTCTAGACATATGCCGAGTCACCGCGCAAACGGGATAAACCTGTGAGTCCATGGGTGGGGCCTCAATGCTGGCAGGCTGACTTGTCAATCTCACTGCTGAGAACACATTTCCGCCGGCGAGGTCATTACCGAGTAAGACTTCCACGCCTTTCATCGGTAGTTCGGGCCTCACCCTGATCGTGACCTGTCCAGAGACCAAGTCGCGTTTTAGGTGTATCTGGTGCAAAGGCATTGGGTCCCTTTCCCAATGCCTTTTATGACCCTGACTTTCCCAGTCTCGGTCTCTGAACTAAAGTCTAACACACTCTTTAATATCAATGACTGACACGCTCCCGTGTCTCTCCAGATCCGTACTGGAACTGGGTTTAACCCCTCCTTCACCGACACTAATCCGGCCAAGATAAACCTCTCACGCCCTTCCTGAACCCTTTCAGACCTCTTCTCCCCTAGCGGTTTGCTTACCAGCTCAATACAGCCAGTCAGAACCGCCGCCTTTCCTTTTCCCATCTCCTTCTTTGGGGCAAAGTACCTGGACACAAAGTGTCCGGCTTTCCCACAATTATAACATATGACCCCAGGAGACTTCCAACCAGACTGCTCCCGCTCTACCTTATCCTTCTCACTTGTCCCCGGCTTACTTACTGACTTTTCTGGCGGACTTTCCCCACCGTCCTGACTACCCTTCTGGTAGCCTTTACTCGGGGCAAACTTTGTTTTATGTGTCAACGCGTACTCATCCGCTAACTTAGCAGTTGCGGCTAAAGTGTCTGCCTCTTTCTCATCTAGGTAGGATCTCATACCGTCAGGGACACAACCTTTAAACTGCTTAATCAGGATCAGCTGTAGCAGTCTGTCATAATCCCTATCTACCCCCTTTGAGGCGCACCAACGCTCACAATATGTCTGCATCTCATGGGCAAACTCTAAATACGTGCGGTCCCACTGCTTCCTCGCATTCCAGAACCTCTGCCGGTATGCCTCCGGGACCAACTCATAAATCCTGAGGATGGCCTCTTTCACCACCTCATACCTCTGGGCATCTTCTGCGGACAAAGCTGAGTAAGCTTGTTGGGCTTTTCCTTTAAGTACACGCTGAAGCAAAACAGCCCACTTATCCCTCGGCCAGTCCTGACTTGCAGCAACTTTTTCGAAATGGAGAAAGTACCGATCCAGTCGATATCGTCAAATGGGGGAACCAACCTAACCTCCTGGGTCGCCCTGAACCCTCCACCTTGGTTCGGCATGGGCCCCTGCTCTGCCTTTATCTTTAACATCTCCAGCTCAAATTCCCTTTCCCTCTGTCTCTCTTCTCGCTCCAACTGCCTCTCTCTCTCTTTTCGTTGTCGTTCTAACTGTTTCTCTTCGTGTTCTAGCTGCCGTACCCGGAACTCGTGCTCGAGTCTCAATTTTTCAAGCTGCACCTGTACTGCGTCTCCACCAGGTTTTCCAATAGATATCACCTCCAGCTCCCCTTAGGGAAACACACCTCTAGACACATAATGCTCTATGATAGCTCTGTGTATCTCCTCTCTCCTCATTGTCGACTTCCCCTTAACAAGATTCAACCGTTTGGCCACAGCTGCCAATTCCGCTTTCCTGGCATCCTCTAATGCCTCCAAGGTCGGGGCCTTTAGAAATTCCTCAATCTCCATTTCTGCTGTTTGCCTTTTCTTTCTTTCGGGAAATTTAACCCAATCAATTTACTCCGTCCCAAATTTAGCGTTCAAAATCGCGGACGAGAACCCCACTTATATTACGTACCCCGTAACTGGGTTGCCAAACCAGCAGAAATGGGCCACTCAGTTGGAGTCTGGATTACTGGAACTAAGAAAGTTTTATTAAAGAAATAAGTAACACAGTACTCTAATAGTAAGGATATAAATGCAACAGGTTAGCAATGAATAAACACACATGTACATGGAACTATGATAATAGGATCAATCAAGCTCTATCGCAGTCTAGGGGTAAAATGATCAGTCACAAGTGACACAGAGTTCAGTTCAGTTTCAGTTCGCAGTAATCGCCATCGTGCCATTGGAGAGAGAGAGAGAGAGAGAGAGAAAAAACGAATGAATATGCAAATCGGATTCCAATCAGACCTTCGATATTCCTCGCAGTTAGCTTTCGGGCGAGCCCTTTGTAATGTCTTCTGAGGTCACCGACTGTGACCCCTCCATTCCAGATACGATCGTTCTTCTGCGGTGAACCCGGCACCCAGGCAAGGGTGGACACACACACCGGGTTCCCGCCCGACCGTATCTTTCCACCCTGTGCGTCTATGGCGGGTCCCGCGATCAGACCTCCAAAACTTCCACCAACTTGTGGGGGCACACCGCTTCCAGGGTCTCGTTACCTCGTGGTGTCGTGTGTGTCTTGCCTTAGCGAACCTGTCCCTTTTATCCCCCTGCTGGGGTATCGCCTGTCCATCAAACTTCAAACAGTTCAGGTTCAAAGCAAACCGGTCTCTGACAATACTCCGAACTGTGTCTCCTTTTCGTTAATCCCTCTCGTCTCTCATTAACATTTCTGAATGTTCCCCCATTTTCCTCTTATCGGCATCAATCTTCTGATAATTTGGTCTGTCGTCACATCCTATACTCACCCACTACAGGAAACATTCTGTCCTTATCCACTCTGTCAAGGCCTTTCAATAATCAATAGGTTTCAATGAGAGCCCCCTTCATTCTTCTAAACTCCAGTGAGTGCAGGCCCAACGCCATCAAATGCTTCTCATTTGTTAACCCTTTCATTCACAGACTCATTCCTGTTAACCTCCTCTGGACCCTCTCCAATGCCTGCACATCTTTTTTTTAAGATAAGGGGCCCAAAACTGCCCACAATACTCCATGTGTGCTCTGACCAGTGCCTTATAAAGTCGCAACATTACATCCTTGTTTTTACATTATAGTCCTCTCGAAATGAAAGTTAACATTGTATTTCTCTTCTTTACCACTGCCTCAGCCTGCATGTGAATCTTTAGGGAATCCAGCACAAAAAAATCCCAGGTCCCTTAAGAGGCTCTTAGATAGCTAAATGAATATGCAGAATATGAAGACAGAAGATTTATGAGCATTTGGAAAATCATGCCTAATTAGGGAGAGCCAACATGGCTATGTATACAAGGTGAGTCAAGTCTTACGAGCTTCACGTTATTTCCAATCCACACTGTGATCTCCCAGTGAGAATGTCAAGGATCCATTTGCAGAGGGAGGTGCAGAGACCCAGGTTTTGGAGCTTGTTGATTAGAACTGAGGGTATGATTGTGTTGAACACTGAGCTGCAATCAATAAGCAACATTCTGATGAAGGTATTGCCAGGAAATCCAAGAGAGAATACTTCCAGTGTAGACTGAATGTGGCTACAGGCAAATTGCAGTGTGTCCTGATGTCTACTTCGGCAGGAGTTGATTCGACGCATAACCAACCTCTCAAAGCACTTTATTGCAGTAGATGTGAGTGCCACCGGGCAATAATTATTGAGGCAGTTCACCCTGCTCTTCATGGAAGCTGGTATGATTGTTGACCTTTTGAAGCATGTGGGAACCTCCGACTGCAGCAGTGAAATATTGAACACTGCCACCAGTAGGGTAGCACAGGTTTTCAGAGCCCCACCAGGTACATCGTCAGGGCCTGATTCCCCATGAGGGGTCACCCTCTGAAAGATGAGTTGTTCTATGTACCGTCTGCCTCAAGATGGCATGGAGCACATGGTAGTGACTTTTGATGAAAGATGTTGCTTTCTTGAGGTAATATTTCATGTAGGTATTACTGATGGTGGGAAATGATGTGACCACGATGTATCAGGCCAAGCCCACTACCGTCTTTAGCTTCTTGTGTTCCTGTGCATTTGAATTAACATACCAGAGCACGATGGAACAAGTCAGAATATTTAAAAGTATTCGTTTGTACATCTATTAAAGTTTAAGGCCACAAGACCATAAAACATAGGAGCAGAATGATACTCTTTGGCCCACCGAGACTGCTCCGTCATTCCTACCTGGCTGATTTATTATCCCCTTTAACCCTATTTTCCTGCCTTCTCCTCATAAAACTTTGATGCCCGTACTAATCAAGAACCCATCAATCTCTGCTTCAAGTATGCTCAAATGACCTGCACTCCTCAACGGTCTGTGGCGATGATTTCCACAGATTTACCACTGTCTGGCTAAAGAAATTCCCCCTATTCACTGTTCTAAAGAGATGTCCTTGTATCCAGAGGCCGCTTCCCCTGGTCCTAGATTTCCCCACGATAAAAAGTCCCTTGCACATCCACTCTATCTAGGCCTTTCAGTACTAAATAGATTTCAATAAGATCCCCCCCTCATTCTTCTAAACTCCAGTGAGGACAGGCCAAAACACCTCATACTTTAACCATTTCATCCCTGGGATCATTCTCATGAACCTCCGCTGTATCCTCTCCAATACCAGCACATCTTTTCTTTGATAAGGTGGCCAAAAGTTCTCACAAAACTCAAAGTGTGATGTGACTAATAGCTTTTAAAGCCTCAGCTTTACATCCTTACTTTGATATTTTAGTCCTCTTGAAATGAATGTTAGCAACTCATTTGCCTTCCTCACCATCAACTCAACCTGCAAGTTAACCTTTCGGGAATCCTGCACGAGGACTCCCATATCCCTTTGCACCACTGATTTCTGAATTTGCTGCTCTTTTACAAAATATTCTATGCCTTCATTCCTTCTATTAAAATGCTTGACTATATGCTTCCCTACACTAGGTTCCATCATCCACTTGTCTGTCCATTCTCCTAATCTGTTTCCATCCTTCTGCAGAACCCATTTCCTCAACATCACCTTCTCCTCCACCTGTCTTTGTATCGTCTGCAAAAATGGCCATAATGCCATCAATTCTGTCATCCAAATCATTGACACGTAATGTGAAAAGAAGTGGTCCCAACACCAACCCCTACAGAACACCACTACACTCCAGAAGCCACTAGAATAGCTCACCTTTATTCCCACCCTTCGCCTCCTGCCAGTCAGCCAATTGTTGATCGTATCTTAGGATTCTAGTGTGTCGTATCTTGTCAAAAGCCTTCTAAAAATCAAAATAAACAACATCCACCGAGTTTCCTTTGCCTATTCTGCCTGTTATTTCTTCAAGGAGTTCCAACAGATTTGTCAGGCAAGATTTCTCTTTGAGAAAATTATGCTGACTCCTGTTGTGTATTTAATATTTACATAGAAAACATAGAAAATAAGTGCAGGAGAAGGCCATTCAGCCCTTCGAGCCTGCACCGCCATTTATTATGATCATGGCTGATCCTCCAACTCAGAACCCCGCCCCAGCCTTCCCTCCATATCCCCTGACCCCCGTAGCCACAAGGGCCATATCTAATTCCCTCTTCAGATATATTTCAGATATATTTGAGTAATATTGTAACTATATTGTTGATTAAATAATTCATTACAGGTTATATGTAAAAATATGTGACTGCCATACATCATTATGCCACTATGTCATATTTGCACACCTCACAAAAGTGAAAAACAAAATGTGCACGAGTTTTTCCCATGCTCCCATGTTTTTCTTTCAATTTGTTTTGTGTTCTGGAGCTCAGAACATAATCGTGATGATAAGTAAGTTTAAAATGAACCCAAGACAACTACCTATGTTGAAATGTAGTGAGATGTTTGAATTTAAAAAAACTCAGCAAGTTTTCTTTGGAAAAGAGAGAGAGATATTTGAGTTAAATAAAAAGGTGGAAAATGGATGAAATTCACGGGTTCATAAACAGTGAGAACTGGGTAATAATAATAACAAATTTTAAAAAAATCAGTAGTGGCTGGCTACATCATAAAGATAGACACATTCAAATGCACAACGGACAAGTGGTTCATGTAGACTGAACAAATTGACAGTATATTAAAACAAATAGAATAGCTGATGAGATATGAGGGCCAATTTTGTTGAGTACAATTGGTAAAAGAGCATGCAGTTTGCAGGGGAATCCATTTCAGCTTACATGGTTGAACTGAGGAAATTGTCTGAGCATTGTGAGCTCAGTGATGGGCTTAATGATTCACTGAGAGATCAGTCAGAATCAGAATCAGATTTAATATCACCAGGAAATGTAATGAAATTTGTTACCTTAACAGCAGCAGTACAATGAAATACATGATAAATAAATATAGAGCTTGCAGAGGGGAAGAAGCTGTTCCTGAATTGCTGAGTGTGTGCCTGTATCTCCTTTCGTACAGTAACAGTGTGAAGAGGGTGGTGGGGATCCCAAATGGCAGTGCTCCTTAGCGCTCCTTTAAGATGTCCTGGATACGACAGAGGCTGTAGTATCCATGATAGAGCTGACTAACTTTACAAGTTTCTGCAACTTATTTTGATCTTGTGCAGTAGCCTCTCCCATACCAGATGATGATACAGCCAGCTAGAATGCTCTCCACGGTACATTTGTAGAAGTTTTTCAGTGTATTTGTTGACATACCAAATCTCCTCAAACTCCTGAAATATGAAACATAGCCACTGTTTTGACTTATTGACGGCTGAATCAATATTAGGACCAGGTTAGATCCTCAGAGATATTGACACCCAGGAACTTGAAATTGTTCGCTCTCTCCACTTCTGATCCCTCTATGAGGATTGGTTTGTTTTTCCTGGTCTTGCCCTTCCTGAAGTCCACATTCATCTTTTTGGTCTTGCTGACGTTGAGTGAAGGCTGTTGCTGCAACACCACTCCACTAACTGATATATCTTGCTCCTGTATGCCCTCTCATCACTATCTAAAACTCTGCTAACAATGGTTGTAGCATCAGCAAATTTATAGATGCTGTTTCAGCTCCGCCTAGCCACACAGTCGCGGGTATAGAGAGAGTAGAGCAGTGGGCTAAGCACACACCCCTGTGCAACATCAGTGTTGATTTGTTAGCAAGGTGTTATTTCCAATCCGCACAGATTGTGGTCTTATGATTAGAAGTCCAGAATCCAGTTGCAGAGGGAGGTACAGAAGCCTATGTTCTGCAGCCTTTCAATCAGGATTGTAGGAATGATTGTGTTAAATGCTGAGCTATAGTCAATGAACAGCATCCTGACATAGGTATTTGTGTCGTCCAGGTGATCCAAGGCTGCGTGGATTGCATCTACTGTAGACCTATTGTGTCGATAGGTAAATTGCAGTGAGTTGATTCCAGCCAGGACGAACTTCTCAAAGCATTTCATCACCATAAATATGGGTGCTACTAGATGATAGTCATCGGGGCAGTTCATGCTGTTCTTCTTGAGTACTGGTATAATTGTAGCCCTTTTGAAGCAGATGCTGACTGCAGCAGTGAGAGATTGAAAATATCTTTGAATACTCCCACCAGTCGATTGGCACAATTGAGTGTGAATGCTTTCTTGTAAGATTCCAAAAATGGCTCATAACTCAAAGACAACTCACATTTAAGTTCCACGTGTCCTTACCTATCACAACATGAGCCTCTGCATCCGATGCGTCATCCTTTGCTACGTCCGCCATCTCCAAAGGGATCCTACCACTAAATATATCTTTACCTCCCCACCACTTTCCGCCTGGGTCGTTCCCATGTCCATTTGTCCCTCCCCACTAACCTCCATCTTGAAATGTATCTCTGCAAGTGGCCTAAGTGTTGCACCTGCTTATACATCTCCTCCCTCACCTCCAAACAGTCCTTTCAGGAAATGCAAGACTTCACCTGTGAAGCTGCTAGGGTCATCTAGTCTGACTAGTACTCCCAATGTGACCTGTTCTACGTTGCCACATCATCTGCAATAGGATCAACTGAAAGTGAATTCAGAAAGATACTGGATGATGTCACAGCAGTGTTCAAGGATGGCATTGGAAAACTCAAACATATCAAGAGTAAAATAGTGATAAATGAAAATGCCACAGTTTTACAAAGCCCAGCTGGTTCCTTATACCATCCACAATAAGGTAGCTTGTGAGCTAGATTGCATGGAGGCTGAAGGAATTTTTTCCAGGGTTGAGAGGAGGAAATAGGCAATGCCACTGGTCCCAGTAGCTAAGTAGTTTGGGTCTGTCAGGATCTGTGGTGATTTTAAGGTCACCATCAACCCAGTACTGAAAGTAGATCAATACTCTCTTCCCAGGATAAAAGGATATCTTTGCATTGCTTTCAGGAAGAAAACACTTCAGCAAATTGGACAGCTGAAGTCTACTTACGGATGAAGATGGAAGAAGAGTCCATAAGACCATAAGATTTACAGATGGAGATGGAAAAAAAGAGTCCATAAGATATAGGAGCAGAATTAGGCCATTTGGTTCATTGAGTCCAAGATGTTTCTCAGCACAAACACTCGCAAAGGTCGTTATTACTATAACAGGCTTATTTTTGGAGTAGCATCTGCATCTGCACTCTGGTAGAAAGCTACTGACCAAATGTTGCAAGGCTGCCCAGGCACTCGGTTTACCTGGATGACATCATTGTTACCAATGAAGATGACAAGGAACATCTCCAAAATCTGAAGACAGTGTTAAGACGTAAGAAGATTATGAGCTCAGAGTACAACGTAGCAAATGTGAATTCTTTGTACCAAGCATCAATTACTGTGGTCACACTATCAGCACACAAGAAAAAAAACATAAGTAGGAGGAATCGGCCTTCTGGCCTGTCGAGCCTGCTTTGCCGTTCAATAAAATCATGGCTGATCTGACCATGGATTCATCTCCACCCAGCTGCCTTTTCCCTGCACCCCTTAATTCTTCTACTATGCAAAAATCTATCCAACCTTGTCTTAAATACATTTACTGAGGTAGCATCCACTGCTTCATTGGGCAGAGAATTCCACAGATTCATCACTCTTTGGGAAAAGCTGTTCCTCCTCATCTCTGTCCTAAATTTACGCCCCAAATCTGGAGGCTATGTACCCTAGTTCTAGTCTCACCTACCAGTGGAAACAACTTTCTTGCCTCTATTTTTTCTATCCGTTTCATAATTTTATATGTTTCTATAAGATCTCCTCTCATTCTTCTGAACTCCAGCAAGTGCAGTCCCAGGTGACTCAATCTCTCCACATAGTCTAACCCCCTCATCTCCGGAATCAACCTGGTGAACCTCCTCTGCACCAGCTCTAAAGTCAGTTTATCCCTCCTCAAGTAAGGAGACCAGAACTGCACACAGTACTCCAGGCGTGGCCTCACCAGTACCCTGTACAGTTGCATCATAGCCTCCCTGCTTGTAAATTCAATCCCTCTCGCAATGAAAGACAACATTCCATTTGCCTTCTTGATAGCCTGCTGCAGCTGCAAACCAACTGTTGCGATTCATGCACAAGCACTGCTAAGTCCTTCTGCACAGCAGAATGCTGCAATCTTTTACCATTTAAGTAATAAGCTGATCTTCCATTTTTCCTTCCAAAGTGGATAAACTTTCATTTACCAACATTGTACTCTATCTGCCAGACCCTTGCCCACTCACTTAACCTATTTATATCTCTCTGCAGACTCTCTGTATCCTCTGCACAATTTGTTTTCATCAGCAAACTTACATACACTACACTCTGTCCCCTCTTCCAGATCATTACTGTATATTGTGAACAGTTGCAGGCCGACCCCCTGAAGCACACCTCTCACCACTGATTGCCAACCAGAAGTACCCATGTATCCCAACTCTCTGATTTCTATTGGTTAACCAATGTTCTATCTATGTTAATACATCACCTTCAACCTTTACACCTTGTAAGGCATGAAAATGCCCGACGCAGGCCTCTCATGGTTTGAGTTGATGTTCCCTCCCCCTCACACCTTCAACTCTATGCATCCTTATCTTATGGATAGGTCTTTTATGTGGCACCTTATCAAATGCCTTCTGGAAATCCAAGTAAATAACTTCCATCTGTTCCCCTCCATCCACTGAGCTCACTATATCCTCAAAGAACTCCAGTAAGTTTGTCAAGCAGGACCAGCCTTTGCTGAATCCATGCTGCATCTGCCCAATCGATCCATCTCTTTCCAGATGCTTCGCTATTTCTTCTTTGGTGATAGCTTCAAGCATTTTCCCAACTACAGATGTTAAACTAACTGGCCTAAATTTACCTGCCTTTTGCCTACATCCTTGTTTGAACTGTGGTGTGATACTTGCTATCTTCCAATCTGCTGAGACCTGCCCAGATTCCAGAGAATTTTGGTACATCATCATCAAAGCCTCTTCTATAACTTCTGCCATTTCTTTCAGTACCCTGGGATGCGTTCCTTCAGGACCAGGAGACTTATATCAGGCTCATAAGTTTGCTCAGCACCATCTCTTTAGTGATAGTTATTGTATCAAGGTCCTCACTTCCCATTGCATCCATAACATCTCTCTTTGGCATGTTGGACATATCCTCCACCATGAAGATAGACACAAAAAATACTGTAGTCATTCAAAGTTTTGGCTATTTCCTCATTACCCAAAATCAGTTCCCACTTCTCATCCACCAAGGGACCTACGTTCATTTTAGCCTCCTTTTTCCACTTTATATAATTATAAAAACTTTGACAAACCGTTTTTATATTTGTTCTAGTTTATTTTCATAATCTATCTTCCCTTTCTTTATTGCTCATTTAGTGTTGCTTTTTAAAGATTTCCCAATCATCCAGTTTCCCACTACTCTTGGTGACTTTGTATGCACAAGCTTTCAGTTTGATGCCTTCTTTTATTTCCTTAGTTATCCAAGGCTGGCTCTCCCCACCCTTACTGTCCTTGCTTTTAACTGGAATATACTTTTGTTGAGCACTGTGAAAAATCTCTTTGAAAGTCTTCCACTGTTTTTCAACTGTCCCACCATGTAGTCTGTGTTCCCAGTCTACACTAGCCAAATCCTCCCTCATCCCATTGTAATCTCCATTGTTTTGGCATAATACACTGGTTTTAGATCGAACTACTGCACCCTCCATTTGTATGAGAAACTCAATCATGCTGTGATCACTCTTTCCAAGAGGATCCCTAACTACAAGATCGCTAATTTTACTTGTCATATTGCACAGGACCAGATCCAAGATTCCCTTGTAGGTTTTGTAACATGCTATTCAAGAAAGCTATCATGATTGCATTCTATGGAGTCCTCCTCAAGACTGTCTTGACCAACTTGATTCACACAATCTATATGCAAGTTAAAGTCCCCCATGATAACTACTGTTCCATTCTTACATGCCTCAGACATTTCTTGGTTCATTGCCTGTGCCACTGTAATGTTATTATTCGGTGGTCAATAAGACAACTCCCACCAATGATAATTTCCCCTTTTACTATTCCTAATCTCTACCCAGATGGATTCAACATTCTGCTCCCTAGAGCTTATGTTCCTTGCTATCACCCTTATCTCATCTTTAATTAAGAGCGCTACCCCACCTCCCTTACCTTCCTGCCTATCCTTCCATATTACCTGATATCCTTGGATTTTTAATTCCCAATTCTTTCCACCTTGCAACTACGATTCTGTAATGGCAACTAAATCATAACCCTTTGTACTGATTTGTGTCACAAGTTCACTGACCTTGTTTCAAATACCACAAGCATTCAAATAAAGTGCCCTTACACATAGTGTGCATTTAAAAGTTAATAATCTTTGTTTCTTTTGCACTTGATTTTTCTGCACTCCACACTTACATTTCTCTTTTTAAATTCTTGGTTTACTTTATCACTTTTCTCTTTTATTTTATCCATACTTCTCCAAACTGTTGAACCCTGCCCCACCACTACCCCCTCCCTCCCCCTCCCTATTTAGTTTAAAACCTTACCCACAGCTCTAGTTATCCAACTTGCTGGGACCCAGGCCCCATCACAGTATTATACAAATGTGCTGAGAATATACAAGCAGTGGTGGATGCCCCAAGGCCAAAAGGCATGTCACAGTTGTGGCCCTTTTAAGGATTTGTCAATTGCTATAGCAGGCTCCTGCCTAACCTGGCTACTGTGCTCTACCCTTAAACTCATTACTACAGATCAAGAAGAAATGTCAATGGACAAAGCAGTGTGAGGTGGTTTTCAAAAGACAATGGAAATGGTGACATCGGACATTGTACTCCCACATTAAGATCCACATCATCCAGTGAAGCTTGCCTGTCACACCTCGCCTTATGTGCAGTCATGTCTCATGGGTGATGGAAATGAACGTTCCTAAGCATTTGCATCACATTTCCTTATGGCTGCAGAGAAAAATGATGCATTGATTGACAAAGAGGCCTTGAGTCTGGTTTGGGTGTAAAATGTTTCAACCAGTACCTGTATGGGAGAGAGTTTACCCTCATTAATGATTATCAACCACTGGTATCCATTTTCAGTGCAAGGAAGTGTGCTCCACTAACAGCAGTGGTAAGAATACAGTAGTGGGTTGTATCTTGGAGTTCGCAAATTTAAGAGGACACCTAATCATGGAAATGCTGATTGATTGTCCTGTTTACCCTTTGAAAAGGAAATACCTGAAAAATTTATAAAAAAGGACACTCCTCTTGACATATTCTCCCTATTGCAAACTGCAAGTCTTCCTATTGTGGCAGAGAGGATTCAAAGAGAGACCAGAAAAGATGCCACACTGAGCCAAGTCTACATGGCCACCCAAAAAGGCTGGAAAGTGCCTCAGAAATTCCAGTTCCCACATTTGTACCAGCGTCATGAGGAACGTGTTGCTGGGGATTGAGAATTGTTGTACCATCCAAGCCGAGAACTGAAGTGTTGAAAGAGCTGCATGCTGGTAATCTAGGTGTAGTCTAAATGAAAGCATTGGCTTGAAGCTTTGTCTGGTGGCCTGATATAGATCGGCAGATTGAGCAGCTTGCCATCCACTGTTTGGGATGCCAGCACGTCCAGAAGATGCCAAGAGCAGCATCTCTCCATCCCTAGGAATGACCTGCACTGCGCTGGCATTGGATTCATGTGGATTTTGCTGATGCGTTAATGGGCACAAATGTCTTGGTAGTAGTGGAAGCAGCTACAAAGTGGTCAGATGTACTCCCAATAGCCTCCACTACAACCTCACACATTGTTGATGGGTTAAGAAGCCTCTTCTCAAGGACTGCTGTTCTAGAACACTTTTCAATGACAATGGACCACAGCTAACTGTAGAACAGTTAGTTATGAAGACATGCAGTCCTCTTTTATTGTCATTTAGTAATTCATGCATTAAGAAATGATACAGTATTTCCTCCAGTGTGATTCACAAAACACAGGACTGACCAAGACCGAAAAAACTAACAAAACCACATAATTATAACATACAGTTACAACAGTGCAACAATACCATAACTTGATGAAGAACAGTCCATGGCACAGTAAAAAGTTCAAAGTTTCTCAAAAGCCCCCCATCTCACACAGACAGGAGAAGGAAGAAAACTCTCCCTGCCATGCCCGACCACAGTCCGACTCCGAGTCGTCCGAAAATTTCGAGCCTCCGATCAGCTCTCCGACACCGAGTACCGAGCACCATCTCTATCCGAACGATTTGACCTCAATCTCGGTTGCCAACAGCAGGCAAAGCCAGGGATTTTGGGACCTTCCCTCGGAAGATTCTCGATCGCCCAGTAACAGCGGCAGCGAACCTGCGTTTCAGAAATTTCTCCAGATGTACTCTGTGCTTTCACGTCTGACTCCATCAAATCAGAATTGTTCACGGCCCCTATTTAACGGATATGATATCATTTTCACCGGAGGGCTGCGCATGCACGGCGCGCTGCTATCTCCTGCCTCCCGCCTTACTTTTCACAAGTTTCAGTCATTCTTGAAAATGAATGGAAAAGGACATACTACAGATGCACTGTGCCATCCAGCTATAAGTAACTTAGTAGTAAGGTTTGTCCAGAATCTAAAGAATGCTCTACAAGCATTGTCAGCTGAACACACGAGTTAACACTGAATCAGAAGCTCACCAAATTCGTCTTTGCAAATTTCAAAGCAATGCACTCCACAACTCGCCAGCTATGCTGTTCCTGGGTTGTCCCCTAAGGCTTATTTATACTTGTGTGTACCAACTTACGCTGTAGCCTACGCAAGTGGGCTATGCTGTTGTGAGCATTTATACTTTTGCGTTGGTGTGTCTGCGTTGCTCTGCAATTTGGGCACGTACACACATGTGGACGTCACATATCCGCACGTCATGCATGTGCACACAGCTGCCGGTGCAAGGCTTCATGTTCATGGTAGTGTTTCTCGGGGTAAACAAGTTTAAAGCGAGCGTCTTTTTTCGTAAAAGCAAAATGTGTCCTCCATAATTTTGGAGGTCTGTAAAGCTTTATGCAAAGCATTGCAGCCAGAGTTCCTTCCCTGCCCTTCAGTCGCCCAATGGGAAGCTGTTGCAGCATAGGAGGAAATGCGATGCTACCAAGCGGACCAATCACAGTTGTTGCGGTCTGTGATGCCGTGACGTGTAGTTACATTTTGAGAGAGGTGCGCGTCAGGCTACGGCATACAAATCTGCGTAGGCTCTGCGTAGGGTTCGCGGCGATGCCATACCTACAGCGTCGATTTGATGCACAAGTATAAATCAGCCTTTACATGTAGACATAGGAGAAGAATTAAGCCATTCAGCCTATTGAGTCTGTTCCTCCATTTGTTCATGGCTGATCCATTTCTCTTTCTACTCCATTCTCCTGTCTTCTCCCCATAATCTTTCATGCCCTGACTTATGAGAATCTATCAACCTCCACCTTAAATACACTCAATGACCCTGGCCTCCCCAGCTGCCTGTGGCAACAATTACCACAGATTCACCACCCTCTAGCTAAGCAAATTCCTTATCTCCATTCTAAATGGATGCCCCTGTAATCTGAGGTTGTGCCCTCAGGTCCTAGAATCCCCCACTTACCATGAGCAGAATAGGCCCTTCCGGCCCTTCAAGTGAAGCCTCCCAGCAATTCCCTGATTTAATTCTATCCTAATCATGGAACAATTTATAGTGATCAACTAACCGATCAACCAGTACGTCTCTGGACTGTGAGAGGAGGCCGAGCACCCGGAGAAAACCCACATAGTCATGGGGAGAACGCACAGATTCTTTACAGGCAATGGTGGGAATTGAATTTGGATGGCCTGTACTGTCAAGCATTGTACTAACCACTACACTACTGTGCTGTGCTAAAATAATGAGGTTCATCTGTGAGCTGCTCAAATCGGCATGCTTTTTAACAAAACAAGGAGGAATCTGGATAAAGATGTCCAGTTCCTCTCATTCTGTAAGGTTTGCTCTTTCCTCATGTGCTCTTCAAGCAAACAAGGGTGATTTTCAGAGACAACTTCAGCTAAACCATCATTCACAGTTGACAGGTTGCTGTTTCTTCACAGCTACAGCTGGGTGATCATCAATAACGACAACACTTGCCTAAGTATTTAAATCAAGCTGGGCCAAAGCATTAGTTTTCTCTTCTGGCTTTTCCACACCAGGTTTTACATCCTTTTCTTTCTTTTTTTTTATTACATTTTTCACTGCATTTTGTACAGTTGCTGGGACATTGGGAACCACATGATCTGCGCAGTACACTGTGTTGACACTCCCTCTGTCCACTGCTGTCTGATCGCACAGTTGTTAGTCTACATACCTTTTGCTTCTTGATGGCTGCTCAGATGTCATTTCATTTCTGGGACCAGTCCCATTAGTCTTTTGAGAATTTCTGTCATACCTTGGATTTGCCCTGCAGTTTTGCGCGGCATTTGGGTGTTGGCTAGAGAAACTGCATATAGCCAACTCTTTTCTCTGCCCAGGTTCAGTATCAGCTACATCTACCTCAGGAGGTAGGTTATTCTGGCATGTTCTGTTCTCTCTGTCTCGTCTCTCAGTAAAGTTACTACTTTCAGAAGCCATTTCGCTCTCCTCATTTGCTTGGTCCAAAGAATTCAGACTGGATAGATCTGATGACTTATTTCCAGCAGCAAGGGAAGCTATTTCCTGATCATCTGTTCTTCTGATACTGACACTTTGCGAGAGACCATGTCAAGGCTGTGAACTGGAATTTACCTTTTCTTTAAGGTTAGCATGGCTTGTGCAAATGCTAATCTGTGAAGGTCTCTCTTGTTTCAGAATGTTTATCTTAAAGCTGTGAACAGTAGGCCTGTGGATATCCCCTAAACACAAATCACCAACAAGGACCCATCCCAGGTCCAGCTTCCGTGAAGGTTGGGAGAAATTCATCTTATGGATTGATACTGGAGTCCTAACATTTGTGTGCTTCAGAAGAGGTTTCACACTTCAAAACGAGCTGTGCCAAGGAAGTGTGAAGCTGGGCTTGTAGGCGGAGTTGCAGTCATGATGGCGCTAAATTGTGACTCCTTCGTATTCATCTGCGAAAACTGCTTAATTTCTGCCTTTGATGTCTCTCCTTTTCTTTATCTGGGTGGATGGAGTGCTGCTGAAGACCCTGAATTGGAGTTAGAGTCAGACTTCCTTTCTTCACAGGGGTGGGACCCGCTCTCAGGGGCTCATGACCAGCTGCTTTTCGATATCCCATGGACTAGAAGACGATCATGTTCTGAGGATTTGTGGCCCTGGAAACAGGCTGATTCCAAGCCAGTACTGCCGACTGAAGCATCATGGGAGAGAACAGAACAGCTGTCGGAGACTGTGTTCTGGCAAGCATCTCCCTCTCTCTTGGTGGAGGAAAGATTGTTATCAATTTCCAAGACACAGAACCCAGAAAAAAAAGCAGCATGGCAGACTTTTAACACCGTAAATCAGCGAGTTGTTTTGTTATGTCTCCCCTCTCGCTGTGACAGAGGACATCTCTTTTTCCCTTTATGAAGGAGAGAGAGTCTGTGGTGGGTCAAACTGTTGGGTGAACGATTAGTTTTTGTTGTACTGCAGATCGTGGTCTCTCTTGGGGACTTTGCTTGCTTGGTGGGTGGAGGGTGCTGATGCTTTTTTTTTGCAGAAGTGGGTGGGGGTGGGGAGGGTCGTTGCTTTGCTGCTGCTTGTGCATGGGAGGAGGGAGGAGGAGACTAACATTTTTACTACCACTCACTCTTTGGGGAAATCTTCTGTTTTTGTGACTGCAAAGAAAAAGAACTTCAGGATATATATTGTATACATTCCTCTGATATTGACTGGAACTATTGAACTATTTCTTACTTTAGATTGGCTACAGACAAAATCAGTGAAGATAGATAAAAGGTGATATGTGGCTCCATTCTCTTTATAATTTGAACCTTGTCAAATGCATTTCTCTTGCAGAGAATGGGGCAGCTTTTCAACAATAGAACTAATGCTGCAGGCAGTGTATAAATAAACTAATCCAGACAGATAACCATCTTCCTTTGCTGAAAGCAGATCCCCAAGATCTCTTAACTTTAAGTTATCCTTATTTGCAATCTTTGGAAAGCTGTCCAGCTTCTTGAACAGTGCTCATTCTATTACCTCCAGTGCACAGTAACATCCATCGAGCCTGTCCCAGTCATCCTTAGAGCTGCAGGTTATATGAACTGCTCGAAAGTGCCTAACATAGTCTGAGGATTTCTTACCGAGCCACTTTGACAGCAAGTCCAATACCTCACCAGCAGTAAGAACCAGGTCTTTGTCTGTATTTATAAAAGATGACTTCCATTCCGGATGGTCAAGTGTTGATGGCCGGTGCTCACGAGCTCTTTGCGTGCCAGATACTTTGCCATATCCATCGTGACTGAAGACTTTGAATGGCCTTCTGGTAAACTCCATGTACCGAAGAGTGTTAAACCTTGGCTGTCGAGGTGGATTGTTCCTGTCAAATCTTGGCATTGTCTCCTCACAGGGGATTCCTTGTTTGGTGCAGGACAGGTAAAAAAGACTTGTGTAACATATGTGAAGGATTAAGTGTTTCTGAGCTTTACTGTAAGCAGCTTACTGGAGGGTGACCATTGACTACAGTGTGCTGAGTGCTGTCTTTTTCCAAAGGCGTGAGAGTTAAATTGAATGGAGTGAGTATTGTAACTTTTGATCAGAATCAGGTTTGATTATAGAAACCATAGAAAAACTACAGCACAGAAACAGGCCTTTTGGCCCTTCTTGGCCGTGCCGAACCATTTTCTGCCTAGTCCCACTGACCTGCACGCAGACCATATCCCTCCATACACCTCCCATCCATGTATCTGTCCAATTTATTCTTAAATGTTAAAAAAGAACCCGCATTTACCACCTCGTCTGGCAGCTCATTCCACACTCCCACCACTCTCTATGTGAAGAAGCCCTCGCTAATGTTCCCTTTAAACGTTTCCCCCCTCACCCTTAACCCATGTCCTCTTTTTTTTCTCCCCTTGCTTCAGTGGAAAAAGCCTGCTTGCATTCACTCTATCTATACCCATCATAATTTTATATACCTCTATCAAATCTCCCTCATTCTTCTATGCTCCAGGGAATAAAGTCCTAACCTATTCAACCTTTCTCTGTAACTGAGTTTCTCAAGTCCCGGCAACATCCTTGTAAACTTTCTGTGCACTCTTTCAACCTTATTTCTATCCTTCCTGTAATTTGGTGACCAAAACTGAACACAATACTCCAGATTCGGCCTCACCATTGCCTTATACAACCTCATCATAACATTCCAGCTCTTATACTCAATACTCCGATTAATAAAGGCTAATGTACCAAAAGCTCTCTTTACGACCCTATCTACCTGTGACGCCATTTTTAGGGAATTTTGTATCTGTATTCCCAGATCCCTCTGTTCTACTGCATTCGTCAGTGCCTTACCATTAACCCTGTATTTTCTACCTCTGTTTGTCCTTCCAACGTGCAATACCTCACACTTGTCTGTATTAAACTCCATCTGCCATTTTTCAGCCCATTTTCCCAGCTGGTGTAAGTCCCTCTGCAGGCTCTGCTATCACCAGCATATGTCATGAAATTTGGTAACTTAGCAGCAGCAGTACAATGCAATACATGATAAATAAATATAGAGAGAAAGAACTAAATATATATGTACACACATTTTATGCATATATACACATATTATATATATATATATATATATATAATAGTTAAATAAGTAGTGCAAAAGACAGAAATAAAAAAGTATGAGGTAGTGTTCATGGGTTCAATGTCCATTTAGAAATTGGATGGCAGAGGGGAAGAAGCTGTTCCTGAATCACTAAGTAGGTGCCTTTTGGCTTCTGTACCTCCTTCCTGACGCTAAGAGGGTGAAGAGAGCACTTCCTGGGTGGTGGATCTTTAATGATGGACACTACTCCTTGAAGATGGTTTGGATACTACACAGGCTAGTACCCATGATAGATCCGACTAATTTTACAAATTTCTGCAACTTATTTCAATCTTGTGCAGTTGCCCCCACCCCTCCCCATATCAGGCAGTCCTCAGAGATAATGATAACCAGGAATTCAAAATTGCTCACTCTCTCCACTGCTGATCCCTCTATGAGGATTGGTTGGTGTTCCTTTGTCTTACCCTTTCTGAAGTCTACAATCAGCTCTGTGATCTTTCTGACGTTGAGTTCAAGGTTGTTGGTGCAACACCACTCAATTAATTGGTATACCTTGCTCCTGTATGGCCTTTCGACATGATCTGAAATTCTGAAATTCTGCCAACAATGGTTGTATCATCAGGAAATTTATCGATGTTATTTGAGCTCTGCCTAGTCACGCAGTCATGGGTGTAGAGAGAGTAGAGCAGTGGGCTAAGCACACATCCCTGTGTTGTGTATCAGCCAGACTCAGGTTGCTGGCTAAGGCGTTTGACTTAGTTCCTGACATAATCGCTCACACACTCATGTGTGCTCTGATTTGTTGCTGGGAGGCTTTTCTACTGTAAATCTCCTCACCTTCTCGCTCTGCCGCTGCCTGGGCAATAGCAGCTGCAGCTTTGTTTTCAAATTATTCTCTAGCTGAGCTTTGTCTGGTTTAATGGCAATCTCCCTCTCTGCAAATGTAGCACGTGGTCGTCCTGCCTCTGCCTTCACTCTGGCTCGTGCTGCTGCAGCATCAGCTGATGATCTGTCCGATTGCAAGGAACTGTTAGATGCTTTGTCTTTCCTGCAGTGTGTCTTGCGTACCTCTAATGCATAATGCTTGTTATTCACTGCTGTCAACTGTTTGGCCAGCTATGTTATCGTATTTTTATTGGCTAGCACTCACACATACAAGTATTGTTGTTATTGTTGCTCCTCTTTGTGCCTTGCAATCTTGCAATTTCTTTAGCATTTTGTCTGTTATTACGAGGCCAAGTTGCTAGTTCAATGCTCAACCCAGCACGGATGGAAAGCGTGCGAGGAGCCGGTCCAAGTCAAACACAGGACCAGTCCGGTGCAGATGCCATTACACCACCGGCCAGCTACACATGCAGCTGAGTTTGCTGCATTAGCTATCAACTGTATTCTTCTTGTTGATTCTCAGTTTTGCACGAAAAATTGAGTGAGAGTAAAACTGAGACTGAACCAGAAAAATACTATAAATACTTAATGCAGCAAACTTATGATGATTAAATCACACATTTGCAAGAAATTAGGAATATATGAAGCTAGATTTACATGTAAAATATCCAAAATTATACACGAGTAAACAAAGTTTTAAAGATTGTGAGAAGATTATTACCACGCAAGCATTCATTAAGTTGCTAAGGCTGGTCAAACACTATACTAATAATTGGGAATAAACTTTTACGTAACGTCAATGCAGAATATTGTTCAGATAGCATTCTCATTAATGAACTAAAACATTTACAGACGATAATTTTGATAGCGCATACAAAATTCAGCCCAATCACGTGGCAGCAACTCGAGGTGTAAAAGCCTACAGACATTGTGAAGAGGTTTAATTGTTCAGGCCAGTCATCAGAATGGGGAAGAAATGTGATCAAAGTGACTTTGACCATGGAATGAATGTTGGTGGTAGACAGGGTGGTTTGAGCATCTCAGAAACTACTGATCTCCTTGGATTTTCAGGCACAACAGTCTCGAGAGTTTACAGGGAATGGTGCGAAAAACAAAAACAACAGTGAGTGGGATTTCTGTGGGCAAAAATGCCTTGTTAATGAGAGAGGTCAGAGGAGAATTGGCAGACTGGTTTAAGCTTACAGGAAGGTGATAATAACTCAAATAACTACATGTTACAACATGTAGAGAGAGGAGGAATGGGTTAAAAATTCTATATCTATATCTCAATGCACGAAGTGTCAGAAATAAGGCGGATGAGCTTGAAGCTCAGGTGCGAATGGGTAATTATGATGTTGTTGGGATAACGGAGACATGGCTGCAGGGGGATCAGACCTGGGAATTGAATGTACAAGGGTATATGTGCTATCCAAGGGACAGAAATATGGGCAGAGGGGGTGGGGTGGCCCTGTTGGTGAGGAATGAGATTCAGTCCCTTGCAAGGGGGGACATAGAAACAGGAGAAGTAGAATCAGTGTGGATAGAACTGAGGAACAGTAAGGGCAAAAAGACCCTAATAGGTGTTATCTACAGGCCCCCAAACAGTAGCATGGATATTGGGGTGCAAGTTGAATAGGGAGTTAACAATGGCATGTGGTAAAGGAAATGTCGCAGTAGTTATGGGGGATTTCAACTTGCAGATGAACTGGGAAAATCAGTTTGGTACTGAACCCCAGGACAGGGAGTTTGTAGAGCGCCTACGGGATGCATTTTTGGAGCAGCTTGTACGAGAGCCGACCAGGGATAAGGCTATTCTGGATTTAGTGTTGTGCAATGAACAGGATTTGATAAGTGATCTTGAAGTAAAGGAGCCATTAGGAGGTAGTGACCATAATATGATAAGTTTTTATCTGCAAGTTGAGAGGGATAAGGGCAGATCAGAAGTGTCAGTATTGCAGTTGAACAAAGGAGACTATAGAGCCATGAGGGAGGAGCTGGCCAAAGTTGACTGGTCGGATATCCTAGCAGAAAAGACAGTGGAACAGCAATGGCAGGTATTCTTAGGAATAATGCACAAGATGCAAAATCAGTTCATCCCCCGGAGAAGGAAGGATTCAAAGGGGGGAAAGTGACCATAGTGGTTGACAAAGGAAGTCAGAGATAGCATAGCATTAAAAAGCTAGCTAGGAATATAAAGGAAGATAGCAAAAGTTTTTTTAGGTATGTGAAGAGAAGGAAGATAGTTAAGAACAATGTTGGGCCCTTGAAGAAAGAATTGGGAGAAATTGTTATGGGAAACAGAGAAATGGCAGTCGAATTTAAAAAGTACATTGGATCTGTCTTCACTAGGGAAGACACAAGCAATCTCCCAGATATATGGATGGGCCAAGGACATAGGGTAACTGAGGAACTGAAACAGATTGACATTAGGAAGGAAACGGTGATGAGTAGACTGATGGGACTGAAGGCTAACAAATCCCCAGATCCAGATGGTCTGCGTCCTAGGGTACTAAAGGAGGTGGCTCTGGAAATTGTGGATGCATTGGTGATCATTTTCCAATGTTCCTTAGATTCAGGATCAGTTCCTGAGGATTGGCGAACAGCTAATGTTATCCCACTTTTTAAGGAAGGAGGGAGGGAGAAAACAGAGAACTATCGCCCTGTTAGCCTAACATCAGTAGTGGGGAAGATGCTAGAGTCCATTATTAAAGATGAAATAGCGGCATATCTTGATAGCAGTGATAGGATTGGGCCGAGCCAGCATGGATTTACCAAGGGCAAATCATGCTTGTCTAATCTATTGGAGTTTTTTGGGGATGTAACCAGGAAGATAGACGCGGGATGTGGTGTAACTTGACTTTCAGAAGCCATTCGATAAGGTACCACATAGGAGATTGGTGGGTAAAATCAGAGCTCATGGCATTGGGGGGAGGATATTGACATGGATAGAAAACTGGTTGGCAGGTAGAAAGCAAAGGGTAGCAGTGAATGGGTGTTTCTCGGAATGGCAGGTGGTGACTAGTGGGGTGCCAAAGGGCTCGGTATTGGGACCACAGCTGTTTACGATTTACATCAATGATTTAGAGGAAGGCATTGTGAATAACATCAGCAAGTTTGCTGATGATACTAAGTTGGGTGGCAGTGTGACATGTGATGAGGATGTTAGGAGAATTCAAGGTGACTTGGATAGGCTGGGTGAGTGGGCAGAAACTTGGCAGATGGCGTTTAATATGAATAATGTGAAGTTATTCACTTTGAGAGCAAGAGCAGATTATTATCTGAACAGTGTGGAGTTAGGTAAGGGTGAAATACAAAGAGATCTAGGAGTACTTGTTCATCAGTCTCTGAAGGTGAATGAGCAAGTGCAGCAGGCAGTGAAGAAGGCTAATGGAATGTTGGCCTTTATTACAAAGGGAATGGAGTACAAGAGCAAGGAAATCCTTTTGCATTTGTACAGGGCCCTGGTGAGACCACACCTGGAGTATTATGTGCAGTTTTGGTCTCCAGGGTTAAGGAAGGACATCCTGGCTGTGGAGGAGGTGCAGCATAGGTTCACTAGGTTAATTTCTTGGATGTCTGGACTGTCTTATGAAGAGAAGTTAGAGAGACTGGGCTTGTACACGCTGGAATTAAGGAGATTGAGGGGGGATCTGATTGAGACATAGAAGATTATTAAGGGATTGGACAAGATAGAGGCAGGAAATATGTTCCAGATGCTGGGAGAGTCCAGTACCAGAGGGCAAGGTTTAAGAATAAGGGGTAGGTCATTTAGGACAGAGTTGAGGAGGAACTTTTTCTCCCAGAGAGTTGCGGAGGTGTGGAACATGCTACCTCAGAAGGCAGTGGAGGCCAATTCTCTGGATGCTTTCAAGAAGGAGCTAGATAGGTATCTTATGGATAGGGGAATCAAGGGTTATGGGGACAAGGCAGGAACTGTGTATTGATAGTAGATGATCAGCCATGATCTCAGAATGGCGGTGCAGGCTCGAAGGGCTGAATGGTCTACTTCTGTACCTATTGTCTATTGTCTATTCAGGCCAGGCAGCATCTCTAGGAAGAGGTACAGTCGATGTTTCAGGCCGAGACCCTTCGTCAGGACTAACTGAAGGAAGAGTTAGTAAGAGATTTGAAAGTGGGAGGGGGAGGGGGAGATCAAATATGATAGGAGAAGACAGGAGGGGGAGGGGTGGAGCCAAGAGCTGGACAGGTGATTGGTAAGGGAGATATGAGAGGATCATGGGACAGGAGGTTCGGGGAGAAAAACAAGGTGGGGGGGGGAACCAGAGGATGGGCAAGGGGTATAGTCAGAGGGACAGAGGGAGAAAAAGGAGAGTGAGAGAAAGAATGTGTGTATATAAATAAATAATGGATGGGGTATGAGGGGGAGGTGGGGCATTAGTGGAAGTTAGAAAAGTGCCCCACCTCCCCTCGTACCCCATCCATTATTTATTTATATACACACCCATCCATACTGACTCTTCATACTAACACTCATCCATACTGTCCCTGGTTACCAACACACATCCATACTGATCCTCCATACCAACACACATCCGTACTGAGCCTTCATACCAACACCCATCTATACTAATCCTCCATCCCAACACCCATCCATACTGACCCTACATACCAACACTTATCCACACTGACCCTACATATCAACAATTAAACATCCATCCATACTGACCCTACATACCAACCATCAAACATCCATCCATACTGACCCTACATACCAACCATCAAACACCCATCCATGCTCACCCAACATCCCAACATCCATCCATACTGACTCAACATACCAACGCCCATTCAAACTGACCCTACACACCAACAGCCATGCATACTGATCCTCCATATGAACCATAAAACACCTATCCATTCTAACCCAACACCCATCTATACTGACCCTACTTACCAACACCCATCCATGCTGACCCTCCATACCAACACCCATTAATACTGACCCTCCATACCAACACCAATCCATACGGACCCTCCATACCAACACTCATCCATAGTGACCCTACACACGACCATCAAACACCCATCCATACTGACCCTCCGTACCAACACCAATCCATAGTGACCCTCTGTACCAACACCAATCCATAGTGACCCTACATACCAACCATCAAACACCCAACTATACCGACATGCCAACATCCATGCATACTGACCCTACATAACAACACCCATCCTTACTGACCCTACATACCAACACCCATCCATACTGACCCTAGATACCAACCATCAAAACATCCATCCATTCTGACCCTACACACCAACCATCAAACGACTATCCATACTGATCCTCCATACCAACACCCATCCGTACTGACCCTACATACCAACAGCCATCCATAGTGACACTACCTTTCAACACCCATCCATACTGACCCTTCATGTCAACCGTGAAACACCCATCCATACTAATCCTACATAGCAAGACCCATCCATACTGACCTTACATACTATCCATGAAACTCCCATCCATACTGAACTTCCATACCAACATCCATCCATAGTGACCCTACACACGAACCATCAAACACTCGCCTGTACTGACCCTGCATACCAACACCCATCCATACTGATCCTCCATAACAACCACCAAACACACATCCATACTATCCTTACATAACAACCGTCGAACATCCATCCATCCATACTGACCCTACATACGAACCATCAAACACCCATCCATACAGACCCTCGATACCAACACCCATCCATACAGACCCTCGATACCAACACCCATCCATAAGGACATTGCGTACCAACATCCATCCATACTGATCCTCCATACAACACTCATCCATACTCATCCTCCATACCAACACCCATCAATACTTACCCTGCATACCACACCCATCCATACTGTTCCTCCATACGAACACCCATCCATACTGACCATACATACCAACACCCATCCATGCTGATCCTACATACCAACACCCATTTATACTGACTCTTCATACCAACACTCATCCATACTGACCCTGTGTACCAACACCCATCCATACTGATCCTTCATGCCAACACCCTCTATACTAATCTTCCATCCCAACACCCATCCATAAAGTCCCCACATATCAACCGTTAAACACCCATCCATACTGACCCTCTATACCAATACCTATCCATTCTGATCCTCCATACCAGCACCAATCCTACTGCCCCTCCATACCAACACCTATCCATTCTGATCCTCCATATGAAAACCCATTCAGACTGACCCGACATACCAACACCCATCCATACTGACCCTACATACCAACCGTCAAATACCCAGCCATACTAACCCTCATACCAACCATCAAACACCTATCCATACTGACCCTACATACTAACCGTCAATCACCCATCCATAACGATCCTACATACCATCAAACACCCATCCATATTGATCCTACTTACCGTCAAACATCCATCCATACTGAACCTCCATACCAACATCCATCCATTGTGACCCTAAATACGAACCATTAAATACCCATCCTTACTGACCCTACATTCCTTACTGACGCTACATACCTTACTGATTCCTATCCATACTGATCCTCCATCCCAACACCCATCCATACTGATCCTATGTACCAACAGTCAAACACATATCCATACTATCCCTATACACCAACCGTCAAACATCCATCCATAGTGACCCTACATACAAACTGTCATACACCCATCCATACTGATCTTGCATACCAACACCCATCCATACTAACCCTACAAACTAACTATCAAAATGCCATCCATACTGACGCTATGTTCCGTCAAACACTCATTCTTACTGATTCTATATACTAACACCCATCCATACCGATTCTACTTACCAACAGTTTGTTCATGACCTTCTATACCTTACTGGTTCTGAGAATCTTACGCTTTTGTCATGAAATGCCTAGAAACATTTACATTAAATTAGCATTGAGTGTACAATACAGTTTTTCAGCAGGCTAATCATTTTTATTTTGTGTTTCATCTGACAATGTCCAGTTGATAGTCAAAGAACGCTGATGGCAACTGCAGTTAAGTGATTCCTGACTTTCTGCCACTGAGATTTGCTGGTTTAGCCCTTCCTAACTTGGCTTTCATCCAGTTAACAAGGCAGGATACGTTTCTCTCTGCATGTACCTCCTTCAAAATAGCAAAGACCCAGATATTTTGAACATACAACATACAACAGGATGCTTGGTTTTGCCTTTACAAGACATGCGTGTACACACACACACACACACACACGTACGTGCATGCATGGTCACATGTGCATGTGAAATAGAATTTTTTTTCCAGAAACAAAATTTATTAATAAAATTTTTAAAATATGTAAATACAGACGATCAGTCTTTTAAAGTTAGAGGAGGTGGAGTATGGTTTATGATTAACTTATTGTGGTACAGAGATATGACAGTTCTGTCTTAATCTGAGCTGGAACACCAAGCAGTCAAATATCATCCATTTTATCTATTAAGCATATCTTTTGCCATCTTCGTGGTAGCGGTGTGCATTCCAGCCCAGGAAAGCAATGGAGGACCTGAGCACCATGAACAACAATCACGAAACAGTGCACCTGGATGCTTTCCGGGGGACTTCTAGCAAGCCAGCTTGAAGAAGCCTCTGAACAACTACCACCAACATATCACCTGCGGAACCAGAGCAGCCAAAGCGATTGACCGCTATTTTGCCACCTACAAAAGTGCTAATTGTGCCATCCCACATGCACATTTTGGGAAAACCGATTAGCTAGCCAGAGACTAAAGACTACACATCAGTGGTGAGGATCAAGAATGTAAGGTCAAGGGAGGTGGAAGAGGGCTTACAAGACTGGTTTGAGTCAATGGACTGGACAATATTCAGCGATTCATCTTAGAGTTTGAAGTCATGACTTTTTCAAGACCTGTGTGGATGAGTGTGTGCCTTTGAGTATATATCAGACATACCAAAGTAAAAGCCATAGATAAAGCAGGAGATTTGTTGTCTAGGAGAGCAAGATCAGTGGTATTCAAGACCTGTAATGCAGAACTACTGTATACAAGTAGTCCAGGTATGACCTACAGAAGGCTATTTTAAGAGCAAAAGAAAACGACTCTGATTGAAGTTAGAGACAGAATTGGGTGAATGTCAGGCCATTACATCAGACAAATTGAAACTTAACACTAGGAATGGCTGTGACGCTTTACTCCCAAATGAACACAACACCTTTCATAAATGCTTTGAAAGGGAGAATAAAACTACATCTGTGGGAATTCTTGCACTATCTGGTGCCCTGTGATCTCTGTCTCAAGGCTGATATCAGAACATCTTTCAGGAGAGTGTACCCTAGCAAGGTGTCAGGCCCTGATGGTATACCTGGTAGGGCACTGAAAATCTATGCCAACCAACTATCAGAAATGTTGAAAAATTTCTTCAGTCCCTCACTGTTGCAATTGGAGGTTCAAAAGTACAGCAATCACACCAGTGCCCAAGGAGAATAGGATAAGCTGCCTCAACAGCTATTGCCCAGTTGCACTCACATGTGCTGTGATGCAGTGCTTTGAGAGGTCGGTCATAGCCAGAATCAACTTCTGCCTCAGCAAGGGCCTGGACCCACTGCAAATTTTCTATTGCCACAATGGGTCTACAGCAGATGTAATCTCACTGGTTCTCCATTGACTGAGGATCACCTGACCATAGCAATACCTACATCAGGCTGTTGCTTATTGATTACAGCTCAGGTTTCAATGCAATCATGCCCTCAGCCTAATCACAAAGCTCCAAAAGCTGGGCCTCTGTACCTCCCTCTGAAACCAAATCCTTGACTTCTTCACCGGGAGACCACAGTCAGTGTGAATTGGAAATAGCATTACCTCCTCGCTGACAATCAACACTGGTGCACCTTAATGTGTAATTAGCCCACTGCTCTACTCTCTCTACACCTACGACTGTGTGGCTAGGTACGGCTCAAACAGCATCTATAAATTTGCCGATCATACAACTATTGTTGGCATTAGGTGGCGATGATGAGGCATACAGGAGTGAGATAGATCAGCTGGTTCAGTGATGTCTCAACACCAGTAAGACTAAGGAATTGATTGAGGTTTCAGAAAAGGAAAGTCGTGGGAACACACACCTGTCCTCATCAAGGGATCAGTAGTGGAAAGTTTGAGTAGTTTTAAGTTCCTGGGTGTCAACGTCTCTAGTCATAGTCATAGTCATACTTTATTAATCCCGGGGGAATTAAGATCTATCCTGGGCCCAAAATATTGATGCTGTTCTAAAGAAGGCACAACAGCAGCTATATTTCATTAGGAGTTTGGGGAAACTTGGTCTATCAGCAAATTCCTACTTAAGTACCATAGAGAGTACTCTAACCAGTTGCATCACTGTCTAGTGAGGAGGGGCCACTGCGCAGGATCGGAAAAAGCTGCATAGGATTGTCAACCCAGCCAGTTTCATGATGGACACTAGACTCCCCAGCATTGAGGACACCTTCAAAAGTCGTTGCCTCAAAAAGATGCAATATGCTCCCAAAAGCCCAGTTAAGGACTCGCATTATCTAGAACACGGCCTCTTCTCATTGTTGCCATTAAGGTGGTACAGGACCCTGAAGACTCACATCCAACTTTTGAAAGACAACTTCTCCTCCTCTGCCATCAGATTTCTGAATGGACAATGAACTCATGAACACTGACTCAGTACTTTCCCTTTCTGCATGACTTGTTTAGTTTATTTTATATATAGAGTGGATTCTAGTTAATTCGGGCACATTGGAACCAGTACATTTTAGCCCAATTGAGCACTGCCCTAATTAGCCAAAGTTTCATAGAAATAGTTAAAAAAAAGGCATTAAAAAGGCAAATGACCATTTAAATGAGTAATAAATTATGTATTTAAATGAAATACAGAACAAATTAGAACACTACAATGAAAGAAAACCTGTGCAGGAGAGTTTTTAGAATGGAAAAGCCATTGCACTGCAAGTTCTACAGTCTCGACCTTGGAAGTCCAGGTCCAGTGGTACAAATAGTCACAGTTGGAGTCTTAAACAAGAGAAAACCTGCAGATGCTGGAAATGAAAGTAATATTCTCTATGGAAAAGAGTAAACAGAGAACGTTTTGAGCCGAGACCCTTCATCAGGATGATTGTCGATGCATTCAAATTCTTAGTGGGACCTAACTTGTTGAAGTAGTGAAATCATTTCACTCCCAGTCATTTCTGACATTTCCAAATCTGAATGCTTGAAAATACAGTAGGCAAAACAGTTCTGAATTGCTTTTCTGCTTATTTCTCACCAATTATCAATGATGGCAGATGGAGTTTAATGCTGAAAAATGTGAGGTGCTACATTTTGGTAGGACTGGTCGAAATAGGACATATATGGTAAATGGTAGGGCATTGAAGAATGCTGTAGAATGGAGGGATCTGGGAATAATGGTGCATAGTTCCCTGAAGGTGGAATCTCATGTGGATAGGGTGGTGAAGAAAGCTTTTGGTATGCTGGTCTTTATTAATCAGAGCATTGAGTATAGGAGTTGGGATGTAATGTTGAAATTGTATAAGGCATTGGTAAGGCCAAATTTGGAGTAATGTGTACAGTTCTGGTCACCGAATTATAGGAAAGATGTCAATAAAATTGGGAGAGTACAGAGGAGGTTTACTAAAATGTTGCCTGGGTTTCATCTCCTAAGTTACAGAGAAAGGTTGAACAAGTTAGGTCTCTATTCTTTGGAGCGTAAAAGGTTGAGAGGGGACTTGATAGAGGTGTTTAAAATTATGAGTAGGATTCATAGAGTTGATGTGGATAGGCTTTTTCCATTGAGAGTGGGGGAGATTCAAACAAGAGGACATGAGTTGAGAGTTAAAGGGCAAAAGTTTAGGGGTAACATGAGGGGGAACTTCTTTACTCACAGAATGGTGGCTGTGTGGAACGAGCTTCCAGCAGAAGTGGTTGAGACAGGTTCGATGTTGTCGTTTAAAGTTAAATTGGATAGATATATGGACAGGAAAAGAATGGAGGGTTATGGATCAAATGCAGGTCTAGGTGAGAGTAGGAGTTCGGCATGGACTAGAATGGCCGAGATGGCCTGTTTCCGTGCTGTGATTGTTATATGGTTATTATATGATTATAAAAGAAACCTCTGCTTTATGAACACAAACACACCTCAAATAGAGTTATTTAAAAACTGATCACTCTAAGCACGCTATGGTGTCTCACAGCCAGAAGTACACATGACTGACGCTAGTTAGAAGCTGCTTGGCCTTCTTTTTCCCCACCTAAATGAGAATATGTACATGGGTGGAATACACAAGGAAGTCTTTTCTGTGTAATGGACATAGACTTTTTAAACTTACTTTTATGGGAACTGCAGTGGGGGCCCTCAACTCACAGGTAAAAGAGGTTATCCCCCATGGCTAGACGTTTCTTCTAGCTCAACCTGGTGTCACCTACTATTGACCTCAGCCTTGGAATCACACCTTCATTACCTTTTTTTCAAATTTGCGTTTCTTGGTTCTTATATGTTCAGGGAGTAGATCGATTAAGTTTTATTCTGCTAATTTCAATGATATACTGACAGATAAATAGACACGGCTAAGGACAAAGTAAAATTCATTTCTTTCAATGTCAATGGGCTGTTAGATCCAATCAAACGCAGTAAAATTCTATCAAAAATAAAGAAAGAACAAGCCCATCTAGTACATTTACAGGAAACTCACTTAAGTGAAAATGAGCATGGAAAACTAAAGAGAATGGGCTTCTCTAGTTTGTTTTTCTCCTCGTATAAATCAGGACATAGGAGAAGAGTTGCTATTCTCATCTCAAGCAAGCTAAATTTTGAAAAAGTATTCGAAATGGGAGATAAGGAGGGCAGATATATTTTCGTATGGGGAATATAGACGGAAATTCAGTTACTCTGTTGAATATATACACACCCTCAGGAAGTGCTAAGAGATTCTTCCAGAAAATTACTAATATTATGGTAACGGAATTTACAACTACAACCAAAGTTAGACTCTTCAATAGAAAAACCTACAAAACAAAGCCCTTACATAAGAAAGTTAACACACTTTTTGAGGATGTTGGTTTAATTGATATATGGAGGGACCTTTTCCTTGACAGAAGGGATTACACTCATTATTCTGCACCCCCCCCCCATTCTGTATATACAAGAATAGACTATTTCATAACTTTTGGAAAAGATAAAGACAAAATAAACACCTGTGGAACTGGGACAATAGATGTAAGTGACCATGCACCTATATATTTATCTGTTGATTTTGACCCACAACCAAAGAATACTATTTGGAAACTAAATTCAAGTCTACTCAATGATCCCTATTTTAAGGAACAAATTAAAAAAGAAATTGGTCTTTACTTAGAATTCAATGACAATGGAGTGGTTTCACATCCCATTCTAAGGGATACTCTGAAGGCTGTCTAAAGAGGGAAAATTATAGCGATATCTTCATATAAGAAAAAAAAAGGAATAAAACATTAGAGGAATTACAAAATAAGCTGAAGGAGCTAGAAAAAAACACAAATTGAGTTTGGCACAGGATACATTAGAGGAAATTTTAAAAAAATTAGGAATGAAATTAATGGTTTAGCTACACATGAAATTAGGAAAAATTTAATGTTTCTGAAACAGAGACACTATGAAAGTGGATCTAAATCTATGAAAGTACTGGTGTGGAAATTGAAAAAAAAAGATAGCAGAAAATACAATTCACAGAATTAGGGATCCAAGAACAAAAGTGATAAAAAAAAGCTAAGTGAAATTCAAGAAGCTTTTGAAGTGTTTTACAAAACTCTATATTCCAAAGTTCCAGGGGGAAGCATAACCCAAATTGACACCTTCCTGAATTCTTTAGAGTTACCCACTTTAAGCAAAGAACAAAATAGAATGATGACTGCTGACATAACTGAAGCTGAACTAAAAACTGCAATTAGTAAGCTTAAATTAAGCAAGTCACCAGGATCAGATGGATATACAGCAGAGTGGTATAGGGAATTTAGAAATGAGTTAATTCCTATTTTACTCCCCACACTGAACTGGGCTCTAAAAAAGGCGCAAATGCCACCCAGCTGGAAGGAGGCGATAATCTCAGCTATACCAAAAGAAGGCAAGGATAAGAAGGAATGTGGGTCATTTAGACCAATATCTGTTCTTAATGTGGATTATAGATAATTTTCCTCCATCATGGCCAAACGATTAGAAGAGTTTCTACCTACACTGATACGTAATGATCAGACAGGTTTTATACAACAACGCCAAACACAAGACAACATACGAAGGACACTTCACATTATGGATCATATACAAAAAAATGAAATTGAAGCAATAGTGATAAGCGTGGACACTGAAAAGGCATTTGATTTGGTTAATTGGAATTTTCTTTACAGAGTTTTACATAGATTTGGTTTACATGACACAATTATTAAAACTATACAGGCACTATATGACAATCCTACTGCTAGGATTAAAATCAATGGATATTTATCAAATAGTTTTATCAAATAGAAAGGGGCACGAGACAGGGTTGTTCATGGTCACCGCTACCCTTCGCAGTAACATCTGGAACCATTAGCTCAATACATCATACAAAATCAAGATATCAGGGGAATTACTATCAAAGAGACAGAGCATAAATTGGCCTGTTATGCGGATGACATTTTGATCTATCTAGGGCAACCAACATACTCTTTACCTAAATTGATGCAATCCTTTGAACAATATGGTCAATTATCAGGATACAAGATCACATAGATAAAACCCAATTACTTTCATATAACTATAGCCCACCAAGAGAAATTGAAAGTAGGTATCCCTGGGCATGGCAAACAGAGCCTTTCAAATATTTGGGCATCATTATGCCAAAAGATTTGGCAAAATTATCAGACTGCAATTATCAGCCTATATATAAAAAAATTAAGGAAGATATAACAAGATGGAACCTAACTCCTTTTTTAAGTCTCAGTTCAAGGATTGACTCCATTAAAATAAATATGTTGCCCAGACTATTATATCTCTTTCAGACCCTACAAATAGAGATTAACCAAAATCAATTCCATGAATGGAATTTACAAAATATTATCAAGATATCTTAGAAAGGTAAAAAGCCTAGAGTTCATCTCAAAACTTTGCAATTAGCCAAGGAAAAGGGGGAATGGGGCCTACCTTCTTAGAGATTATTATTTTGTAGCACAGTTGAGAACCGTGATATGTTGGTACAACCCATCATATGACATCCAATGGAAAAGCATTGAGGAGAGGATACTTTCCATCCCCATACAGGCAATTTTGGCTGATAACAACCTACAAAGTTACATAAATAATATTGACAATCCGTGGGTGAAATGGACTCTTAAAATATAGAAAGCTATTCAAAAAGAATATAAACTAGAGGGAGACATTGCAATTCTAAAATGGTGTGCATATGACTTGGATTTTATGCCGAATAAACAGGATGCGAGATTTAAGGACTGGCCAGCTAAAGGAATAACAGTTCTTTGAAATATAGTGAAAGAAGGAACGCTGTTCAGTTTTGAAATGCTCAAAGAGAAACACTTATTAGAAAAACAAGACTTTTATCGGTATTTACAGATGCAACAGTATGTTAATAGGAGGGTTAAAAATGTAACCAAGGCAAGCACGTGTTTAATAGAGCTATTTAGAAAAGCATATAATTCAAACAATGGTAGTCGAATAATTTCAAGCCTTTATAAGGATTTGTCAAACCTTAAAACACATTTGACTTCATACATTAAAACAAAATGGGAGAAAGAAGGAGGGATAATCATATTTGAGGAAGAATGGACAATAATATGGATGTATCGATGGAAGTGTACCACTTCACAGAAATGGAGGGAGTTTGGATGGAAAAACTTGATAAGTTATTTTATTACACCTCTCAGAAATCCCATTATGATAGTAACTTCCTTGTTTGCTGGAGAAACTCTGGAAATCAAAATACAAACCATTATCATATTTTCTGGGAATGCCCTGTTATCAAAGATTATTGGAGTGGGATACACAATGCCCTACAAGACATCTTTAAATGTGAAATACTCTTAGAAAATAAGATCATATATTTTGGGTATATACCTCAAGAATGGTTGAAAAGAGATAAATATTTAATTCATATACTGCTGGTGGCTGGTAAAAAGACACTTACCAGGAAATAGTTATCAGATGAGAGCCCTACTTTAAACGCATGGATGGAAATTACAATGGACATTTACAAAACGGAGAACATAACAGCATCTGTTAACCATAAGTTGGAACAATTTGATTCATACTGGGAAAAATGGTTTAACTACGTAACACCTCATAGGCCTGGTTTTATTTCACAAATCAACAAGTATGTGGTTTAAAAAAAAGATCACTCCCTATTTGTACATAGTTTTCTCCTTTTGCTTGTTCTTTTGTTCGTTCTTTTCTATAAGTGTATAATCAGATAAATATTATGTGGAGATGTGGCAAATGACTATATGATATATATGTACAGTATCTGAAATATATTTTATGGAAATGTTTGTTTGATGATGAACTTCAATAAAAAATAAATTACAAAAAAAAAGAAACTGCTTGGCAATAGTCTCCTGTCCTAATTAAGTGGCACAGTGTCCCAGATGAACAAAGGGAATCCTGGCTATTTTCTCAAATAGCTTTTGTTCTTTAAGAGTTGTCCAGAGTAAGTGGCTGCCCTCATTATCTAATGGCCCTACTCACAGGAATCCACTGTATATACTACTTTAAATATATAGTTGATTTTTATTATTATATATTGCAATGTACTGTTGCCACAAAACAACAAATTTCATGGCAAATGCCAGTGATAGTAAACCTGATTCTAATGCACATTACAGTGCATGGATCATGTGGATCTTTACATTTGTAGTGTTGCTTGGTCTATACTTTCACAATGCTATTTGTTTTTTTATATTAGTACTGATAAAACATTTGTGCTCGTGGCACCACTGCACTCCTGTACCCCCTGGGCAATACAGACTTTGGTGTGAGAAATGGATATTGAATGTAAAGTACATACCTACTGGAAATATTAAGAGGTCAGACAGCAGCAAGGGAGGGAACAAACAGTGTTTTTTCAGCACACTTGAGGACAGCGAGCTGTTATCACCGTAATCCTTTTATTTTGTTGTGTTATAGATAGCAAGTACGTGCAGTGGAGTAAGTGATGCATCGTTATCTTCCATGTGGGTTTGCGATCTGCACATTTAATCATAGATACCCAATGCATCGGGTCTGTGCCCCCTGTACCATTGGAGATCTTCACAGCAGAGCAGTTATTTACCTTATGAATATGGTGGCAATTGTCACCGATCTCCATCTGCCCCTTGGGGACATGTGTTGAGAGTCTGACCTGTGCGTGCTGAAGTGGTTGGATCGAATTAGATTTTTCTTTTATTTATTAAAGTTTAAAGATTCATTTACTGGTGATGGATGGGAATTGACAGCTCGGTAATATAAATGGAGTTAAGTAACAACCTGGAGATGGATTGATGTATTTTTAAAAGGGATTATATATTCTGGAGCTGTTGTAATTGAACTTGTGTTTCTCCAAGGCTGCCTCTGATTTGCAGCAGTGATACAGCACTTGTGTGCAGTAAGTATTGCTATGAACCAAAAAAAAGTAGCTGAGGTTTGCAGAACTGTTCATCAGCAGCTGTAAATAAGTCTAGACGAACTTTTCTGTATTTACACTGGCCCAAACAGAGAAGACTTTGAGGAGTGGGTTGATACTGAGTGCAGGGGTGGCAGTATAACCATGGATTAATCCAGAAATCAGGAGATTTAAGAACACACACTGGTCTATAATCTTGTTTTTGAAACCACTAGAAACCAAATTTTGAGTGGCATGGTAGCATAACAGCACCAGCAGTCTGGGTTCAATTCTGTCACTGTCTATGAGGAGTTTGTATGTTCTCCCCATGACCATGTGTCTTGTGCCTCAGACGTTCCAAAGCCAGGCAGACCAGTGGGTTAATTGATCAAATGGATGCAATTGGGTGGTACAGACCTGTTGGGCCAGAAGGGCCTGTTACCGCATTCTATCTCCGAATAGCTACTTGGTCAGTCTATATTCACCACACACAGCAGAGATTTGAATTCAGAGATGCAGGAGGGAAATATCCAAAGATGATAGCAGAACTGCACTTATCCAGGGAAAATGAACCCGCTCAGTGAGAAGGTTAGGAAGTTACCCAACGGAGGATACTGATAGGGTTTGACAGGATGGTATTTCCATGTGGGGGGGATCATGACAAAGCAATTCAAGGAACAATTCAGAATGGAGTAATTAAGATCAAGAGTAGAAACATAGAAAACCTACAGCACAATACAGGCCCTTTGGCCCACAAAGCTGTGCCGAACATATCCTTACCTTAGAAATTACCTGGTGTTACCCATAGCCCACTGTTTTTCTGAGCTCCATGTACCTGTCCAGGAGTCTCTTAAAAGACCCTATCGTATCCACCTCCACAACTGTCGCTGGCAGCCCATTCCACGCACTCACCCTGAAAACTTATCCCTGACATCTCCTCTGTACCTACTCCTTAAAATGGTGCCCTCTCGTGTGAGCCATTTCCGCCCTGAGAAAAAACCTCTGACTATCCACACGATCAATGCCTCTCATCATCTTATACACCTCTATCAGGTCACCTCTCATCCTTCGTCGCTCCATGGGAAAAAAGGCCAAGTTCACTCAACCTATTGTCATAAGGCACGCTCCCCAATCCAGGCAACATCCTTGTAAATCTCCTCCGCACCCTTTCTACACTTTCCACATCCTTCCTGTAGTGAGACAACCAGAACTGAGCACAGTACTCAAGTGGGGTCTAACCGGGGTCCTATATAGCTGCAACATCACCTAATCTCAATCCCACAACTGATGGCCAATGCACCGTATGCTTTTTTAACCACAGAATCAATCCGCACAGCAGTTTTAAGTGTCCTATGGACTCGGACCCCAAGATCCCTCTGAACATCCACACTGCCAGGAGAAAGAAATTTCAGAGTAATGCAGCGGAATATTGAGGTAGAATAAAGGGAATAGCTTATTCTATAACTACAGTAAATAGCCTATTTCAATCCAGAAGCTGCAGGAGAGGATTTTGGAAGTGCGTGAAGGCTGTATGGGTTTGGATATGGCTGGGATTTGTGCAAAGCAAAACTATGAGTGGATCTGGAAGCTGCTTCCAATGTGTAATGTTTACACATAACCACATGAGCAGGGCTGCTTGCTCATGCCCTTCTCAGTAGGAACAAGTTCCAAATTCCCACGGTATCTTAATGGTTAGTGCAAAACACTATTACAGCTTGGGCATTGGAGTTCAATTCCAATGTCATCAGCAAGGAGTTTGTAAGTGGGTTTACTCCAGCTGCTCCAGTTTTCTTCCACAGTCCAAAGATGCAACAGTTAATAGATTAACTGGTCATTGTAAATTGTCCTGTAATTAGGTTAGGGTTATTGGGAGCTGTTGGGCAGGGCTGAGGTCTAAATGCTGTGGTTGAGGTCAAATGGCAGAGGCATTGATGAAGGAAGCGTCAGTGAGGAGACTGAGCATCAACATGATGAGGCAAGGCAAGATTACATCTTTTTTCACATCAGTAGGTAGAAAGATTTGTAATGGCAGTCAGTGGAGTGGTCTCTGACAACTATGCCTTCAGGAAGTGTGTCTAGCTGCAGCTTCTCTCAGACCAGCAGCTAAGCTGGTGGCACTACTACTAGATACCACTTAGTGGTCAGGTGGGGGAGGGGGGTGGCACAGCATGGTCCTTCTATGGCTAAGAGTGAGAGTCCAGGATGGAGTGTTGTTTCCCAAGTGCCAGGGTCAAGGATATCACTGACTGCATAAAGAACATCCTGAAGGGGAGGGGTGAATAACCAGAGGTACGAAAAGAGGGAATTCAGGGAGTTAGGTAAAAGGTTAAAGAGGGTTGTAATTTCAGGATTGCTCGAATAAACATATACTTGTGAGGGTAGGAATAGGAAGATGTGAAAGACAAATGTGTGGTTCAGGAACTGGTGCAGGGGATAGGGCTTCTGATTTTGAACTGTTGGGATCTCTTCAGGGAAGTAGTAATGTTTATTAGGACAGGCAGCCTGAACTGGAAGGGGGGAGGGGGCGGATAGTTTGGAGTGTTTATAATAGCGAGATCATGGGGTGGATGTTGGACAGTGCAGTAGAGATGGTGACTCATGTAGAAAATACACAGGCAAGTCCAGTGGGAAGAGGAGACAGCATCAGGAGAGGACACACAAGAGGGTCAGTAGATTTCACTTTAATGCAAGAGGACTCAGAGGTGAGGTGATGAGCCGAGAATGTGGGTCAATGCGTGGGACTATAATATTGTTACAATCACAGAAACATGGTTGAGGGAAGGACAGGTCTGGCAGCTCTGTTCCTGGGTACAGAGGTCTCAGGAGTGACAGTGGGAGGATGAAAAATTGGAGACCGTGTTGCATTGCCGATCAGGAACAGTATTAAAGCTGTAATCAGTGAAGATATGGACCATAGAACAGTGCAGTACTGAGATGTCCATTGACAAAAGCTCAGCTGAACTAATAAGCTAGTGGCACCTAATTAAACTAAGCCCTCTGTCTGCACTTGGTTCATATTCCTCTGTTCCATGGTTGGTAAGAACCTGTTAAACACCTCTATCACATCTGTTTCCACTACAACGCCCAGCATCCAGCACTCTCTGTGCAAAAAAGACTTGCCCTGCACATCTGCTTTGTACTTCCCTTCTCTCACCTCTCTTCATATTCACGTGTCTGTCTAAATGCCTCTTTAACAGCCTGCTTTCATTACTACCCTGGTGACCCATTCCAGGAACTTAACACTCTTCACATAAAATACTTATTTCTTATATCATGTTTGTACTTCCCCCTCTAGCCTTAAAAGGATGTTCCTCTGGTGTTTGACATTTCCCCGGGGGAAAGATTCTGAATGTCGAACCTAGTTATGGCTCTCATAATTTTACAAATCTCTGTTACGTTTCCTCTCATGCCTCTGACCCCTAGGGAGAACAACCCAGGTATGTTCAACCTCTCATGTCTCTGACCCTCAGGTAGGACAACCCAGGTATGCTCAGCCTTTCGTTATAGTTCATACACACTGATCCTGAAACCTCGTCTTCACCCTTTCCACAGTCTCCACACACCTTTACCACACTATCCAATTGTGTAGTCACTTTTAGTGAACGGTGGACACCAGGGCTCTAAGATCCTTCTGTACCATGCTATTAAGGGATTGACCATCAATTCAAAATATTCTCCTTTCATTTGACCACCAAAAATGCAACATCTCACACCTTACTTTGATAGTCTTTTATACTGTCCAACTCCACCAAACTTCTCTTATGCAAATTTGCAAATCCACCCATCGACAGTTTCCTCAAAATCATTGATATATACAACAAATAACAGAGGTCCCAGCACCAATCCTTGTAAAACACCACTGGTCATGTACCTTCACCAATAATAACAGCTTCCATCCCTACTCTCTGTCTTTCATGGTCTACCCAGTTCCGAATCCAAACTTGCACTTCCCTCTATACCCCATGCATCGTTATCTCCTGAATAAACCTATTACACAGGACCTTAACAAATGTTCTTCTAAAGTCCATTTAGAATCCATGTCCACAATGTCCACTGTCTTACTCTCATCAAGCTCTTTTGACAACTCTTCAAACACTTGAATGAAGTTTATAAGGCATGACCTGCCCCACACAAAGCCATGTTGACTGTCCCTAGTCAGCCACACCTTTCCAAATCTGCATAGGTCTTATCCTTCTGAATCTTCTCCAAGAGTTTCCCTATCAATCACGTGAGGCTCATTGGCCAATAATTACTTGGATTATGCCTATTTTCCCTTCTTTATCAAAGTCACATTTTCTACTTCCCAGTTTTCAGGATCTCACCTATTGCTAGTGAGGACACAAAGATCCCTGTCAAAGCCCCAGTAATCTCCTCACTTGCTTTGTTCAACATTCTGTGGTGTACACCAACAGGCCCTCAAAACTTATCCAGTTTAGTGCTTTTCAAAAGACCTAGCACTATCTGCTTTTCAATCCCAAAATATCCCAGTTCATTAGCATGCCACCTCGTTTTCACTATCCTCCAATTTCTTCTTCTCAGTAATTACCTTGTAAAGCAAGTACTCACTCAGTACTTCATTCACTTTCTCTGATTCCAAGCACAAATTCCCCACTTTATCCTTAAGAGAACCTACCTAGAAAGCAAGTTTATTTGTATAGCACTTGACAAACAAAAAGCAGTTCAAAGTGCTTTACATAGAACGAGATATAAAAATCAAATTTCAGACAATATACAAGAAGATAAAATCACACAAGAATAGGTGTGATAAATAGAAGTTGCAATGCAGGAGATTCTAATTAAAAGCTAGAATGAAAAGTTTTAAGCCTCCATTTAAAAGAGCTTAAAGTCAGTACAGTCTTCGGATCCTCTGGAAGGTTATTCCAGATAGAACTATAGAACACTACATCACAGTGTGATCTAGTCTGTGCCGAAACATTATTCCGCTAGTCCCATTAACCTGCATCCAGTCCATAACCCTCTAGACCTGTCCCATCCACGTACCTATCCAATTTATTTTTAAAACTTAAGAGTGAGCCCGCATTTACCACGTCAGATGGCAGCTAGTTCCACACTCCCACCACTCTCTGAGTGAAGAAGTTCCCCTAATGTTCCCCCTAAACCTTTCCCCTTTCACCCTAAAGCTATGTCCCTTTGTATTTATCTCCCTAATCTAAGTGGAAAGGGCCTATTCACATTTACTCCATACCCCTCAATTTTGTAAATCTCTATCAAATCTCCCCTCATTCTTCTACGCCCCAAGGAATAAAATCTTAACCTGTTCAATCTTTCCCTATAACTCAGTTCCTGAAGACCTGGCAACATCCTAGTAAGCCTCTTCTGCACTCTTTCAATCTTATTGATATCCTTCGTATAGTTAGGTGACCAGAACTGTACACAATACTCCAAATTCGGCCTCACCAATGTCTTATATAACCTCCCCGAAACATCCCAACTCTGATACTCAATACTTTGATTTATAAAGGCCAGGATGCCAAAAGCCTTCTTTACAACCCTGTCTAGCTGTGACGCCACTTTCAGGGAATTTTATATCTGAACTCCCAGATCTCTTTGTTCCTCCGCACTCCTCAGTGCCCTTCTGTGTATGTCCTACCTTGATTTGTCCTTCCAAAATGCAACACCTCACACTTGCCTGCATTAAATTCCATCTGTCATTTTCTGGCCCATTTTTCCAGTTGGTCCAGATCCCTCTGCAAGCATGGAAAGCCTTCCTCACTGTCCACAACGCCTCCGAACTTAGTGTCATCAGCAAACTTACCACATTATTATCTAGATCATTGATATAGACAACAAACAACAATGGTCCCAGCACAGATCTCTGAGGCACACCACTAGTCACAGGTCTCCAGTTTGATAAGCAATCATCCACTATCACTCTGACTTCTCCCACACAGCCAATTTCGAATCCAGTTTACAACCTCTCCATGGATACCTAGTGTCTGAACCTTTTGAACTAACCTCCCATGTGGGACCTTGTCAAAGGCCTTAGTAAAGTTCATGTAGACAACATCCACAGCCTTTCCTTCGTCTACTTTCTTGGTAACCTCCCCAAAAAACTCTACAAGATTGGTTAAACATGATCTACCACGCACAAAGCCATGCCGACTTATCCTTAATCAGCTCTTGGCTGTCTAAATACTTGTATATCCGATCTCTCAGAACACCTTCCAATAACTTACCTACTACTCCTGTCAGGCTCACCGACCTGTAATTACCTGGTTTACTTTTGGAGCCTTTTTTAAACAATGGAACAACATGAGCTACCCTCCAATCCTCCAGCACCATAACCGTGGCTAAGGACATTTTAAATATTTCTGCAGGGCCCCTGCAATTTCTACACTAGTCTCTCTCAAGGGGGATTTATCTACCTTTATTCACTGTAAGGCAGCAAGAACCTCCTCCTCTTTAATCTCTATATGTTCCATGACACTGCTGCTTGTTTCCCTTCCTTCCATAATACGCTATGCCAGTTTTCTGATGCAAAAAGATTGTTTAAGATCGCCCCCATTTCGTGAAGCTCCACACATAGCCGACCACTTTGATCTTCTAGGGGACCAATTTTGTCCCTTACTATCCGTTTACTCTTAATATACTTGTGGAAACCCTTCGGGTTTACCTTCACATTATCTGCCAGAACAACCTCATGTCTTCTTTTTGCCTTCCTAATATCCTTCTTTAGTATTTTCTTACATTTTCTATACTCTTCAAGTACTTCATTTGTTCCTTGTTGCTTATACCTGCTATGCACCTCTCTCTTTTTCTTAACCAAATTGCCAATATTCCTTGAAGACGAAGGTTCCCTATGCCTATTAATTTTGCCTTTAATCGTAGCAGAACATGCAAACTTTGCACTCTCAAAATTTTGCCTTTGAATGCCTTCCACATATTGAACACATCCTTGCCAGAAAACAACTTATCCCAATCCACTCTTCCTAGATCCTTTCTGATTTCCTCAAAACTGGCCCTTCTCCAAGTTAGAAACTTAACTCAAGGACCAGACTTATCCTTATCCATAATTAACTTGAAACTAATGACATTATGGTCACTGGACCCAAAATGTTCGCCTACACATACTTCTGTCACCTGACCTGCCTGGTTCCCTCATAAGAGATCAAGTATTGCATCCTGTCTCATTGGTATCTCTATATATTGATTCAGAAAACTTTCCTGGACACATTTGATAAACTCCACGTCATCTAACCCTTTCACAGTGTGGGAGTCCCAGTCAATATGTGGAAAGTTGAAATCCCCTACTATTACAACTTTCTGTTTCTTACATCAGTCTGCTATCTCTCTACAGATTTGCTCCTCCAATTCTTTCTGACTATTGGGCGGTCTATAATACAACCCTATTAGTGTGGTCACACCTTTCCCTTTCCTCAGCTCCACCCATATGGCCTCTGTAGACGAGACCTCTGGGCTGTCCTGTCTAGGCACAGCTGTGACATTTTCCCTGACTAGTAATGCCACTCCTCCCCCTTTCATCCCTCCCCCTCTGTCACGTCTGAAACAATGGAACTCCGGAATATTAAGCTGCCAGTCCTGCCCCTCCTGCAACCAAATCTCACTAATAGCAATAATGTCATAATCCCACATGTCAATCCACGCCCTAAGCTCATCTGCCTTACCTACAATACTCCTTGCATTGAAATAGGTGCACCTGAGAACATTTTTATCACGAACAAACCTTTGATTACTGTCAATACATGCAGTCCTCGCATGACCTTTATCCTCCTCCACCTCACTACCTGCTCTAACACTCTGGTTCCCCTCCTCCTGCAAATCTAATTTAAACCCCCCTGAGCAGAACTAGCAAACCTTCCGCAAGGATGTTAGTCCCCCTCCAGTTCAGGTGCAAACCATCCCGACGGAACAGGTCCCACCTTCCCTGGAACAAGGCCCAATTGTCCAGAAACATGAAGCCCTCCCTCCTGCACCAACTCCTTAGCCACGTATTTAGCTGCATTATCTTCCTATTTCTAGCCTCACTAGCACATGGCACGGGTAGCAATCCTGATATTGCAATAATCCTGATATTGGCGGTCCTGTCCTTCAACTTTGCACCTAACTTCCTAAGCTCTCTTTTCAGGATCTCCTCCTCCTTCCTATCCATGTCATTGATCCCTACACAGACCACGACATCTGGCTGCTCACCCTCCTTCCTGAGAATACCGAGAACTCAATCCGAGATATTGTGGACCCTGGCACCAGGGAGGCAGCAGACCATCCGGGATTCTTGATCTCTCCCACAGAACCTCTTATCTGTCCCCCTAACTATCGAATCCCCTATCGCTACTGCTCTCCTCTTTTCCCTCCTTCCCTTCTGAGCTGAGGGTCCAGTCTCGGTGCCAGAGACGCGACCATTGCAACTTGTCCCTGGTAGGTCGTCCCCACCAACAGTATCCAAAACAGTATACTTATTGTTGATGGAAATGGCCACAGGGGTGCTCTGCTCATTCTGTCTATTCTCCTTCCCTCTCCTGACAGTCACCCAGCTACCTGTCTCCTGACTTTTAGGGGTGTCTATCTCCCTGAAACTCCTGTCTATTTTTGCCTCTGCCTCACGAATGATCTGAAGTTCATCCAGCTCCAGCTCCAATTCCCTAACTCGGTTTGTCAGGAGCTGCAGCTGGATGCACCTTTTACAGGTGTAGTCATCAGGGACAATTGTACTCGCCCTGACTTCCCACATACTGCAAATGGAGCACTCGACTGCCCTAACTGCTGCCTCCATTACCTACTCCTAAGTTAATTAGTGTAATTAAAGCAACTTACCCAGCCTTACCTCACTGGGAGCAGGCTCATCCTCAGCCTCTGCTCGCCAAAGCCTCAAAGCTCTGCTCCTACCCTGAACCACTTACACACTGGCCACTCTTCTTCAGTTACCCCTCCTTTTATTTGTCCCTGCCAATTATCTCAAGTACTCACTCCCTCTAATCACCACTCTGTTTAACCCTTCAGTTGCCCTCCACACTTTTTTAAAGCACTCTCACCTGAGCTACTTCCCAGCACTCAGTGCTCACCCGAGCCTCTGGCTCCTCCCCCTGCTGCGACCGTTCCTTGATCACACTGATATGTGGAGCATAATACCTAAAAGCTGCTTCCCCATGTTTAGTTTTGACCCTGGGCACGGTAAGTAGACCCACCCCAGATGACCTGAGAGCTCGGAAGGTTCAAAATTCAGCAAGAGATCGGAGGTGTATTCTGACCCTTACCATTCAGTGCTTTATAAACCAGTAGTAATATTTTAAAGTGAATCCTCTGGACAGGAAGTTAGTGTAGCGATCTGAAAACTGGAGTGATGTGTTCTACTTTCTGGGTCTTAGTGAGCTCTCTAGCATAGGCGTTCTGAATGAGTTGCAGCTGTCTGAGAGATTTTTTTACAGAGACCTGTGAAAACGCCATTACAGTAGTCAAGCCAATTAAAAATAAATTCATGGATGAGTTTTTCTAGATCTTGCTGAAACATAAGCCCTTTAACTCCCACTATATTTTTAAGATGGCAGTAGGCTAAGTTTGTAATGTCTTAATGTGGCAATTAAAATTTTAAATTGGAGTCCATCACAACACCAAAATCTCTGGTTTAGTTTTTTGGTCTGTAACAACACGGATTATGTGTGAGCACTGACGTTTAATCACAAACAGGACAAAATCTGCTGGTACGGGAAATCCAAGCAACACACACAAAATACTGGAGGAACTCAGTAGGCCAGGTAGCATCTATGGAAAAAAAAGTACAGTCAATGTTTCAGGCTGAGACCCTTCGGCAGGACTTTTAATTGTTCTTTTTTGACACCAAAAACACTTATTTCAGTTTTCTCTATGTTTAACTGGAGGAAGTTTTGGCTCATCCAATCAGTGATTTATTCAATACAGTTTTTCTAGCGATTGTATGGGACGATAATCACTTGATGACACTGTTTTATAAATCTGGGTTTTATAAATCCACATAATTAAGGTAAGATATTTTGTTGTTTGCAATGATTTGAGCTAGATGGAGCATATACATATTAAACAGAAGAGGCCCTAGTATAGACTCTTGAGGCCCTTTGCATGTCATTTTTGTTCGGTCAGATATGCAGCTGCCAGTCAATACAAAATAGACCCTGTTCTGTAAATACAATTGAAACCTCTTTAGGACTGTACTGGAAAGTCCCACCCAGTTTTCCGTCTGTCCAGTAATATGCCATGGTCAACTGTGTCAAAAGCAGCACTAAGATGCAGTAAAACCAAAGCTGAAGTTTTACCATCATCATGGTTTAAGTGGCCATTTAAAACCTTCATCAGAGTAGTCTCAGTGTTATGGTGTTGTCGAAATCCAGATTGGAAAACATCCATTCAGTTGCTTCGTGCCAAAATGCTGTTAAGCTGCTGATAACCAACCTTTTCAATGGTTTTACTTAAGCATGATATGGGCCTGTATTTATTAATTACTGAGGGATCTAGGTTGTTCTTTTTAAAAAGAGGCTCAATAACTGCAGTTTTCAAGGCTTTTGGGAAGCAGCCTGATAGAAGAGAAGTGTTGAAGAGAATGTCTGGCGCCATGCACTTTAAAACATTTTTAAAGGAGGTTGTAGGGAAATTGTCAAGGGAACAGGAGGAGGATTTCAGGTGCAGCACAATTTCTTCTGAAGTGTTATAGTTATAATAGGGTTGAATTGTGTCATCTTAACTTAATTAGTTCTCAGTGAGTGAGAGGATGGCACTGACCTCTGACCTGATGCAGAGACACTGACAGCACGTCTAATCTTCTGAATTTTGTCAGTGAAAAGGATCGCAAGGGCATTACGTGACTTTGTAGATAGAAGTTCAGGTGGTACTGATGCAGGAGGATGTGTGAGCCTATCAAATGGGGCACGTACATTATTGCTGTTTTTGTTTATAAAGCAAAGAAGGGTTGCCTTGCTCCTCTCAACTCTAAATTATAGATGCAAAGAGTTTCTTTATAAATGTTGTAATGGACCTGGAGTTTTGTTTTCTGCCACCTGTGTTCAGCTTTTTGACACTCTCATTTTTGGAGTTTAACCAGCAAAGTGTTTCTCCATGGTGCTTTTTTTCTTCTCAGAAACTACTTTTACTTTTACTTTTGTGGGGACACTGACATCTGTAATTTTAGGGTTGAGATGGTCCGCAAGATCATTGACAGAGGCCAGAGAGAGAGTAGGTGTTGGAGAAAGGGCCTGCATTAATAACACTTTAGTTTTCAGTGATATACAATTTTGTGATTACCCAGTTTGAGCGCTAGTGAATAGAAACAGTCATTTTAAAGAAAACACAAATGATCAGAAAGAGCAACATTGGTTACCACAATCTCAGAACTATTAAAGAGCTTTGGAAGTGACTAGTGGCCCTTGTCACATGCTGTGTAAGTCCATAGCTGTCTAGGATGCAGAACACTGCTGTCCTTGGGGTTATCAACATGAATATTAAAATCACCAACAATAACTACCCAAAGTCAATGCAGGCAATAGACGAAGGTCCTGATGAAGGGTCTCGGCCTGAAACATCGACTGTACCTCCTCCTAGAGATGCTGCCTGGCCTGCTGCATTTACCGGCAATTTTGATGTGTGTTGCAGGCAATAGACCAGTCTTTCTCAACCTTCTTGCCCTGGAGGAGCCTTGAAATAATTTTCAGGTCTCAGGCAACCCCAGCATAAACACTATTTTTATCTACAGCTCATGGTTCGTGAGCGTGATCAGTAAACTGTAGATAAAATAATCCATAAATAGTTGTCAATGTTCTTTTAAGTAGGGAAAGACTTTTTAACCACGCTTTCTTGAAAAATACAAGCAATTAAGCTTAGCGTACCTTTCTGGAAATTGATCTCTTTCTTTCCCTTTCGTAATTTTTAAAAACTCATAAAGGCAAACTTGGAGGTTCTTTTAGATAGCTGGTTTAAACTAAAATGGGATTTAATTTTTCTAAAGGTAGCCTTGGTAGATATAACTTAAATAAATGCTGTATACTGATTTTAATTAAAGTTATTTACAACACAAAAATTAATTGACAATGTTGAATAGTAAAGTCACTGAAAACCATAAGCCAAAGGCATAATAAATAACTAAACGGGAAAACCACGAAAAATACAAAAACTTCACAATGTAATTAATTTCTAACATACACAATCCATCTTTTGCAAAGTTTACAACAGCAGAAAGCAGCAGACCAGCAGCTGAGTTGAGTACATAAAAATTCTTCTTTAGAATTAAAAGTTCTCTACATGTTTCTACACCACCGGGAGAGTTTGTTCACTCCCATTAATCAGCCGGTGGCGCAAGGGAAGTTGGGGGGAGGTAATTCGGGTGGGAGAGGCTGACGTCACAGCCCAAGTTGGGCGAGTCCATTCTATGTTTGGAGAACACACTTCACGCTCCTCATCAGCCGACCATCCTCCCCTCTGTGTCATAGTCATGGTCATAGACATAGTCATACTTTATTGATCCCGAGGGAAATTGGTTTTCGTTACAGTTGCACCATAAATAATAAATAGTAATAAAACCATAAATAATTAAATAGTAATATGTAAATTATGCCAGGAAATAAGTCCAGGACCAGCCTATTGGCTCAGGGTGTCTGATCCTCCAAGGGAGGAGTTGTAAAGTTTGATGGCCACAGGCAGGAATGACTTCCTATGACGCTCAGTGTTGTATCTCAGTGGAATGAGTCTCTGGCTGAATGTACTCCTGTGCCCAACCAGTACATTATGTAGTGGATGGGAGACATTGACCAAGATTGCATGCAACTTGGACAGCATCCTCTTTTCAGACACCACCGTCAGAGAGTCCATTTCCATCCCCACAACATCACTGTGTAATACAGCACTCACCAATTATCAGCCTACCGTCCTCCCCTCTGTGCAATACAGTGCTCAAAAATTATCAGCCTACTGTCCTCCCCTCTGTGCCCACCAATTAACAGCCTACCGTCATCCCCTCCGTCTAATACAGTACTCACCAATGATCAGCCTACCGTCGTCCCCTCCGTGCAATACAACGCTCTCCAATTATCAGCCTACCGTCCTCTCCTTCCTGTACTACAACACTCTCCAATTATCAGCCTACCATTGTCCCCTCTGTGCAATACAGTGCTCATTAATTATCAGCCTACTGTCCTCCCCTCTGTGTAATACAACACTCTCCAATTATCAGCCTACCATTGCCCCCTCTGTGCAATACAGTGCTCATTAATTATCAGCCGACAGTCCTCCCCTCCGTGTAATACAACGCTCACCATCAGCCTACGGTCCTCCCCTCGGTGCAGTACAGTAATTATCAATAGCCTTCCCTATCTCACGTCAAAACATGAGAATGGACGGCCCTAAACACGGCCCTACTGTGCTCTGCCATACTGGGCTGAGAGACGGTTAATGAGATTGCTAACAGGTCTGCTTTGTCATTGTCCAAAACTGCGAGTGCTAGTAAAGCGTGAAGTTCAAAAAGCAGTGTTTATTTTTATATTAGGCTCTCTGTCACAGAAACCCGGCTGAGAAACCCCGCAATAGACAGTAGTTCAGTGGAGTCACCAGAAAAGGTTGCACAGTATTTTGGTGGCCCGTGTATAGTTACAAATAAGGCCCGACGGGAGGATTTCAACTGAAGAGCAAGATATTGAAAAGGTACAAATGTTCCATATGATATCTGCTTACACTGGTAAGAATTATTAAACAAAACGGCTATTCCTCCCCCTCGTTTCTTAACTCCGGTCTCACTAATAAAGCTGAAATCAGGAGGAGCCGATGAGGTAAGAACTGTTGATTTGGTCTAGCCAAATCTCTGTTTGAAGCATAAAATCAAGGTTGAGCCCGATAAGTAAGTCATTAATTGAAAGTGATTTGCCAGCCAAAGACCTACTATTTCCTAAGGCGGGGTTTAGTGTGTTAAAGACATCTTCTGGATTTGGCTTTGGCTGACATGAGTCAGTTTTCAAGCTTTGTAAGTTTGCAGTGTGTATTCTATTTCTTATCAAAACGGGAACGTTGGAGGTCATGGGAAAAACAGCGGATCCCGCTCCGCTATCTTAGCAGTTAGGAACCCGCTCGGATCCTGCTCCACTAACAGAACTTAGTCATGCACATGGGCTCATTGGAGTGCAATAAAAATGTTAGCAGAAAACATCCATGAACCAATTCATGCAAACACGAGGAAATCTGCAGATGCTGGAAATTCAAGCAACACACACAAAATACTGGTGGAATGCAACAGGCCAGACAGCATCCACAGGAAGAAGCACAGTCGACGTTTTGGGCCAAGATCCTTCGTCAGGACTAACTGAAAGAAGAGATAGTAAGAGATTTGAAAGTGGGAGGGGGAGGGGGAGATCTGAAATGATAGGAGAAGACAGGAGGGGGAGGGATGGAGCCAAGAGCTGGAAAGTTGATTGGCAAAAGGGATACCAGGCTGGAGAAGGGAGAGAATCATGGGACGGGAGGCCTAGGGAAAAAGAAAGGAGGAGGGGAGCACCAGAGGAAGATGGAGAGAAGGCAAGGAGTTATTGTGAGAGGGATGGAGAGAAAATAAACAAACAAACAAACAAATAAATAAATAAATAAATACGGGATGAGATAAGAAGGGGAGGAGGGGCATTAACGGAAGTTTGAGAAGTCAACGTTCATGCCATCAGGTTGGAGGCTACCCAGATGGAATATAAGGTGTTGTTCCTCCAACCTGAGTGTGGCTTCATCTTGACAGTAGAGGAGGCTGTGGATAGACATATCAGAATGGGAATGGGGCGTGGAATTAAAATGTGTGGCCACTGGGAGATCCTGCTTTCTCTGGCGGACAGAGTGTAGGTGTTCAGCGAAACGGTCTCCCAACTCAGTTTGGATGGAGAATGCTGAGCATTCCCAAAATATATTAAAATTATCAATAAAACTGAAAATCTGTGCTCTGCATTGAACTCGCAGCCATTCGCGTAAACAGAGAAACCTATTAAAATGCTTTGAACTTCGACTAAGTTGGGGATGGGGCCTGAGGTAAAAATGCATAAGACCATAAGATATAGGAGCAGAAATAGGCCATTCGGCCCATCGAGTCTGCTCCACCATCCAATCATGGGCTGATCGAATTCTTCCAGTCATCCTCACTCCCCTGCCTTCCACCCATACAAATTGATGCCCTGGCTAATCAAGAACCTAGCTATCTCTGCCTTAAATACACCCAATGACTTGGCCTCCACAACCACTCGTGGCAACAAGATCCACAGATTTACCACCCTCTGACTGGAGTAATTTCTCTGCATCTCTGTTCTAAATGGATGTCCTTCAATCCTGAAGTTGTACCCTCTTGTCCTAGACTCCCCTGCCATGAGAAATAACTTTGCAATATCTAATCTGTTCAGGCTTCTTAACATTCAGAATGTGTCTATGAGATCTCCCCTCATTCTCCTGAACTCCAGAGAATACAGCCCAAGAGCTGCCAAACATTCTTCATAAGGTCACCTTTCATTCCCAGAATCATTCTCGTGAATCTTCTCTGAACTCTCTCCAATGTCAGTATATCCTTTCTAAAATAAGGAGCCCAAAACTGCACATGATACTCCAAGTGTGGTCTCACGAGTGCCTTATAGAGCCTTAACATCACATCCCTTTACCACTGGCTTTTAGGAATTCAGAAAGACGGCAAAAATCCATTTTAACAGTTCCGATCATTGTCGTACAGTGTCATCAGTGCCAACGTGAACAACAACTCTTTTAACAGACAGGTATTCAATGAGCAAGCCAGGCATGTCAGACATTATTTCTGATCCTTTTGCACCGGGGCAGCAAGTGATCACAGACAACTTTAATTTGACATTTCTGATAATGGAGTCGCCAATTATCAGCATTGTTGGAGGCAGGAGAGAAGACCGAGGAGTAGACAATGGAATGGCAGTTGGGGAGACAGCTCGAGAGCTCGCCGCTTAGAGTGCAGTGGAGATGCTTGCTGCTGTTCTGGAGCGGTGGGTAGTGGCTGTTGTTGAACGCCGCACCTTCCAAGGCAGTGGCCAGGGTACGATTGGAGATGGGGAAGGGGAACTGCTGGCTCCCCTTCCTCCTTCCTGGTAATAGCCCTGGCTCGTCTTGACGAGTTAGCGATCATCTGACTGGTTTGGAGCAGCTACAGGGCATAGAGAAATGGCATTAGGAGGAATCCAAGGGACAGTTGAATCCAGCTGTCCTTCAGCGGTGGCAAGGGCACCAGCACACAGAGTGACTACAGACTCGAGGAATAGCTCATCGTCTTTAATCTGATGAAGGGAGGTTATCCTTTCATCCAGCTCTGGTCATGGCAGAGACGGCCTTTACAAATTGGCAGAGAGCTGGGTAGTGCTATGCTTTTCCTTCGGTTCCAAGAAGATAACTACTCTTTAGTTATCATCTTTTTCTGGTTGAATGTATAAAATGCCTTGGAACAATCATCGACTGTGCTCACTAATAATATTTCATATCTTCTTTTGGCCTTCCTAATCGCCTGCTTGAGCACTTTCCTGCTATATTAAATTCTACAGGACACAGAGAGATTTAATCTACCTAAATATTGTGTATGATTACTTTGCCTTCCTCACTAAATTTCGAACCTGTCAGTCAGTTCCTTACCTTACCAGCCTTTTCTTCACTTGAATATGAAGAGCAGAAGCTCTGCTCAGCTGGTCTCTATCAACAGCCACATGTTAGATGTGGACTTGTTGGACAGCAGCTCCTGTCTTATCCTGTTGTAATTTGCTTTTCAGGCAAGATCCAATTTTATCCTAACTCATAACTATCTTAAAACCTGACTTGTGGTCATGATTCCCAGACTGGTCATCCATTATCAGGTCTATCAGCTGGCCTGGCTCATTTCCCTAAACAAGGTCTTTTCTCCACTAGTTGGACTCGCCACAAATTGTTTCAAGAAAATATCTTAGATTTCTCACAGAATTCCTGTCCCATTTAAGCTTCTTGTATTAAAGAAGTTGCAAGAATACTAGAGAAGTTAAAGCCCCCTCAATGTCAGCCCTCTTGTTTTTGCAGCTTTCCCTAACCCTATTGCTTCACCTCTTGGTGGCTATTGGGGACAATCCCATCAGCATAATTACATTTATCCTCTTTCTGAACTCCACCCAAATGTTCCCTGTGGATGAGCTCACCGGTGTGTTCTCAAATGTTCCCTGTGGATAAGGCTACCGGTGTGTTCTCAAATGTTCCCTGTGGATGAGGCCACCAGTGTGTTCTCAAATGTTCCCTGTGGACGAGCTCACCGGTGTGTTCTCAAATGTTCCCTGTGGATGAGGCCACCAGTGTGTTCTCAAATGTTCTCCGTGGATGAGGCCACTGGTGTGTTTTCAAATGTTCCCTGTGGATGAGCTCACCGGTGTGTCCTCTCTGACTATTGCTGTGCCATTCTCCATTACTAGATGTGCAACCCCTCCACCTCTTTCACATCTAAAGCAATAACATCTAGGAACAATGAGCTCTTGCCCTCACACAGCCAGTTCTCTGCAATTCCATGTACTAATGCAGATTATATGTTTATCCTCCTTCTCCATAATAGCCCTAGTATTGAAATAAACACATTTCAGCCCATGTCCCACTGCATTTATTAGCCTGCTCCTTGCTGTCCTTCCCTTCAGTCTTGCTTGTCATACCATCTTTCTTACCCTCAAACCTACCACCTGTAGCCCTGCTGCTGTCGTTCCCCTACCACAGCCATTGGGGCCTTCTGAACTAGCAAGCCTCCCAGTAAGGTTATTGGTTCTCCATCAGATCAGATTGCAGATTGATTTGTTTTTACAGGTCCCACTTGTCCAGGAAGAGAGCACAATGATCCTTACTGGGAGCAGTGTGCACTCAGCCCTGGAACATCTGGACAGTGTTGATGCACACATCAGGGTGCTCTTCACTGACTGCAGCTCAGGACTATCATTCCCTCAAAAATTGTCCCAGCAGATTGGTGTGTCATGGGAGTTGGAAGATCTATGGCTGTGTGCTGAAAGACCTGAGATCTTTGGGCACAGAGCTTGTAAAAAGTGACGTAATGGACTTTTAACATCATAAACCAGCAAGTTGTTATGTCTCCCCTCTGGCTGTGAAATGGAGACATCGCTTTCTCCTTTATTAGTGAAAGAGAAAGAGCCTGTGGTATGTCAAATACCGGGTGAATGAGGAGTCTTTGGGGTACTGCAACTCTGTATCTTTGCTGTTGCTTTGCTGCAGGCATGAGTGCTCGGTGGTGGGTGCCGATGTTTTTTTTGCCAGTGGTGGGGGGTGGGGTAGTGGGGGGAGATCATTGCTTGTTGCCACTTACGCACAGGAGGAAAGGGAGCTGGGAGGGGACTTTGGGGTTCTAACATTTAACTGTCATTCATTCTTTGGGGGCACTCCTCTGTTTTCGTGGATGGTTGCGAAGAGAAAATATTTCAGGATGTATATTGTATACATTTCTCTGACATTAAATGTACCTTTGAAACCTTTGAATCTCCAAGACCTAGACTTTGATACCTCCCTGTGCAATTGAATCTTCATTTTCCTTACTTGCGGACCCCAACTCAGTTTGTATTGGCAACTTCTCCTCCACAATCACCACCAGCACTGGTGTACCACAAGCCTATGTGCTTAGACCTCTGCTCTACTCTCTTAATACTTATGACTAAGTACAGCTCCAATACTATATTTAAGTTTGCAGATGACACCACTGTGGTTGACCAAATTAAAGGTAGTGACAAAACAGCAGATAGAAGGGAGACTGAAAACCTGTCTGAATGGTGCCACAGTAACAACCTTTCACTCAATGTCAGCAAAACCAATGAGCAGGCTATTGGCTTCAATAAACTGGAGGTCTCTGAGCCAGTTCTCAAGAGGGGAATGGAGGTGGAGGGGATCAGTTTATCATTTCAGAGGATCTGCCCTGGGACAAGCACATAAGTGCCATCACAAAGAAAGGCATGGCAGCACCTCCACTTTCTTAGAAGTTTGTGCAGATGCTGCATGCCATCTAAAACTTTGACAAACCTCTATAGATGCACAGTGGAGAGTATCCTGACTGGTATGGAAACAATAATGCCCAAGAATGGAAAACAATAGTGGATTCAGACCAGACATCACAGGCAAAGACCTCCCCACCATTCAGTACATCTGTGCTGCCACAAGAAAGCAGCGCTCAACATCAATGGGCCCCATCATCCAGGCCAGACACTTTTCTCAGGGCTGCCATCAGGAAGAAGGACTAGGAGGCTTAAGTCCCATGCCTCCAGGTTCAGAAGCAGTTATTATCCTTCAACCATCAAACTCTTGAACTAGCATGGGTAACTTCACTCACCTCAACAGTGAACTGATACCACGACCTATGGACTCACTTTGAATAACTTCTTTATTTTTCATTTCTCATCTATTAGGGCACAGTTAGAACAGTGATAATGACTCACTGCTCTATGTTCTTTGTGTGAGTTGTGGGACTTTTAGGAGACCTACAGCCTCCCAGAAAACCACATTGGCACCAGGTGCAGCAAGCTGCAGCATCTCAGAGAACATGTTAAGGAACTGGAGCTGCAGCTCGATGACCTTCAGCTCATACAGGAGACTGAGTAAATGATAGACAGGAGCTACAGGAAGGTACTCACCCCTATGTTGCAGGAGGCAGGTAACTGGGTGACTGTCAAGAGAAGGAAGGGAAATGGGCAGCCAGTGCAGAGTACCCCTGTGGCCATTTCCCTCAATAGTAGGTGTACCACTGTGGGTACTATATTGTCTGTGCTGGTGGTGTAGTGGCATCTGCATGAGACTTCGGAGCACAAGGTCTCAGGTTCAAATCTAGTCAGCTCCTTGCATGAGCTCTGCTTGTGCTGGGTTGAGCATTGAGCTAGCAACTCAGCCTCATAAGACCAACGCTAAAGAAATAGAAAGGTGGCTGCCCAATACGGCAAGTTGGTGTGGGGAGGGATTTGGATACTGTTGAGGGGGACGACCTATCTCAGGCACTGAGTCTGGTGCTGTGGCTCAGAAGAGAAGAGCGGTGAAGAAGACTGTAGTAATGATTGGAGATTCCATAGTTCAAGGAATAGAAACAAGATTCTGCGGACGTGATAGAAACACTTAGATGATATGTTGCCTCCAAGGTACCAGGGTTAGGGATGTCTCAGATCAAGTCCTTTGGATTCTCAAGGGAAAGGGTGAACAGCCAGAAGTCTTGGTATGTATTCGCACCAATGACATAGGTACGAATGGCTACGAGGTCCTGAAGAGTGATTTTAGGGACTTAGGTAGAAAGCTGAAAAACAGGACCACCAGGGTAGTAATCTCTGGTTTGCTGCCTGTGCCACACATCACTGAGGCTAATAGGAGCATTTGGCAGATAAATATATGGATAAGGAACTGATGCAAAGGGCAGGGGTGCAGAATTCTGGATCATTGGGATCCCTTCTGGGAAGGAATGACTGTACAAAGGGGATGGGGTACACCTGATCTCAGGTGTGTTATTATCTTTGTGGGCAGGTTGGCTAGAATTGTTCAGAAGGGTTTAAACCAATTTGGTAGGGGAATGGAAACCAGAGTAATAGGGCTGAGGATGAGCAGGTTGGTTTACGGAGAATTAGAATTTATTTAAATCTTACATCCATCCCACAAAGTGAGGGAATAAAAATCTTTGTACTATGACTCTGTTGCAATGTACAGACATTAGAATCTAAAAGCCTAATGGCTCATAGAAAGATGCTGTCCCATAGCCTGTTAGTTCTGGCTTTAATGCTGTGGTAGCGTTTGCCAGACGGAAGCAGCTGGAAGAGTTTATGGTTGGGGTGACTGGTGCCCGAGATGATCTTCCAGGCCTTCTTTATACACCTGCTGCTATAAATGTCCTCAACAGAAGGAAGTTCACATCCACAAATGGTCTGGGCTGTCCGTACCACTCTCTGCAGTGCCCAGCGATCAAGGTTCTTGCAGATCCTGTATCAGACAGTGATGCAGCCAGTCAGGATGCTCTCAATGGTGCCCCTGTAGAAGGTCTTGATGATTTGGGGGCTCATGCTAAACTTCTGCAGTCGTCGTGAGGTGGAAGAGATGCTGTTGTGCTTTTTTTTGCCACACACCCGGTATGTACAGTCCAGGTGAGATCATCGGTGATGTGTATACTGAGAAACTTGAAACTACTCACTCTCTCAACTGCAGACCCATTGACGTTGATTGGGCTGAGCCTGTCTCCATTCCCCCTGTAATTCATAATCAGCTCTTTCGTTTTTTGGACATTGAGGGAGAGGTTTTTGTCCCAGCACCACTGTGTCAGGGTGTTAACCTCTCCCCTGTAGGCTGTCTCATTACTGCAAGAAATTAGGCCGATCAAATTCGTGTCATCTGTGAATTTGATCAGCAGATTGGAGCTGTGTGTGGCAGTACAGTCGTGGGTGTAAAGGGAGTAGAGAAGAAGACTCAGGACACAACCCTGAGGGGCACCTGTGTTGAGGGTCAGAGCAGCAGAGGTGAGGGGGCCCATCCTTACTACCAACTGGTGATCCGATAGGAGGTCTAGGATCCAGCTGCCCAAGGTGGGATGCAGGCCGTGGTCTCTGAGCTTCCAGAGTACACAACACAGTTGCCGTACACGGTGCCATGTTGGAAAGAGGCAGTGTGTACTGAGACTACTAGCAAGGAGGAGACGATAATGGGGCACAGTTGCAGACCACAGGATGAACTGCAATGTAAAAAGGGGACAAAATCAAAAAAGGTGATGAATACAGGACTGAAGGTGTTATATTCGAATGCACACAGTATATGGAATAAGGTAGATGAACTTATAGCACAGTTAGACATTGGCAGGTATGATGTTGTTTGCATCACTGAATTGTGGCTGAAAGAAAATTATAGCTGGGGGTTTGACATCCAAAGATGCACATTGTATTGAACAGACAAGCAGGAAATCAGAGAGGGTGGGGTAGCCCTCTTGGTAAAAAATGAAATCAAATCCTTAGAAAGAGGTGACATGGGATCAGAAGATGTAGAATCCTTGTATGTGGAGCTAAAAAAAACTGCAAGGGTAAGAAGACCTTGACGGGAGCTTCCAGAGTACACAACACAGTTGCCGTACATGGTGTCATGTTGGAAAGAGGCAGTGTGTAGTGAGAGTACTAGCAAGGAGAAGATGATAAAGGGGCACAAGTGCAGTGCAGAGCAGCCACTGAGTGAGTGGGCCACTGAAGGAGTGGAGCTTTGAGGCTTTGGCTCGAGAGTTTTGGCAGTTGGATTGTGCAATCAAGCCAATCAAGATTTGAATAGCTCAGACTCAGCTGAAAGAAGCTGATTGGGCAATTGAGGTCAGGTGACCAAGCAGTTTGATTGGGCAATCGAAAATTGAAGAGCTCAAACAAATAGAAAGAGCGGTAGCTCAAGCAGAGCAGACAGTGGAGAGCGGCCATTGAGTGAGTAAGCCAGTGAAGGAGTGGAGTTTTGAGGCTTTGGCTCAAGAGGCTTTGGCAAACAGAGGCTGAGGACGAGCTTACTCCCAGTGAGGTAAGACTGGGTAAGTTTCTTCAATTAACTTAGGAGTTGGTAATGGAGGCAGTACATAGGGCAGTCCAGTGCTCCGATTGTAAGATGTGGGAAGTCAGGGACAGCACAATTGTCTCTGATGACTACACCTGCAAAAGGTGCATCCTGTCACACAGAGATGACCTGCTGTATGTGCTTATTGCATTTGGTAGGAAAGATTTTCCAAAACGATCCTTGTGACAGCAGAGCTGAATGAACCTGTTCGAAAGGGTGCTCTGCTGCTTATTCAGTAGGTCATGGACAGGATGTGCCAGATTGTCCATAATAGATAACTGTTTGTTTAGTGACCTCCTCTCCACCACTAACTCCAGAGTCCGGGTTGTAGCCAAGGATGGATCCAGCCTTTTTAATGAGTTTATCTGGTCTTTCTGCATCACCAGCACCGATGCTGCTCCCCTAACTTAAAGCAGTAAACAAGACTGAACTCACTACAACAGACTGGTAAAAGATCTTCAACATCCTGCAGCACACATTGAAGGATCTCAGCTTCCTTAGGAAATAGAATCTGCTCATCCCTTTCTTGAAAACATAGAAACATAGAAAACCTACAGCACAATACAGGCCCTTCAGCTCACAAAGTTGTGCCGAGCATGTTCCGACCTTAGAAATTACTAGGCTTACCTATAGCCCTATATTTTTCTAAGCTCCGTGTACCTATCCAAAAGTCTCTTAAAAGACCCTATCGTATCCGCCTCCACCACCATTGCCGGCAGCCCATTCCACACACTCACCACTCTGAGTAAAAAACTTACCCCTGACATCTCCTCTGTACCTACTCACCAGCACCTGAAACCTGTGTCCTCTTGTGGCAACCATTTCAGCCCTGGGAAAAAGCCTCTGACTACCAACACAATCAATACCTCTCATCATCTTATACACCTCTGTCAGGTCACCTCTGATTCTCCGTTGCTTCAAGGAGAAAAGGCCAGGTTCACTCAACCTATTCTCATAAGGCATGCTCCCCAATTCAGGCAACATCCTTGTAAATCTTCTCTGCACTCTTTCTATTACTTCCACATCCTTCCTGTAGTGAGGCGACCAGAATTGAGCACAGTACTCCGAATGGGGTCTGACCAGGGTCCTATACAGCTGCAACATTACCTCTCGGCTCCTAAATTCAGTTCCATGATTGATGAAGGCCAATACACCATACGCCTTCTTAACCAAAGAGTCAACCTGCGATACTGATAGTGGATGAACAGCCATGATCACAGTGAATGGCGGTGCTGGCTTGAAGGGCCGAATGGCCTACTCCTGCACCTATTGTCCATTGTCAACTCCTTTGAGCGTCCTGTGGACTCGGACCCCAAGATCCGTCTGATCCTCCACACTGCCAGGAGTCTTACCATTAATACTATATTCTGCCATCATGTTTCACCTACCAAAATGAACCACTTCACACTTATCTGGGTTGAACTCCATCTGCCACTTCTTAGCCCAGTTTTACATCCTATCAATGTCCCGCTGTAACCTCTGACAGCCTCCCACACTATCTGCAACACCTCAGCAAACTGTCATCAGCAAACTTACTAACCCATCCCTTCACTTCCTCATCCAGGTCAATTATAAAAATCAGGAAGGGTAAGGGTCCCAGAACAGATCCCGGAGGCTCTCCACTGGTGACAGACCTCCATGCAGAATATGACCCATTTACAACCACTCCTTGCCTTCTGTGGGCAAGCCAGTTCTGGAACCACAAAGCAATGTCCCTTTGGATCCCCTGCCTCCTTACTTTCTCAATAAGCCTTGCATGGGGTACCTTATCAAATATCTTGCTGAAATCCATATACTCCACATCTGTCACAGTCCGGTCCGTGGACACAGGACTCCGGGTCTTCCAGCTGTCCCTTGTTTGAGTTAATCATAGGCACCTGATTCCCATCTTTGGGCTTGCAATATAAGTAGCCTTGGGGTCGAGTGTGGGCTGCTGGTTTGTCTCATCAGTCCCCTTTGGAGCAACCTGCTGATGGAAGGCGAGTGAAACCATTTGTGATCTCTAGGCCTGGTTGGAAGAGGACCGCTTCATGGAGCCTAGTTGCCACTTGTTGGAGTAGTCTTTGCGATATGGATTCGGCTGCTTCCTGGGCCAGCTGAGTGGCTGCCAGCCACTCTGAGCTAGGTAGGAATCTGGCTGTTTCCATAGCCAGCTGAGGTTGCTGGCTGAACTGAGACTCAGAGCTTCCCCAGAGCAGAGATGGAACTGTCTGTTGTTCTTTGGTGTTTGTCTCTTCTTGTCCTTGCCTCTGTGGGGTAAGCCAGGCTGTTTTGCTGTTGCCTTGCAAAGGGATCTGTCTTGTCATTTCCTTGCCTCTGTGGGGTAAGTCTGGCTGTTCTGCCGTTACCTGATGGAGAGACCTGTCCCACCTTGGTGTGGAGATGAAGTTGAGTCCCGGCTTGTTGTGGGATAAGTCCCGGCTCTTTATCTATGTTCTGTCCTGTCTCATGTTTATGTTGTGTTAAAGATGAGTCCTGGCTTGTCGAAGGATAAGTCCCGGCTCTATGAGATGTTCAGTTCCCAGTCTGTCTCTCAGCTCCAGTCTCTGAGTTATCAACCTCAGCATTTCAAGACGAAGATCCCGCAGCCAAGCTCCAAGCGCCCTAGCCTCCAAGCCTCGAGGATCCCAAGCCTAGCTCAAGACACAAGAGCCCAAGCCTCGAGGATCCCAAGCCTAGCTCAAGACACAAGACCCCAAGCCTCGAGGATCCCAAGCCTAACTCAAGACACAAGACCCCAAGCCTCGAGGATCCCAAGCCTAGCTCAAGACACAAGACCCCAAGCCTCGAGGATCCCAAGCCTAGCTCAAGACACAAGACCCCAAGCCTCGAGGATCCCAAGCCTAGCTCAAGACACAAGACCCCAAGCCTCAAGCCATGTCATGTCCTTGCCTGGTTCCGGGGTCTGAGCACGAGGCAAGACCCAGGTTCTGGGTCCTTGTCCAGACTCAGGCTCAGAGTCCGAGCCTTGTCTTGTCTCCAAGCTCAGGCCTCTAGACACCAGCCACGTCCTGTCCTGAAGCCATGTCATGTCCTTGCCTGGTTTCGGAGTCCGAGCCCGAGGCAAGACCCAGGTTCTGGGTCCTTGTCCAGTCTCAGGCTCGGAGTCCAAACCTTGGCTCCTAGTACATGGTTCCTAGTCCTGGTCCCGCTTTCCCTTGCTCAAGTCTGCGTTCTTGTCCCTGCTCCTTGCCTGTATCCTGTCACGTCTGTACGCTAGTCAAGTCCTGTTCCTTGTACTTCAGTGTCTGTGTCTTGCATTTGGGTTTGTTCCCAGTCCCCGTCTGTGACATAACAAACCAGCCAACCATGGACCCAGAGACACAGACAATGGAGATGAACTCTTGCCATCCAGGATTCCCTAGTGCCGAAACAGTAGGCACTTGATTCCCATCTTTGAGCTTGCAATAAAAGTAGCTGGGATTGAATGTGGGCGGCTGGTTTGTCTTGTCAGTCCCCCTTGGAGCAACCTGCTGATAGAAGGCTAGTGAAACCATTTGTGATCTCTAGGCCTCATTGGAGGACCACTGCTTCATGGAGCCTTGTTGCCACTTGTTGGAGTAGTCTTTGCGATATGGATTTGGCTGTTTCTTGGGCCAGCTGTGTGGCTGCCAGCCAGTCCGAGCTAGGTAGGGATCTGGCTGTTTCTATAGCCAGCTGAGGTTGCTGGTGGAACTGAGACTCGGAGCCTCCCCAGAGCAGAGATGGAACTGAATGTCGTTCTTTGGTGTTTGTCTCTACTTGTCCTTGCCTCTGTGGGGTAAGCCAGGCCGTTTTGCCATTGCCCTGCAGGGGGATCTGTCTTGTCTTGTCCTCGCCTCCGTGGTAAGCCAGGCCGTTTTGCCACTGCCTTGCGGGGCGGGGGGGACCTGTCTTGTCTTGTCCTTGCCTCTGTTCTGTCGTTACCTGACGGAGGGACCTGTCCCACCTTGGTGTGGAGATGAAGTTGAGTCCTGGCTTGTCGTAGGATAAGTCCCGGCTCTATGTCTATGTTCTGTCCTGTCTCATGTTTGTGTTGTGTTAAAGATGAGTCCTAGCTTGTTGAAGGATAAGTCCCGGCTATATGTTGCTGTTCAGTTCCCAGTCTGTCTCTCAGCTCCAGTCTCCGAGTTATCAGCCTCCGCATTTCAAGATGAAGATCCTGCAGCCAAGCTCCAAGAACCCTAGCCTCGAGGATCCCGCAGCCAAGCTCCAAGAACCCTAGCCTCGAGGATCCCGCAGCCAAGCTCCAAGAACCCTAGCCTCGAGGATCCCAAACCAAACTCAAGACCCAAGACCCCAAGCCTCGAGGATCCCAAGCTAGGACTCATCTTTAACACAACACAAACATGAGACAGGACAGAATATACACCTAGAGCCAGGACTTGTCCTACGACAAGCCGGGACTCAACTTCATCTCCACACCAAGTTGGGACAGGTCTCTGTATCAGGTAACGGCAGAACAGCCGGACTTGTCCAACAGAGGCAAGGACAAGACAAGACAAGACAGGACATGTTCCCCCCACCCCTCCCCCCCGCCGCAGGTCAACGGCAAAATGGCCTGGCTTACCTCACAAAGGCAAGGACAAGTAGAGACAAACACCAAAGAACAACATACAGTTCCATCTCTGCTCCAGGAAAGCTCCGAGTCTCAGTTCAGCCAGCAACCGCAGCTGGCTACAGAAACAGCCAGATTTCTACCTAGCACGGAGTGGCTGGCAGCCACTCAGCTGGCCTGGGAAACAGCCAAATCCATACCGCAAAGACTACTCCAACAAGTGGCAACAAGGCTCCATGAAGCAGTGGTCCTTCCACCAGGCCTAGAGATCACAAATGGTTGCACTAGCCTTCCATCAGTAGGTTGCTCCAAGGGGGACAGACAAGACAAACCAGCCACCCACACTCAATCCCTAGGCTACTTATATTGCAAGCCCAAAGATGGGAATCAGGTGCCTACGATTAACTCAAACAAGGGACAGCTGGAAGACCCAGAGTCCTGAGTCCACAACCCGGACTGTGAACCGAAATGCAGACTTCACGGACCGGACTATGACAGTACCCTCCCACCCCCCCCACCACTTCTACAGGAACCTCCAGGTGACTGAAGAAGCTCTCCAGGACTAAGGACAACTCGGGTGGGTGGGTGGGTGGGAGGTTTCGGCACTAGGGAATCCTGGATGGCAAGAGATCATCTCCATTGTCTGTGTCTCAGGGTCCATGGTTGGTTGGCTGGTTTGTTCTGTCACAGATGGGGGCTGGGAATGAACCCAAATGCAAGACACAGACACTGAAGTACAAGGAACAGGACTTGACTAGAGTAGGGACGTGACAGGATACAGGCAAGGAGCAGGGACAAGAACGCAGACTTGAGCTAGGGAAAGTGGGACTAGGACTAGGAACCGTGGACTAGGAGCCATGGTTTGGACTCCGAGCCCGAGACCGGACAAGGACCCAGAATCTGGGTCTTGCCTCGAGCACGGACTCCAGAACCAGGCAAGGACATGACATGGCTTGAGGCTGGGGTCTTGTGTCTTGAGCTTGCCGTGGGATCCTCGAGGCTTGGGGTCTTGGGTCTTGAGCTTGGCTTGGGTCCAAGCTTCTGGAACCCTAGCCTCGAGGATCCTGCAGCCAAGTTCCAAGAACCCCAGCTTCGAGCATCCCGCAGCCTAGCTCCAAGACCCCAAGCCTCGAGGATCCCAAGCCTGGAGGATCCCAAGCCAAGCTCAAGAACCAAGACCCCAAGCCTCGAGGATCCCAAGCCGCTCCAAGATCCCAAGCCTGGAGGATCCCAAGCCAAGCTCCAAGAACCCAAGCCTCAAGGATCCCAAGCCAAGCTCAAGACCCAAGAACCCAAGCCTCGAGGATCCCAAGCCAAGCTCAAGACCCAAGAACCCAAGCCTCGAGGATCCCAAGCCAAGCTCAAGACCCAAGAACCCAAGCCTTGAGGATCCCAAGCCAAGCTCAAGACCCAAGACCCCAAGCCTCGAGTATCCCAAGCCAAGCTCAAGACCCAGGACCCCAAGCCTCAAGGATCCCAAACCAAGCTCAAGACCCAAGACCCCAGCCTCAAGCCATGTCATGTCCTTGCCTGGTTCTGGGGTTCGAGCCCGAAGCAAGACCCAGGTTCTGGGTCCTTGTCCAGTCTCGGGCTTGGAGTCCGCGCCTTGTCTTGTCTCCAAGCTCAGGCCTCTAGACCCCAGCCACGTCCTGCCCTGAAGCCATGTCATGTCCTTGCCTGGTTTCGGAGTCCGAGCCCGAGGCAAGACCCAGGTTCTGGGTCCTTGTCCAGTCTCAGGCTCGGAGTCCAAGCGTTGTCTCCTAGTCCTGGTCCCGCTTTCCATAGCCCAAGTCTGTGTTCTTGTCCCTGCTCCTTGCCTGTATCTTGTCACGTCCCTACTCTAGTCAAGTCCTGTTTCTTGTACTGTCTTGCATTTGGGTCTGTTCCCAGCCACCATCTGTGACAACATCTGCTCTTCCTTCATTAATGTGTTTAGTCACATCCTCAAAAAATTGTCAGGCTCGTAAAGCACAACCTGCCCTTGACAAAGCCATGCTGACAATTCCTAATCATATTGTACCTCTCCAAATGTTCATAAGCAGCCTTGCTTTTGTTTTTTCAGTCAAGTCTGCTGTCAAGGTGAACACTCAAGTATTTGTACTCCTCCACTACCACAACTTCTTCTCAGAATGTATATGGGACTCGTCAGTCCTTTTCCTCCTAAAATCAATCACCATTTTCCTGGTTTTGGCCACATTCAGGTGCGGATGATTTCTCCCACACCACTCCACAAACTTGTCCACCATTACTCTGTACTCTGACTCCTGCCCATCTGTGATACACCAACCACCGCAGCGTCATCAGAGAACTTCTGCAAGTGACAAGACTCAGATTTCTACTGAAAGTCTACGGTGTACAGTGTGAACAGAAATGCAGACAGGACAGCCCCTTGTGGGGTTCCAATGTCACTCACCACCACCTCAGACAGAGAACTGCGCAGCAGTACAAACTGAGGTCTATCTGTCAGGTAGTCAGTAATCCAGGAGATTGTGGATTTGACTATGCACATCCTTTGCAGCTTCTCACTGAGAAGAAGTGGCTGGATTGGATTGAAGGCACTAGAGAAATGAAAAAAACATGATTCTCACAATGCCACCAGGTGAGAGTGAGCTCTCTGCAACAGGGAGATGATGGCATCATCCGCTCCCACATGAGGTTGGTAGGCAAACTGTAGAGGGTCCAATGAAGATTTCACCTGCGGTCCAAGGTAAGTCTGGAGCAGCCTGTCCAGCACCTTCATCACATGAGATGTGGTAGTTATTGAGTTCAGATGGAGTCACCTTCGGTACAGGAATCAAGCAGAAAGCCATCCATAGCACTGGTATCTTTTCCTGACTCAAACTCAGATTTCAAAGATGCTTCAAAATACCAGACAGCTGGCTCACAAAGGCCTTCAGTATTAAAAGATAATTGGAAGTGATTTTTCATTGATGTGATCCTACTTTTCCATATACTTGATAAACATACAGGCTCTTAAATGGGCAAGGCATAGAGAGATATGTTCCTAATGCAGGCAAATGGGATTAGTGAAGTTGTACAAAATAGCATGGATATGGATATGGTGGGCTGCAAAACATGTTCTTGTGCTGAACAACTCTATGATTTTATGTCTCTCTAATGAATGGATGAGATCAAGAGAAATTCAGCCTTATTGTATCATCTTGAAAAGAAGGAACTAGGAAAACCTTTTCAATAAAGAACCAGGGCTAAGATTGCTAGCGGAACCAAGCTGACACCACTTTGCAGAATGGGTTTTTTATAGCCTCAGGTTGCGAAGGAAATAAGGAGCTTTGATACAGCGGAAGAATTCATAAGCAGGAGATTCAAGAGGTCAGATCCACAATATCAGATCTGGGAAGACAAAAATTAAAACAGATATTTTTCCGGAACACTTCTGAAATGAGTAGCTAGCATTGATGTTCATTAAGGAGTAAAATGGAATCTTTATCAAAGAAATTTGAGAGAAGGCTTTAAGACAATTAGTGCAATTTGTTCACTGGAAATGAAGGTTCTCAGGCTCAATTTTCAGCTGGGTTCTGCTACAATGATATTCATGATCTCAGAGATAAATAAAAATAGAAAGTGCTAGAAAATCAGCAAGTCAAGTGGCATGCATGTAGACCTGCTGGGCTACTTAGATGCTGCCTGATCTGCCGAGTTTTCCAGCATCTTCTGTTTTTATTTCAAATTTCCAGCATCTGTGGTCTTTTTTTTAAACCCAGCAAGGAAAGCCAATCAGAATGTGCTATCTTGATCTGTTGATCTCAGCTGGAGATTAACATAGCTCAGGAATGGGCCTGACTGTCAGATAGGAGGATTGAAAGAGTCCAGACAAGTTGCTCTTTGAAGGTAGGTCCTCCAAAGAATAGCTTGTTGAAGGGACCATGCTGAGAAAACAGGATATGAGGAGTGGCACATGCAGACAGTGTCTGGAGTGGAAGTGATTGCCTGCCGGGGCAGTACTTAATTAGCTTCTTTCAGATCCTGAAACTTTGCCCTATAATGTGTCCTTGGTGCCAGTTACCTTGCAAGGCCAATACTTTTGAGTAAGTCTCTTTCTGTACTGAGTTAACTCTACCTGCCTGCCTTTGCTAATTCAGGGGTCCTGTTCTTCTGTTCCAACTTGCGTTCAGTGATCCTTGAAATGACACCTGCTGCCACATAGTCAACTCTGTAAGCCTGCTGAGAAAACATTTCCCACCGGACAATTGCCATTTGAACACCGGTGATACTGGCGGGAATTTTGAAATTCAGCAATTCCCTCTCTCAAAAAGATGAATGGTAGTCAGTGTCTGTGTGTAGTTTTTCACTGATTCTAATGTACTTCTCTGTTCTACTGTGAATGCCCACTAGAAAATGAATCTCGGGGTTGTATATGGTGACACATACTTACTTTGATAATAAATTTACTTTGAACTTTAAAATTTGAGTCGTAGAGTTGTTAATAATATCAGAGCATGTTGGAGAAACTCAGTGGGTCAGCCAGCATCTGCGTGGAGAAGAACCGAACCTCTTGACATGTGCCAGGAAATGTGTGTTATATATGTTATCTACAGTAAGCTAATATGCATGTTTGTTAATCTCTTGGACTACATCATGGTGTATTTCAAGCATCATTTAACATGGGAAAAGTAGAATGTACGTACTTAGAGCATACTGGCAATGAAAGTATGAGGAGCATTTGATGACTCTGCACTTGTGCTTGCTGGAGTTTAGCAGAATGAGAGGGGAGTCTCCTTAAAAACGGTTCAATATTCAAAAGCCTAGATAGAGTGGACATGGAGAGGATGGTTTCTATAGTGAGGAAGACTAGGATCAATGGGTACAGCCTCAGAATACCATGGCGTCCTTTTAGAACAGAGATGAGAAGGAATTTCTTCAGCCAGAGAGTGGTGAATCTGTGAAATTCATTGCCACAGATGCCTGTGGTGGAGCCATTGGGTATATTTAAAGCAGAGGTTGATAGGTTCTTGATTAATAAGGGCATCAAATGTTACAGGGAGAAGGTAGGAAAATGGGGTTGACAGAGATAATAAGTCAGACATGGTGGAGCAGAGTAGATGGGCTGAATGACCTAATCATGCTCCCATGTTTTATGGTCTTAGAGCAGCGAACTTTGCCTTTGTGATGTAGTGGCTGATAGCAACCCATTTACTTGTGTTACTCTCTCTCTTTACTCTATTAATTTTACCTAACTATGGTCCCTTTGTTGTTGTAAGGACTATTTAATAAACAGGGGGAGGAGTATTGACAGCACCTGATCTTTGGGATCCCAGTATTTTGCATTTTATCCCGAGGAAAGCATGTGGGATTGATCCATTCTCCAAGTTAACGACATGGATCTACCTCACATAACTGCTCTCAATTCAGATACAACTAACATGTGCTGCTTATTTACTAAAGAGCCCTAATCTGGATCATCTGTATTTTTGTTATCAATTCAAAACCAAGTTCATGTTTTGCCTCCTCCAATGTGTGTCTGAAAAACCAGAAAATACCACTCTAGTTCTCTGAGTTTAGAGCATGGTCATACAGAATACCCACTTTTGCTGAAGGATCCCATAAATTACATTAAATTATTAGACCTTAAGACTGTCAGACATAGAAACATAGAAAATAGGTGCAGGAGTAGGCCATTCGGCCCTTCGAGCCTGCACCGCCATTTATTATGATCATGGCTGATCATCCAACTCAGAACCCCACCCCAGCCTTCCCTCCATACCCCCTGACCCCTGTAGCCACAAGGGCCATATCTAACTCCCTCTTAAACATAGCCAATGAACTGGCCTCAACAGTTTGCTGTGGCAGAGAATTCCACAGATTCACCACTCTCTGTGTGAAGAAGTTTTTCCTAATCTCGGTCCTAAAAGGCTTCCCCTCTATCCTCAAACTGTGACCCCTCGTTCTGGACCTCCCCAACATCGGGAACAATCTTCCCGCATCTAGCCTGTCCAATCCCTTTAGGATCTTATACGTTTCAATCAGATCCCCCTCAATCTTCTAAATTCCAACGAGTACAAACCCAGTTCATCCAGTCTTTCTTCATATGAAAGACCTGCCATCCCAGGAATCAATCTGGTGAACCTTCTTTGTACTCCCTCTATGACAAAGATGTCTTTCCTCAGACAATTTGACTATGGTAATTGAGTATTTCCTGTTAATTCTGAAATGACGCATTTCCCTCCTTTAAGAAATGTTACTTGGATTTGTTTATGGCGGCATTTCAGAGCTCTCCAATTAACCTTCAATGATCTTTTTTTTCCATTTTGAGTCAATATTTTGCTCTTTAATTGATTTTGTTTTTAATGCCATTGTAGCTAAGAATAATACCAGTAATATAATGCAGTTGAAATTCTAATAATCTCCATGTGGTTCCAACACACTTAACCCTTTGATAACTATGCAGCTAGGTAAAAGCAGGCACTCCATCTCAGGATTGGTGCACCTCAAGAAGACACCAAAGCAGGGTTTTAGCTCCCTTTAATCTTTTCATCATCCTGTCACAACGTTTCTGAAGAAGTTGCCTCTTGTTTTGTGGCTGAGATCCAATTTAACATGCATGAATTTAGCTTCATTCTCCAAATATCATTTCTAGCACAGGCTGGAAATCAATCCCCTGAAAAGTGCTTACCACCTGAGCTTTGAATGTGGATTTAAATACATAGATTTTCTTTCCTGTTATTGTTAGTGAACATTGTATTTTTGTATAAAATTGCCTATAAGCCATAGAAAGTGTTCTATGCAATGGATCACGACTCGCCATGGCAACTGCTTTGTCTGAGACCACAAGATACTGCAGAGAGATGTGGACACAGCTCAGTACATCACAGAGATCAGCCTTCACTTAGTGGAATTGGTCTATACTTGCTACCTCGGTAAAGTAGCCTATAATCAAAGACCACCCCCTCACACCCCAGATATTCCCTCCTGTCTTTCCTCCCATTGGACAGAAGGTACAAAAGTTCTGAAAGCATGTACCATGAAGCTAAAGGACAGCTTCTGTCCTGCTATTAATAAAAAAGTATTGAACAGGACTGTACTACGATAGGATGAAGTTTACTTCAAAATCTATGTGCCTTGCACCTTACTATTTGTCCCACTGCATTTTCTCTGTAACCTTAAAACTTTATTCTGTATCTTATTGAATTCCCTTGTACTATTTCAATGCCAGTATGGATAGCTGAAAAAAGTTATTCGCTATACCTTGGTACATAGGTAATAATAAGTCAATTTTCCCAATATACCAGTTATGCTGTGGTAATTTTTGCTAATAGATAAAAGTTCAAAAGAATCTTCCAAACCTGAACTTTGCAGACTAAGAAGTTATGTGGAGCAACACCATTAGCAGGTTACCTCTCAACTTACAGATATTCTTATGTCCATTCAGGTTTCTCTGGAACTTTTAAATTAACGCCCTAAAACTTTACAACACAATCTGGGTCCATCTACCCTTGGACACCATCTTCAACAGAGAGAGGGACAAGCTCATCTGAAATTTCCTCCCTAGCACACTGACAGGATAGCTATCCTGGAACATCCCCCATTCAGTGGGACCATCTCCTGTGGAACTTCTTACCAAACACACTGTGGGACCACTTCCTCTCAAACTCCCTCCAAGAATTACTGTGAGACCACCATCCCTGGAACTCCTTCCTCAAGATGCTTTGCACCCGCCTATTTCCACTCCAAGACAATGTAGGACTACCTTCCCTGTAACTCCCTTCTCAACACACTGTGGTACTAGCTCCCCTGGATCTCCCTCCCCACAAGTCTGTAGGTCCATCACTCATGAACTTCCCCAATAATGTCTGGTATAACTCCAGTGGAACTCTCTCTGCAATGCACCATGGGACCAGCTATCCTGGTACTCAATTTCTAGCACACTTTGACACCACAAAACATGAAAATATCCACAACAATCTCTCCACTGGAAATCCCTCCCTAATGCACTGTGGCTCCATCTATCTTGGAAATATTCACCCCCTACACTGCAAGATACTGTGTGGAGTAGATCTCCTGGAGCACCCACCTTGACACACAGTGGAGTGTACCTGCTTTGAAATTTCCCCAACATACTGTGAGACCTCGTCCCCATAATTTCTGCAACACACTCTAGGACTACTTCCTTTGGAAATCACTCAATGCACTATGGGACCACATCCCCTCAAAACTGCCCCCTAGGATATGGTAGGACCACCTCCCCGGATCACATTTGAAACTCACTGCAGAACTACAATCCTTGGAACACCCGCCACTGGAACTCTCCTAACAACTCCCTCTGAAACACATGTGGGACCACTGGCCCTTGAACTCCTTGCCCAACACACCTGTGGGACTTCTTCCTTAGAAAGTCCCCTCCAACATTCTGTGGGAATATTACTCATTGGAACTCCCTTCCACAAACACAGTTGGATCACTTGTCCCTGAAATTCCTCCTCAAGTTACCATAGGACCTCCTGACATGGAACTCCTTTACCCCCACACTTGCCTGGAACTCCTCTTTCAACACATTTTGGAACCATCTCCCTGGAAGCCCTCTCCTCCACACTCTATTGGACCATGCTCCCAAGATACTGTGCAATAACCTCCCCCAGAACACACTCCCAAGCTCACTGTGGGTCCACATCTCTTTGAACTTCCACCCACACATCTTCTGTGGATCACCCTCTACAATTCACTTCTGTGACCACTTCCCCTTGATTCTTATTCTCCATGCCCAACATACTGTGGTGCCAATTACACTGGAAATTCCATCCCAGCAAATTGTAGGACCACCTGAGCAAAAGTCTCTGCTCAACACACTTTTGGACCACATACTCTGGAATACTCTCCACAACACTCTTCGAGACTGCTTCCATTGAATTTCCACAAAAGCTCTGGGATGACCTCCCTAGAAATCCCTCCTTAACACTTTGTGGGACCACTTCCCCAGAGATCCCTTCCTAATACACAGTGGGACCACCTCCCCTCTACTCTTCCACAATCTGGAACCATCTCTCCTGCAGCTCATTTTCCAACACACTGTGTGGAGCCATCACCTTGGAACTTCATCAGCATACTGTGGGGACACCTCCTCTGTAAATTCCCTAACATAGTCGGGGACCACATGTCCTATACTTCTTCAGCACACTGAGGGGAGTAACTATCCAGGAACTTCCCCAACAGCCTGTGGGACCATTACCCTTGGAAATGCTTCCACAACACACTGTGGGGATATCTCCCTGACCAACACCTTTTGGGACTGCTCCCCTTTAACTTCCACCCCAATACAATGAAGGACCGTCTCCTTCAGGAAGACACAATAGAACTATACCTCCTGGAATTTCCACCCAAAGACTCTTTGCAGACACTGTGGCCTCCACAGGAACTTCCCCAAAATACCCTGGGATTAATTCCCCCAGAACATGGAGCAGTTAACGTTCCATATGTTTATGTTTACTTTTTTTCACTATGCACAATTTGATCAGGGTATCAAGGCTGAAGGCGAAGGATGAAATTACATTCAGCTAGCTACACAGTGAACTTACTTGCTTCAGCACTGAACTGGCTTCACTCCACTCAGTACTGAACTGTCTCTGTGACTGTGGCCTGCAACCATCAGACTCCAGAACTGGTTTCACTCAGTACTGAACTGCCTCTGTGGCTGTGGCCTGCAACCATCAGACTCCTGAACTGGTTTCACTCAGCACTGAACTGTCTCTGTGACTGTGGCCTGCAACCATCAGGCTCCTGAACTGGTTTCACTCAGCACTGAACTGGCTCTGTGACTGTGGCCTGCAGCCATCAGACTCCTGAACTGGTTTCACTCCACTCAGTGCAGAACTGTCTCTGTGACTGTGGCCTGCAACCATCAGGCTCCTGAACTGGTTTCACTCCACTCAGTGCTGAACTGGCTCTGTGGCTGTGGACTTACTTTCGGGGACGCTGCAGTTCATGTTCTGTGTGTTATTGTTCGCACAATTTGTTCTTTTTTTTGCACGTTGGGTCTTTAATGGTCTTTGATGTATGGGTTTTATAATGGGTTCAATTGTGATTCTTTGTTCTGTAGCTGCCTGCAAGAAGACAAATCTCAAGACTGTATACAGTATACATACTTTGATAATAAATTTTAATGAATGTACTTCAAACTTTGAACTTTGAACACCCTCTGAAACTCATATAGAACTACCTGCTCTGAAACACTCTCCACAAGACATTGAGGGTCCATCTAACCAACACACACAAAATGCTGGAGGAACTCAGCAGGCCAGGCAGCAGCTATGGAAAAAAGTACAGTTGACGTTTCAGGCCGAGAGCCCACGGCAGGACGTTTTGGCACGAAACATCAACTGTACTTTTTTCTAGGCAGACGCAATAGGTGACCACGAGGTTTAAGGCCTAGTCTACACTACAATTGGGAGCTGGGAGCTTAATGTTCAAGGATACACATTGTATTGAAAGGACAGGCATAAAGGCAGATGGGGTGGCATTGCTCTGTTGGTAAAAAATGAAATCAAACCATTAGAAAGAGGTGACATAGGGTTGGAAGGTGTTGAATCATTGTGGATAGAGCTAAGAGACTGCAAGGGTAAAAAGATTATGATGGGAGTTGTATGCAGACCCCCAAACAGTAGGAAGGATGTGGTCTACAAATTACAATGGGACTTAGAAAATGTATACCAAAAGGGCAATGTTACAATAGTCATTGGGATTTCAATATGCAGGTAGATTGGGAAAATCAGATTGCTTCTGGATTCCGGGGGGGAAATTTCTAGAGTGCCTATGAGATGGCTTTTTAGAGCAGCTCATGGTTGAGCCCACCCAGCTATTCTGGACTGGGAGTTGTGCAATAAACTGGAATTGAGAGTTTAAGGTAAGGGAACCCTCAGGTATGACCAATATGACCAAATTCACTCTGAAATTTGAGAAGGAGAAGCTACAGTCAAATGCATCAGTATTACACAGTGGAGTAAAGGGAATTACAGATGCATGGGAGAGTTGTTGGCCAGAAATGAATAGCAAAGAACACTGGCAGGGATAATAGCAGACCAGCAATGTCTGGAATTTCTGGAAGCTCTTCAGAAGGTACAGGACATAGACATTTCAAAGAGGAAGAAATATTCTAAAGGAAACAGGACACAAGAGTGGTTAATATGACATGTCAAAGCCAACAGAAAAGCCAAAGAGAGGAAATATAATAGAGCAAAAAATAGTGGGAAATTAGAAGATTGGGAAGTTTTAAAACTAAAAGAAGGCAACTAAACAAGTCATTAAGTAAGCTAGCCAATAATATTAAACAAGATACTAAAAGTTTCTTCAGATACATGAAGTGTAAAAGAGAGGCGAGACTGGATATCGGACAGCTGGAAAACAATCCTGGAGAGGTGGTAAGGGGGGACAATGGTGAATGGGCTGAATAAGCATTTTGCTTCAGTCTTCACTGTAGAATGCACTAGCAGTCTGCCAGAAGCTCCAGGTGTCAGGGGTCATGAAGTGTGTGAAGTTACCATCACTAGAGAACGAAGTTCTTGGGAAAGTCTAAAGGTAGATAAGACATCTGGACCAGATGGTGTACACTCCAGAGTTCTGAAAGAGGTGGCTGAAGAGATCATGGAGGCATTAGTAATGATCTTTCAAGAATCGCTATATTCTGAAATAGTTCTGGAAGACTGGAAAATTGCAAATGTCACGCCACTCTTCAAGAAGGGAGAGAGGTGGAAGAAAGGAAACTATAAGCCAGATAGTCTGACCTCAGTGGTTGGATAGATGTTGGAGTCAATTATTAAGGAAGAGGTCTCATGGTACCTGGAGGCACATGATAAAATAGGATACAGTCAGCATGCTTTTCTAAAGGGAAAATCTTGCCTGACAAACCTGTTGGAATTGTTTGAAGAAATAACAAGCAGGATAGACAAAGAGGGATCTGTTGATGTTGTGGACTTGGATTTTCAGAAGGCCTTTGACAACGCGCCTCACTCGAGGCTGCTTAACAAATTATGAGCTCATGGTATTACAGGAGAGATCCTAGGATGGATAAAGCAGTAGCTGATAGGCAAGAGGCTACGGGAGAGAATAAAGGGAGCCTTTTCTGGTTGGCTGCCAATGACTAGTGGTGTTCCACAGGGGTCTGTGTTGAGACCAATTCTTTTTACAATATATGACAATAATTTGAGATGGAATTGATGGTTTTGTTGCTAAGTTTCCAAATGATATGAAGACAGGTGGAGGAGCAAGTAGTTTTGAGGAAGTAGAGAACATAGAACATAGAATAGTACAGCACAGTTCAGGCCTTTCGGCCCACAATGTTGTGCCGACCCTCAAACCCTGCCTCCCATATAAGCCCCCACCTTAAATTCCTCCATATACCTGTCTAGTAGTCTCTTAAACTTCACTAGTGAATCTGCCTCCACCACTGTCTCAGGCAGTGCATTCCATGCACCAACCACTCTCTGAGTAAAAAACCTCCCTCTAATATCCCCCTTGAACTTCCCATCCCTTACCTTAAAGCCATGTCCTCTTCTATTGAGCAGTGGTGCCCTGGGGAAGAGGTGTTGGCTATCCACTCTATGTATTCCTCTTATTATCTTGTACACCTCTATCATGTCTCCTCTCATCCTCCTTCTCTCCAAAGAGTAAAGCCCTAACTCCCTTAATCTCTGATCATAATGCATACTCTCCAAACCAGGCAGCATCCTGGTAAACCTCCTCTGTACTCTTTCCAATGCTTCGACATCCTGCCTATAGTGAGGTGACCAGAACTGGACACAGTACTCCAAGTGGGGCCTAACCAGATTTTTATAGAGCTGCATCATTACATCGCGACTCTTAAACTCTATCCCTCAACTTATGAAAGCTAACACCTCATTAGCTTTCTTAACTACCCTATCCACCTGTGAGGCAACTTTCAGGGATCTGTGGACATGTACCCCCAGATCCCTCTGTTCCTCCACACTACCAAATATCCTGCCATTTATTTTGTACTCTACCTTGGAGTTTGTCCTTCCAAAGTGTACCACCTCACACTTCTCTGGGTTGAACTCCATCTGCCACTTCTCAGCCCACTTCTGCATCCTATCAATGTCTCTCCGCAATCTTTGACAATCCTCTACAATATCTACAACGCCACCAACCTTTGTGTCGTCTGCAAACTTGCCAACCCACCCTTCTACCCCCACATCCAGGTCGTTAATAATAAGCACGAGAAATAGAGGTCCCAGTACAGATCCTTGTGGGACACCACTAGTCACAATCCTCCAATCTGAATGTACTCCCTCCACCACCACCCTCTGCCTTCTGCAGGCAAGCCAATTCTGAATCCACCTGGCCAAACTTCCCTGGATCCCACGCCTTCTGACTTTCTGAATAAGCCTACCATGTGGAACCTTATAAAATGCCTTACTAAAATCCATATAGATCACCTCCACTGCACTACCCTCATCTATATGCCTGGTCACCTCCTCAAAGAACTCTATCAGGCTTGTTAGACACGATCTGCCCTTCACAAAGCCATGCTGACTGTCCCTGATCAGGCCATGATTCTCTAAATGCCCAGAGATCCTATCTCTAAGAATCTTTTCCAACAGTTTTCCCACCACAGACGTAAGGCTCTCTGGTCTATAATTACCCGGACTATCCCTACTACCTTTTTTGAACAAAGGGACAACATTTGCCTCCCTCCAATCCTCCGATACCATTCCCGTGGACAACGAGGACATAAAGATCCTAGCCAGAGGCTCAGCAATCTCAGAAGTACTTGGACAGATTAGGAGAATGGGTAAATAAATGGCAGATGGAATACAGTGTCAGGAAATGTATGGTCATGCACTTTGTCGTAGAAATGAAAGGGTTGACTATTTTTTAAATGGAGACAAAATTCAAAACACTGAGGTGCAAAGGGACTTGGGAGTTCTTGTGCAGGATTCCCTAGAGGTTAATTTGCAGGTTGAGTCTACGGTAAGGTAGGCAAATGCAACATTAGTATTCATTTCAAGACAACTAAAATATAAGAGCAAGGATGTAATGTTGAGACTTTAAAAAGCACTGATGATGTCTCACTTTGAATATTTGAGCAGTTTTAGGCTCATTATCTTAGAAGAGATGTGATGAGACTGGAGAGAGCTGATGAAAATGATTCCAGGATTGAATGACTTGTTGCTTGAAGAACATTTGATGGCTCTGGCCTGCATTCACTGGAATTCCAAAGAATGAAGGGTGACATCATTGAAACCTATTGAATAATGAATGGCTTGATAGAGTGGATGTGGAGAGGATATTTCCTATGGTGGGAGAGTGTAACATCAGAGGACAGAGCCTCAGAATAGAAGGATGTCCTTTTAGAACAGAGATAAGGAGGATTGTTTTTAGCCAGAGAGTGGTGAACCTGTGGAATTCATTGCCACAGGCAGCTGTGGAGGCCAAGTCTTAATGTATGTTTAAGGTAGAGGGCGATAGATTCTTGATTGGTTAGGGCATGAACAGATATGGGGGAAGGCAAAAGATTGAGGCTAAGTGGAGAATTGGATCAGCCATGGCGATGCAAACTCGATGGGCCAAATGGCCTAATTCTGCTCCTATATCTTATGGTCTTAAAGTCTTACAATTGAGGGCACGCAGTTGCCCTGTTGTTGGTCTTCCCAATGAACCCGTGAACCAGACCTGCAGAATTCTACATTACCAATGTCTAACCGTGTCCTGCGATCACAAAAAAATATTGAAGACAATCACTAACTTTGCTTGTTAGATTGCACACTGCCTTTGCAACACCTGTGAAGCCTTCTTGTAGCAAGGAACAACAAATGTCAGTTCCCCAGAAGCAGATCATAGATTGTTGGGAGGGAATTGCAGAGGGCGATGTCCTAAAAGATCTTGGGGAGAACTTCCATGGGAGCATGTGCCACAGTGTGCTTGAGATGGTGTTCCAGAGCAAATGTGGTTGGGTAGGAATTTCCAAGGGTGGTGTTACCAGAGTATTTGGGATATCATCCCATGACAGGTGGTCTGACAGTGCATTGGAGTGAATGTTCTGGAGTAGGGGGGGGTTCACAGCATATTAAGAAGGAATTTCCAGTGGAAGTGGCTTCACAATTTGTTGGGTAGGAGAAACCAAGGAGATAGACCCTTAGACAAACAAGAGAAAATCTGCCAATCCTGGAAATCCGAGCAACACACACAAAATGCTGGAGGAACTGAAGGCAGTGTGGTGGGAGAAAAGGCATGGCAGGCACACTGAATTCCATGCTGGTTGGAGGTTGGACACTCCCATAGGTGCTGTCCTCTAGTGTTCACTCTGTGAAAGACAAGCTGGATTGAGTTTGTCTGTGGACTGCTCGGACTTGTTCTTGTTGACAATATACATGCACCAGAAAGCTGCAGGACATGATACTCAGGGACTTGAGCTATATTATATTGTTTTAGTGTGACCGTATGTTTACTGTTACCTTATATGTGTCATATGAGCCTTCTTCCTTCTGCTGTGAGTGACTGTTGGTACTGTGTTTTGCACCTTGACCCAGGAGAAACGCTGTTTCGTGTGGCTGTATTCATGGGTGCTCATGTGTAGTGAGTAATTATTAAACCTGAATCTGATTGTCTTTCTTATAGATGAAGATGATCATCATCTATGCAGAGGTATGACAAATGGGAATTAAAAAACACCACAGATAGCAGTGGTTCTAGACTTGTTGCGGCCTGCTTCATCCACTCAAGGATAAAGTATCAGAGGAGGTGCACAATCCAACAATTGATGTGAGTGACTGTCTTGGACATTTTTGTTGTGATTGCAAGATCCTGTTGGATGTTGGTAATGTAGAATACTGTAATACTGGTTCGTTGGCAGGACCGGTGGGGGAACAGTGTGTCCTCGGTTGTGTTGCAGACCAGGGCCTCATGCTGCAGGTTGGCCTGTTGTAACCACCCAGGGGAGGAGACACTGGAGACGGTGTAACACCAGGTTGGAGGCTGGCTCCTCCTGTTGGTGCTATCCTCCAGGGTTCGTTCTGTGGAAGACCAGCTGGACTGTATTTGTCTGCAGCTGCCCTTTTCCTTAAGCATGTGATGATCGGACTGCTGAGATTTGTTCTTGCCAACGCCATCCCATGCACCATCAATCTATAGGACATGACGCTCAGGGCCTTGGGCTACATTAGTATTTTTTCCCGTTTGACCATGTTTACTGCTCTCTTATGTGTGTCATATGTACTTTCTGCTTTCTGCTGTGAATAACTATTGCTAAAAGAGGTCACTCATCAGCATGTTCTACTAGGAGGAAGCAAGTCATGTTGCACCTCAGTGGTCTGTTGGAGAAGATTGAACATGCCATGCTCATTCAATGTGTCCACTAGTTGGACAGTTATAGGGGATTCTCGCGTTTACAGAAAAATATGCAGCATGTGGCCAGACTGGTAGTAATGGGGACTTCGCCTAAATCATGCAACATACTTTCAACAGTAGTGAGTGAGTCCGCAAGGACATCATTATCAAGAGCACCATTTTGGCCAAGGGGCTAGACAACTTACCAGAATCACCAGCAATAAATACAGTGTTGATACTGTATTCTTTTTACGGCTGAACCATAGGCACCGAATAGCAACCCACTTCTGACCAAGGCTCCAGTAAATATACTCAGTGGCCACTTTCACAGTCTACAGAGGCATGAGAGAGGAGCTGGCCAAAATTGATGAGAAAAGAACACTGGCAGGGATGATGGCTGGAATTTCTGGAAGCAATTCAGAAGGCACAGGATATATGCATCCCAAAGACAAATAAGTATTCCAAACACAAAATGACACTACCAAGGCTAACAAGAGAAGCCAAAGCCAACATAATAACCAAAGAAAGGGCATATAATAGAGTCAAAAGTTGGAGGATTGGGAAGCTTTTAAAGACCAGTAGAAGGCAACTAAAAAAACAATTAATAAGGAAAAGATGGAATACAAAAGTAAGTTAGCCAATAATATTAAAGAGGATATTAAACATTTCTTCAGATGTATAAAGTGTAAAAGAGAGGCGAGAGTGGATATCAGACCACTAGAAAATAATGCTGGAGAGATAGAAATAGGGGAAAAACTGAATAAGTATTTTGCATCAGTTTTCACTGTGGAAGACACCAGCTGTATGCCAGAATTTCAAGAGTGTCAGGGACAGAAGTGTGTGAAATTACCATTACTGTGGAGAAAGTTCTTGGGAAACTGAAAGGACTGAAGGTAGCTGAGTCACCTGGACCAGATGGTCTACACTCCAGCGTTCTGAAAGAAGGTGCTGAAGATATTGTGGAGGCATTAGTAATGAATTTTCAAGAATCAATTTATTCTAGCATCGTTCTAAATGAAGAGAAAATCCAAAATTCTAAGGGGCAGAGGTGCTTGGGAGTCATTGTGCAGGATTTCATAAAGGTTAACTTGCAGGTTGAGTCTGTGGTGAAGAAGGCAAATGCGATGTTAGTTTTCATGTTGAGAAGATTCGAATATAAAAGCAAAGCTATAGTGTTGAGGATGTGCAAACGTATAAAGCCCTGGTGAAGCCTCACTTGAAGCATTGTGAGCAGTTTAAAAAAGGATGTGCTGACATTATAGAGGGTTTAAAGAAGGTTCACAAACATTTTTGTGAGTGTTTGATGGGTCTAGGTCTGTACTCACCGGAATTCAGAAGATTGAGGGGTGACCTAATTGAAACCTATCAAATGTTGAAAGGCCTTGACCGAGTGGATGTGCAGAGGATGTTTCCAATTATGGGGAGCCTAAGACCAGAGAACACAGCCTCAGAATAGAGGGGCATCCATTTAGATTAGATTAGATTAGAAGTGGAACCTGCAGAATGATACTGTTCACCTTTTACTTGGACTTTCTAGTTTTTACAGGATTAAGAAGGGCTTTTAGACTGGTCTGGGTGAATATCTGCAGTGTATTTTGCAGATAGGGCATACTGTAACCACTGTGTCAGAATCAGAATCAGAATCACAATCAGGTTTATTATCACCGGCATGTGACGTGAAATTTGTTAACATAGCAGCAGCAGTTCAATGCAATACATAATCCAGTACAGAGAAAAAATAATAATAAATAAAATAAAATAATAATAATAATAAATAAACAAGTAAATCTATTATGTATATTCAATAGATTTAAAAAATCATGCAAAAACAGAAATACTGTATATTAGAAAAGAAGTGAGCTAGTGTCCAAGGATTCAATGTCCATTGATGGCAGAGGGGAAGAAACTGTTCCCGAATCACTGAGTGTGTGCCTTCAGGCCTCTGTATTTCCTACCTGATGATAACAGTGAGAAAAGGTCATGCCCTGGGTGCTGGAAGTCCTTAATAATGGACGCTGCCTTTCTGAGACACCGCTCCCTAAACATGTCCTGGGTACTTTGTAGGCTAGTGCCCAAGATGGAGCCGACTAGATTTACAACCTTCTGCAGCTTCTTTCGGTCCTGTGCTGTAGCCCCTCCATACCAGACAGTGATGCAGCCTGTCAGAATGCTCTCCACGGTGCAACTATAGAAGTTTTTGAGTGTATTTGTTGACATGCCAAATCTCTTCAAACTGTGCCAGTAATGCAGGGAACAAATGTTTCTGGTAATGAACTGGGTATTAGTTGTTGACTGCTTTAACTTGGAGGGAGTCAAGTTTCTTGAGAGTTGTTGGAACTGCACTTATCCAAACCAGTAGAGAGTGTTCTTTATACTTTATACTTTATTGTTGCCAAACAATTGATACTAGAATGTACAATCATCACAACGCTATTTGATTTTGCGCTTCCCGCTCCCTGGGGTACAAATCAATAGTAGATATTAAAAATTTAAATTATAAATCATAAATAGAAAATACAAAATGGAAAGTGAGGTAGTGCAAAAAAACCCGAGAGGCAGGTCTGGATATTTAGAGGGTACGGCCCAGATCCGGGTCAGGATCCGTTTAGCAGTCTTATCACTGTTGGAAAGAAGTTGTTCCCAAATCTTGCCGTACGAGTCTTCAAGCTCCTGAGCCTTCTCCCAGAGGGAAGAGGGAGGAAAAGTGTGTTGGCTGGTTGGGTCGTGTCCTTGATTATCCTGGCAGTACTGCTCCGACAGCATGCGGCGTAAAGTGAGTCCAAGGATGGAAGATGGGCTTGTGTGATGTGCTGCGCCGTGTTCACGATCTTCTGCAGCTTCTTTCGGTCTCGGACAGGACAACTTCCATACCAGGTTGTGATACACCCTAGAAGAATGCTTACTACCGTGCATTTATAAAAATTAGTGACGGTTTTAGGGGACAGGCCAGATTTCTTTAGTTTTCTCAGGAAGTAAAGACGCTGGTGGGCCTTCCTGGCAGTGGACTCTGCTTGGTTGGTCCAAGCCTGATCTTTTGTGAGGTTCCAACACACTCCTGACAATATCTTGACAAGCGTGGGAAGGGTTTGGGGTGTCAGGAGGTAAATTGTCCTGCATTTGTAACCAAAGTGGTTACGTGATTGGTCTAGACTCATAAAGTCATGCAGCATGAACTCTGACCCAGCTGGTCCATGCTGACCAAGATTACCAACCGAACAAGGCTCCTTTGCCTGCGTTTGGCCCATTTTCCTCTATGTTACCTATCCAGGTACCTGTCCAAATATAATGTATCTGCTTCAATTATGTAATAAGACAGCTCATTATGTATACTCACTACCCTCTGGGTGAAAAAGTTACCCCTTAGGTTTCTGTTAAATCTCTCAGCTTCAACCTTGGCTTTCCAGTTCTTGATTCCCCATATCTGGGAAAAGGACTGTCCCCATCAACCCTTCCTGTGTCTGCCATAATTCTATACACTTCCATAAGGTCCCCATCATCCTCCTATACTTCACTGAAAATGTCCAAACCTGTTCATCCTACCTGCATAATTCAGCCCCTTAAGCCCCAGCAACATCTTCGTAAATCTCTTCTGTACTCTTTCTAGCTTATTAGCACTTTCCATTGCAGGATGGCCAAATGGAAACAAAATTCCAAATGCAACCTCAAGAACAACTTGTACAACTGCAATATAACATCCCAACTTCTATAGTCTAAAGAAGGCCAGCATGCCAAAAGCCTTCTTCATCAGCCTATCAACCTGTAACTCCACTTACATGCTTGTACTTACAGTCCTTCTGTTCTACAACATTCCTTAGGGCCCTCCCATTCACAGCGAAAGTCCAACTCTCCCTTGTCTTCACAAATGCAGCACCTCACCTTGCCTGAGTTAAACACCATTTGCTATTTCTCGATCCACTTACCCTCTGTAAACCCTGATAACCATCTTCACTGCCAACAGCACCATATTTTAATGTCGACCATGAATATGAAGGGAATGCAGGGAGAGGGATGATACACACGAGTATGACATTTAGTATAAATTGGCATGAAGGATGGCACAACATCATCAGCTGGATGGCCTTTCCAATGCTTTACTGGACTGTGGTCTTTGCGTGATTTCAAACATCAGAGTGTTTGCCCCTTGATCTCAGTTTTATCAGGGTGCCTCAGATAAACACTGCATTAGTTAGGCACGTTTTTGCTCTCTCCTGTACCTACAGCAATCCTTAATATCACACAGAATGACTTAACTTGACAAGAGATTGTCTTCTATCATGACGGGTTCTCAGTAGGAATTACCACCCAACATTTCTGGGTGAACATTTGTCTGAGTGGCTTGGAAGTGGGATTGCAGATTGGTTCACCAGAAACCTTGTCTCTAACAGTGATATGTTGGGCCGTGCCATTGTTAAGAACAGGAGTGAGTTGTAACACTCTTGGATGAAGACTGCCCTAGCAGTTCTTAAGGCGTGATAATTCTCAAGTTAGTGGAGAGAAGAAATTTGAAAGGATCCTTCAGACTAGGATTCTTAGTGCCAGCCTAATTCGCGACAGTTGACATGGCTTTGCATGAGGTTTTACTTAATTGTGTTTATCACAGATGTGACAAAAGTAGAGCCATGGATGTTGTCTGCATAGAATTTAGTAAGGTGTTTGGCAAAGATCCTTCATAATAGGCTCATCTAGAAGACTGAGATGCATTGGATCCACTGGGACTTGGCCATTTGACTGACCCATAGAAGGAAGATAGTAGTGATTGACAATTCTTATTCTGGCTGGAGGTCTGTGATTAGTGCTGTTCACAGGGATCCATACTGTGACTTCTGCTGTTTGTGATTGATATAAGTGAAAGCATAAATGAGTAGGTTACCAAGTTCACAGACAAAACAAAATTGGTCATGTTGTGGATAGTGCAGTGGGATATATGGTATAACACCTGTAGTTATGGGCAGAGAACAGCAGATGAAGTTTAATCCTACCAAGAGTAAGGTATAACAGTTTGATAGATCAAATGTAAAGGAACAGTACACTAATAATGGCAGGAATTTTAACCTATCCACCAGGGCTCTGACACCTACTCCCTGGCACTATCAGCTGGGAGCTGCTGGGTAAAGTTCCAGTAGCTAAGACAATTTGATGTGGTGTCAGATCAGCTTCATCTTCTCACCTCTCACCCACCACAAGACCAGGTTACGTCTTAGCACAAGACATACTATAGAACATTTTGCAACACTGCACTGTACAAGACATGACCCATGGCGTTCTGTTAATTCAGAAAGCAATCTACATTAAATATCCTTTCTCTGTGTATCATCCAGATCCCACCATTCCCTGTGTATTCATGTGTCCTTTGTCTATCTAAAAGCTCTTAAGCACCACCAGAGTGCCTGTTTCCATGACTACTCTTTGTAATCTATCCCAGGCATGTACCACCTTCGTTAAAGAAAAACTTGCCCCTCGTGTTCCCTCTTCTCACCTTAAAATCATGTCCTCTTGTGTTTGACATTTCTATCCTGGGGAAAAGACTTATCTATGCCACTGATATTTTAAAAACCTCTATCAAGTCTTAGCCCTCAGCTTCTTTACCACTGTATCTACTTGGACAACAACTTTCAGTGAATTATAGATCGGGACCTCAAGATCCCTCTCCACTTCAGTACTATTGAGGGGCCTGCCATTAACTTCCTCCTTTCAATTGGCTTCTCAAACTGCAACACCTCACACTTGCTTGGATCAAACTCCATTAAACTCTCCTCCACATGTTCTGCCATTCTGTTGTCGCCAGTACAATCTTCTATGCAGTGATGTACTGGGGCAATGGTATCAACATGGGTGATGTTAACAGGCTCAATAAACTGATTAGAAAGGCTAGCTCTGTTATAGGAGTCAAACTGGACACACTGGAGGCTGTGGTAGAACAAAGGACCCTACAGAAAATCTTGACAATGTTTCTTACCTTCTGCATGAGGAGCACTTTTAGTAACAGACTAAGACAACTAACCTTCTCCAAAGAGTGCTATATGAGTTCATTCTTACCCTTGGCCATTAGGCTCTATAATGAGTCAACCTGTAGCCAGGGAAGTGATGACCCCTCCTGGCAGACTGTTTGAGGTAACTTGTTTTTTATATTCTTAAACAACAGGAATTCTGCAGATGCTGGAAATTCAAGCAACATACATCAAAGTTGCTGGTGAACGCAGCAGGCCAAGCAGCATCTATAGGAAGAGGCGCAGTCGACGTTTCAGGCCGAGACCCTTCGTCGTCAGGAGACGAAGGGTCTCGGCCTGAAACGTCGACTGCGCCTCTTCCTATAGATGCTGCTTGGCCTGCTGCGTTCACCAGCAACTTTGATGTATGTTGCTTTTATATTCTTTCTTACTTTTCTTCTAATATTTGTATTATTTGTGTACCTGTGCACTTGTAATGCTACTGTGACACTGCATCTTCCTTTGGGATCAATAAAATATCTATCTATCTATTTGCCTCTTCTCTGTCCATTTCTGTGACTGATCTATGCTCTGTTATATTCTTTACAGTACACTGTTCGCATCTTCACAAATTTTGTTATCATCTACAAACTTACTAATCCATGCATCTGCATTCTCTTCTAAATCATTGGCATATATCCCAAACAACAGAGATCCTACCACCAGTACTTGTGGAATATTGCTGGACATAGAGAAAAAGAGACACAGAGTGATAATGTTATGATGAGAATGTATGAGAGATGAATGTTCACACCAACTGCAGTGCACACATTGGCAAAGAATGTGGGAAGAAGGGGAAATAGGGAATTGGTAGTACCACTTTCAGTGGCCTCAGCTTGCCTGAAGTTCTGTGATCTCTTCAGCTATGGTTGGCACACATGTGTGTAGCCTCACAGTTGTTTGTCTTACCATCTCTGTGCTGGAAATAGCGGTTCAGTCTGAGTTCAAGGCAGAGTGAGCGATTGGAGGGAAGCAATAGAGTGAGCAGAGGGTGGAGCTGGATGGGACATTGCATTCAAAGATATCCTGATTGCAAGTGTGAGACCTACAGACTTTTCCTGACTGAACATCTAGCTCTGTGGGGCTGTGCTCCTTTAACACCCCTGCACTCTGTCCCATAGCCATTTCAGTGTATCCACAGAGGAGGACACCTTCTCTTCTCTCTTCTCTACCTCATCACTCAAAGCTTCTAATGCTGAGTTGGAATGTAGAAGAATTCTGTTGATGGGTGTTCTGTCAGCAAGCTGTGATCCTCGGGATTGATTTAGAGCACCCTCTTCAACTTCAGTAGTACTTGACTTTAAAATGCGCATTTGCCTTTAACCAGCACAGATTAAAGTGAACTGGTTTTATGCAGCCACTAAACTATAGCCTGAAGAAATGTATGAAGACAATCAATACCATAGTTAGCTCAGGCTGGCTGGCGAGATTCACATCAATGAGAAGGCGGTAGCTGGTTTGCAGTGCATAGAATAGACAGGGAAGACCCAATGGCCTCCATGGCAGTGTTGCTCAAAATCTTCTGCTCCGGCATGGTATAATTAACCTACAGAGGGGTTGTAAAGTAGAACACATGAATAGTACATAAAATCATTTGTAGATATAGAATACAGGTTTCCCCCGCTATCCGAAGGTACAGTCTTCCTATGAAATGGTTCATAAGCCGGAATGTCGTAAAGTAAATAAGCAATTACCATTTATTAATATGGGAAAAATTTTTGAGCATTCCCAGACACAAAAAAAACCTACAAAATCATGCCAAATAACACATAAAACCTAAAATGACAGTAACATATAGTAAAAGCAGGAATGATATGATAAATACACAGCCTATATAAAGTAGAAATACTTTTCTGCAGCACTGTCTAGCGCAGCGAAAATCTCACGGCAGCACTCTCAGCAGAAACTCTCTCTCCAGTAACCTTTAAGCTATGAAGCTGCCAAATCATACCAAATAACACATAAAAATACACAGCCTATATAAAGTCGAAATAATGTATGTACAGTGTAGTTTCACTTACCGGAATCGGGAAGACTCCAATAAATTGCAGTTTCGTCACAGTTAAACACTTGTTTATATGAATAACCACCTAACGCAATTGGCAAACGCCTCTGATCTGGGCCGACATTTACGTGCCGGGCGACACCTAATTAATTAGCTTGTTTCTTTCAGCTTTTTTCTTAAAGATGTACTGACTGCGTTCCGACTACCGCTGCACCACTGCATTCTTCGCGGCAACGTACTGGTCCGCGGCCCAGAGGTTGGGGGCCACTGCTTAAACTATGAAGCTGCCCTCGCCTCAGGAACTGATCAAACCACCCATGGCTACCTTTAAATTCCACTTTTGCAACACTTTCATCACCATCACCAACAGTGCTTACTGTTTCAGCTTATTAAAAAGATTGACTGATTTCTGCTTAAGTGTTAGAAAACTTAACGGAACACTGTTCTTTGTACACCCATCAATCCACTCAAGCAATAGACTTTCCACTTTATCCATTATTGGATATCAACTAAGAGAGACCACTTTGCTACGAGCAAAACCAACAGTAACATCGGCAGCTTTCAAAATTCTTTCTCTCTGTGTATAAATAGTGCGAATGGTAGACACAGGCAAGTTCAACGCACGGACAATGTCCTTACTTCATTCACCCATCGAGTCTGCTCCGCCATTTTATCATGAGCTGATCCATTCTCCCATTTAGTCCCACTCCCCCGCCTTCTCACCATAACCTTTGATGCCCTGGCTACTCAGATACGTATCAATCTGTGCCTTAAATACACCCAATGACTTGGCCTCCACCACTGCCCGTAGCAACAAATTCCATAGATTCACCACCCTCTGACTAAAAAAATTTCTTCGCATTTCTGTTCTGAATGGGCGCCCTTCAATCCTTAAGTCATGCCCTCTCGTACTTGACTCCCCCATCATGGGAAACAACTTTGCCACATCCACTTTGTCCATGCCTTTCAACATTCGAAATGTTTCTATAAGGTCTCCCTTCATTCTTCTAAACTCCAAGGAATACAGTCCAAGAGCAGACAAACATTCCTCATATGTTAACCCTCTCATTCCCAGAATCATTCTAGTGAATCTTCTCTGTACCCGCTCCAACGTCAGCACATCCTTTCTTAAATAAGGGGACCAAAACTGCCCACAGTACTCCAAGTGAGGTCTCACCAGCGCCTTATAGAGCCTCAACATCACATCCCTGCTCCTATACTCTATTCCTCTAGAAATGAATGCCAACATTGCATTCGTCCTCTTCACCACCGACTCAACCTGGAGGTTAACCTTAAGGTATCCTGTATGAGGACTCCCAAGTTCCGTTGCATCTCAAACCTTTGAATTCTTTCCCCATTTAAATAATAGTCTGCCTGTTTATTTCTTCTGCCAAAGTGCATAACCATACACTTTCCAACATTGTATTTCATTTGCCACTTATTTTCCCATTCTTCCAATCTATCCAAGTCTCTCTGCAGACTCTCTGTTTCCTCAGCACTACTGGCCCCTCGACCAATCTTCATATCATCAGCAAATTTAGCCACAAAGCCATCTATTCCATAATCCAAATCATTGATGTACAATGTAGAAAGAAGCAGCCCCAACATGGACCCCTGTGGAACACCACTGGTAACCGGCAGCCAACCAGAATAGGATCCCTTTATTCCCACTCTCTGTTTCCTGCCAATCAGCCAACGCTCTATCCAGGTATGTAACTTTTCCGTAATTCCATGGGTTCTTATCTTGTTAAGTAGACAATATTATTGGCAGATGTCATAAAATTTGTTAACTTTATGGCAGCAGCATAATGGAATACATGATAAATAAATACAAAGTAAAAAACTGGGTTACATTAAGTACATGTACATATGTAACTTTTCATGCAAAGAAAGCCCCAAGCTGGCTCCTCTTAATCTGATGCTTTCTATCCAAATGCTGGCAGATCCTCTTCCACAGAATTCCATCCAGCAAGCTCCCCACTACTGACGTCAGGCTGACAAGCCTGTTGTTCCTTGGCTTCTTCTTGCTATCTTTTTTAAACAATAGCCACCTTCCACTCCTCTGGATCTTCACCTGTGGCAAATGATGAAGCATATAAGGAGCAGAATTGCGACATTTGGCCCATCGAGTCTGCTCCGCCATTCAATCATGGTTGATTTTTTTTTATCCCCTCCTCAGTCCCACTCCCTGACCTTCTCCCTGTAACCTTGATGCTGTGTCCAATCAAGAAACTATCAAGCTCTGCCTTAAATACACCCAATGACCTGACCTCCATAGCTGTCTGTGGTAATAAATTACACAATTTCACCACCCCCTGCCAAAGAAATTTTTCTGCATCTTTGTTTTAAGTTGACACTTCTGTATCCTGAGGTTGTGCCCCCTTGTCCTAGACTCCCCCACCATGGGAAATATCCTTTCCACATCTACTCTGTCTAGGCCTTTCAACATTCAAAAGGTTTCAATGAGATTCCTCCCCCCCCCCTCCCAATCCTTCCAAATTCCAGCGAGAACAGACCCGGAGCATTTAAATGTTTCTCATATGATAACCCTTTCATTCCCAGAATCATTCCTGTGAATCTCCTCTGCACCCTCTCCAATGCTAGCATATCTTTTCTTAGATGAGGAGCCCCAAAATTGTTCACAATACTCAAGGCGAGACCTCACAAGTGCCTTATAAAGCCTCAGCATCACATCCCTGCTCTTGTATTCTAGACCTCTTGAAATGAATGCTAATATGGCATTTGCCTTCCTCATCACTGGCTCAATCTGCAAGTTAACCTGTAGAGTGTTCTGTACAAGGACCCCCAAGTCCTTTTACATCTCAGATTTTTGGATTTTCTCCCCGTTTAGAATATAGTCTGCACATTTATTTCTACTACCAAAGTGCAAGACCATGCATTTCCCAACATTGTATTTCATTTGCCACTTTCTTGCCCACTCTCAAAAGCTGCCCAAGTCCTTCTGCAGCCTACCTGCTTCCTCAACACTACTTCCTCCTCCACCAATCTTCATATCATCTGCAAACTTGGCAACAAAGCCATCTATTCCGTCATCTAAATCATTGATATACAGCATAAAAAGAAGTGGTCCCAACATCAACCCCTGTGGAATACCACTAGTCACTGGCAGCCAACCAGAAAAGGATCCTTTTATTCCCATTGGCTGACTCCTACCAATCAGAAAATACTCTAACCATGCAAGTAAACTTTCTGTCATATTATGGGCTCTCAGCTTGGTAAGCAGCCTCATATGTGGCACTTTGTCAAAGGTCTTCTGTAAATCCAAATATACAACATCCACTACATCCCCTTTATCTATCCTACTTGTAATCTCCTCAAAGAATTCCAGTAAGTTCATCAGGCTAGATTTTCCCTTAAGGAAACCATGCTGACAGTGTCCTATCTTGTCTTGTCATAATCTCATCCTTAAAAGTTTAACTCTAATATCTTCCCAACCACTGAGGTCAGGCTAACTAATCTATAATTTCCTTTCTGCTGCCTTCCCCCTTTCTTAAGGAGTGGAGTGACATTTGCAATTTTCCAGTCTTCTGGCACCATGCCAGAGTCCAATGATTCTTGAAAGATCATTACTAATGCCTCCACAATCTCTACCACCGCCTCTTTCAGAAGCCTAGGGTGCAGTTCATCTGGTCGAGGTAACTTATGTACTCTTAGATCTTTCAGCTTTTTGAGCACCTCTCCCTTGTAATAGTAACTGCGCTCACTTCTCTTCCCTCACACCCTTCAACATCTGGCACACTGATAGTGTCTTTCACAGTGAAGGCTGCAGCAAAAGATTCATTTAGTTCACCTGCTATCTTCTTGTCCCCTGTTATTATTTGTCTGGCCTCATTTTCTAGCAGTCCTGTATCCACTCTCATCTCTCTTTTATTTTTTTACATACTTGAAAAAGCTTTTACTATCCACTTTGATTTTGTTTGCTAGCTTGCTTTCATATTTCATCTTTTCCCACCTAATGATTCTTTTAGTTGCTCTCAGTAGGTTTTTAAAAGCTTCCCAGTCCTCTGTCTTCCCACTAGTTTTTGCTTTGTTGTTTGCCCTCTCTTTCGCTTTTGTCACGTCCAGCAACAATGGATATGAAATTGAGTCAGATTTTATAAACAAACAACAATTTATTAATCTGTACTCAAAAACATAGAAAAGTAAACAAACTAGCTTAACCAGAAGTTAACCGTTATGCGGCTATGTCGAACAAATGGTCGAACTTAGAAATAGTTCTTAAAGTGGTAAATTCGAACACAGTCTTAGAGTAGTAAGTTGAAAAGTCCTAGTGATTTTTACAGTCTGTCTTTCTTTCTTTCTTTCTTTCTTCCTTTTTTAATCTTTTTATTAGTTTTTAAGTTAATAAGCATAATAACAATAGTGATATAAAGAGATTGGAATAACATTATTGATAATAAACATATACAAGAGAAACTACAAATAGTACAAGTGTAATAAACTTCCAAACTCTTAATATACTTAATCTTGAAGAGAAAAAAATAAAAAGAAAAGGATATCACAAAGAAAACCCCCAAAAAACAAAACAAAAACAAACAGAACAAAACAGGGCTGAACCAATATATTAGATCGAATAGATTCATTAATTTCGTCAACTCCGCTCCTCTATTCATATATTCTAAGTTAAAAATGGATTCGGAAAAGGTCAAACTACATCATATGAAAATGTTGAACAAATGGCTTCCAAACAGTCTTTAAGGAGAGACTTTACTGTTGCAACAATTCCTCCAAAGAAAATGACGAATCTGCTGATCACAGTCGAGCGATGCCTTGTCAAAGGAGTCACACCGAATATAAAGTCATAAAGTAACTGACCTTTTCTCTCGGGAGGGTGGACACTGCACAAACCATCCTGACCTTGCAGGGGTATAACTCAAACGTGCATGCCACAATTTCCCAGACGATTCCGATTCCAAGCAGTTGATCACTTCCAAAACACTGAACGTCATTAACTTTACCCAATCTTTTGGGGTTCTTGTACTTTGGTAAGGTATTTACTCTCCAATGCTAGACTGTAAAGGTAAGACAAAGGTGCAACAAACAAAAACTGGCAGCGATTGGTGAAACTGCCAGCAACAACGTGTTTGCACCTTAAAATAGAAAGTAAAACTGTGTCACACTTTGACAGGCTTCCTTAAAAACCGTAGGGAACATGCCATCACGTGACATAGTATCACCCCATGGTCATGAGACAATTACATCATCCCCCTCACAAGATCATTACATCATTTCACTATCCCATGGTCAAACTGTGGGCATGTAACACTTTTACATTTCCTTTGACTTTCCTTGTCAGCCATGGTTGCACTATTTTGCTATTTGGGTATTTCTTCACTTTTGGAATACATCTATCCTGGACCTCCTTCATTTTTCTCAGAAACTCACACCATATATCTCTACAAAGGCTGCCACATTTTCTTCTCTGACCTCCCACAAATTTCAAGAATGCCTTGCTCAAGCCCCAGGGATTTCCCTATATTAACATGGATATCTCCTACCTAGCAATATGAAGGTCCTCCAGATATTTTTCTCTCAGTAAACACCAAGCAGAAACTCACTGAAAATCCCACCTGTTGCTCAAAACATAGATGGCCTTGGTGATCTTTAAGGGAATCTCTCTCCCTAGTCATCCCTTTTAGTCTAAATATAGCTCTAGAATCTCTTGGGATTTCTTTACCCTACCTTCCAAACCCACGTCATTCCTCCTCTTCGCCCTCCTGATTTCTGTCTTTAGGTAGTCTTTATCTTTCTGTAGTCATCAGGGGATTCACTCATCCCCAAATTCCAAACCCAGTATATGCTTCCGTTTTTCTTTTCTTCAGATGAACTTCAATATCTGTTGTCTGCCAAGGTTTAGTGAACTTGCCAAGTTTAACTTTCACTCTAATAGGGAGATGGTGCTCTTGGACTTTTGGTATCTCACTCTTAAAAGCCTCTCATTCACCATTCCCTTCAAACACGCTCACCAAATCAACCTGTTATTCTCCAAGAGTTGTCCCTGTTCTAGATTAGGATCCTAAGATAAACCTGTCATATCATTTTCCATCACCATTTTAAAACTAATAGATTTATGGTCATTAGGGGCAAAGTGCTTCCTGACTGCCACTTCAGTTACTTGCCTTGTTTCATCCTCCCATGAAGGGCCCTCTATATATCTCATAGTTTTATTTTTATTTTGGTGGTACAGAACGGAATCGGCCGTTCCAACCTTATGGGTCACACTGCCTTGAAACTCCTAACAACCTCGATTTAACCTTAACCTAATAGTACAATTTACAATCACTGATTGCTCATTGTACCCATAACTACCCGTGTGTCTTTGGACTGTGGGAGGAAACTGGAGGACTTGGAGAAAATCCACATATTCCATGGGAGGGACATATAGAGATCCTTTACAGAGGATGCCAGAATTGAACTCTGAATTCTGACACGCTGAGCTGAAATAACATCGCACTAACTGCTACGTTACCACGTAAATACAATTATATATTGACTCAGGAAACTTCCCTGAACACATTTCATAAATTCCACCCTGTCTCACTAATACACTGTATTTTTTTATTTTTACTACCACAAGCCATTTCTCTGCAGACTATTGGGGATCTCTAATACACCACCACACCCCCCCTCCACCCGAGTGATCCCCACCTTCTTGATTTTAAGTCTTCCCCATACAGCCTCACAGAATGATGCCCCAACAAAGACATACCAATGTACTGCAATCACATCCTCCCTTATCAGGAAGGGAACAACCCTTCTTCACTTCAGTCACACGGTCATCTACCATATCTTTATATTTCTGACTTTGACAGCATGTACTGGGAGATACTGGAAGTAATCTGGAGACCATTACCCTTAAGCTCCTGCTTGTTAATTTCTTACCTACCTCCCTATACTCATTCTGCACTGCTCTTTCCTTCTTCTACCTATGTTATTTGTACCGATGTGTACAATGACCTCAGTCTGGTTTTTTTTTGCAGCTGTGTAGAGGCATCCTGGACCCTTTGCTGATGACACCACTGTTGTTGGCTCTATCAAATGTGGTGACAAATGAGTATATAGGAAGGAGACTGAAAACTTGGCTGAGTGATGCCACAACAACAATGTCAGCAAGACCAAGGAGCTGATTATTGACTTCAGGTCGAGCAAACCAGAGGTCCATGAGGCAATTATCATTGAGGGATCGGATGTTGAGAGGGTAAGCAACTTTAAATTCCTCAGTCTAAACATTTCAGAGGATCTGTCCTAGACCCTGCACATACAGTGTGAAATTATGAAGAAAGCCTGGCAGTACTTCTACTTCCTTAAATTTGGCATAGCATCTAAAACTTTGACAAACTTCTTTAGATGTGTGGTAGAGAGTATATTGACAGATTGCATCACAGCCTGGTATGCAAACACCAATGCCTTTGAAAGTAAAATCCGACAAAAAGTAGTAGATACAGCTTTGTATGTCACAGGTAAAGCCCTCCCCACCATTGAGCCCACTTAAACGGAATGCTGTTGCAGGAAAGCAGCATCCATCATCAAGGACCCCCAGCACCAAGACCATGCTCGCTTCTCGCTGCTCCCATTAGGTAGAAGGTACAGGAGCCTCAGGGCCCACACCACCAGGTTCAAGATCAGTTATTATGCCTCAACCTTCAGTCTCTTGAACCAGAGGGATAACAACTCAACTTCACTTGCCCCATCACTGAAATTTTCCCACAACCTATAGGCTCATTTTCAAGGACTCTTCATCTCATATTCTCAATATTTATTGCTTATTTATGTATTATTATTTTTTTCTCTTTCATTTTTTGCACAGTATATTGCGTTTGTCCATCCTGTTGGGCATGGTCAGTCATTGATTCTATTGTGTTTCGTAGATTTACTGTGTATGCCCAAAAGAAAATGAATGTCAGGGTTGTATATGATATCATAAAAGTACTTTGATGATAAATATACTTTGAACTTTGACCCTGACATCCAAAAGGCAAAACACCATCCCAGTGTCTCTTCTGCAGTCCCCCTCACTAGTGAGTATCCTGTCACTCTGGCCCTGTCTGACTGCATCCTTTCCCTCTGAGCCTCAGAGTCAGTCACAGTGCCAAGAGCCTGACTACTGCTACTGGTCTCTGAAAGAACATCCCTCTCAACAGTATGCTAAGAGGGATAAATAGGGAGATAAGCTGGAACAGATCATAAACACAAAAGATTTTGTAAGTGCTGGATTCAGAGTAATGCGCACAAAATGCTGGAGGAGATCAGCAGGTCAGGCAGCACCTATGGAAATGAATAAACAATTTATGTTTTCAGCTGAGACACTTCTTCAGGGTTGGAAAGGAAGGGGAAAGATGCCAGAATAAAAGGGCAGGGGCTGGGGAAAGAGGACAAGGTAGAAGGTGATAGCTGAAACCAAGTGGGTGGGAATGGTAAAGGGCTGGAGATGAAGGAATCTGACAGGAGAGGAGAGTGGACCTTGGGAGAAAGGGAGTCCTCCATCCTGAGAGTGGCCTTATTGTGGCAAAACCAGAAGGAGAAATTACTGTTCATGCCGTCAGGTGGGAGGCTACCAAGGCAGAATATGAGGTTTTGTTCCTCCACCCTGAGAATTTTCCTAAGAGCTGTATCTGGTTGTGAGGGGAATGGCCACAGGGATAACTTGCACTGACAACCTTGCATTTCCTGGTGGTCATCCATCTATCTGAAGCCTGTACCTTGGGTGTGGCCTCATCAGCTAAAGTCTCATCTATGACTTTTACTGAGGAGGTTACACCTATGTGCTCACACTCACATATATCTATTAGCCCACTGAGATATCACTTGTTCGGTGATAGAATCTTACAGGCATGAAACAGGCCCTCGGGACCACCACCATCACCAGCTATTAACAATAATCTATGTTTATCTCCTCACATTCCCATCATCTCCCTCCATATTCTACCATTCACCTACACTCCAGGGGCATTAACCTAACAAATCAGCTGTCTTTGGGATGAGGGAGAAAACCAGATCACCCAGAGGAAACCCATTCAGTCACAGACAGGTAGAATGTACAAACTCCACACAGAGTGGAGAGGTCAGGATCGAACACCGGTCACCAGGATTGTGAGGGAACTATCCGCCCCAGGTCAGTTAGTTCAAGAAGAAAAACTGCCTTTCAAACGTTGATTGCTGCAAAACACTTTATTTTAAAAATCTTCTTCATTAAACTCTAATTATGGTGCAGAGTGCAAGGCCAACCTGTCATAACAGCTTGTTGGAAAAAATAATTGTCACTGCTTTTTTATTTTTATTTTTGCACTACTTATTTAATTTAACTATTTAATATCTGTACTACTGTAATTCATGTTTTTTGCTATTGTTATGTGTTGCATTGTACAGCTACTGCAAAGACAAACAAATTTCACAACACATGCCAGTGGTATTAAACCTGATTCTGAGTCTGATTATCTGCACAGAGCTATATCAATGAACTAGCCAGATTCTTGCTTAGTCTATCTAGTAACTGTATGAAACTTACCTCCTTTCATAGGGCTGATGTCTGAGTTACATTGCAAATCACTCTTACATTAACTAGTTTAAATTGAAATGGATTGATTCTACCAACCTCCAATTAGGCTGCCCCTGAGCTACTGACTTGAATCAAATAACCCTTTCTTGGCAAATCACCAAGATGAAAAAAAGCCAGACCACAAGTCTTACTACTTATTGACTACGAAGTCACTACTTATAGTTTGAAGTTGGATTATAAGCATTTAATAGATGGGAATAGCACTTTCAAGGTCATTCTGCAGTTTGAATAGCTAATCATTAATGGACAGAGATTCAGCAATTAAATAACCAAGGTTACACAAACAGTTCAGTATATCACTGTAAATCAGTGTATATCAATTATAAGAACAAGAAATGGATGAGATTAATTTGGAGTTAAATGCCTCCATACTAGACAAGTTAACAATATTAGTGTAGCCCCCCGGCCAGCCGCAGGGTCACTCGGCTCGCTGTCATCTAGGGAAACAGCCCTTAGCCCCGCCAAACTGGGTAATCAGTTTGTGTGGATGCTGTGTGATGTACCCCACCCCACCCAAATAACAGACAATACACCAGATAAGATTAAATGATTTACAGTTTATAGATATTACTGGAACTATGTAATTAATAGAGAATAAAATATAAAAGGAAACTAAAAGGCGCCACACTTATCAAAGTTCAATCTCTACGTGCACATACAGTTGGAGCTCAGGACCCTTCTTCTTCACCCTGCGACCCCTCAGATCACCTCAACCAGCCGCCTGGGACCAACAATGGTGGTCGACCAGACACTCCACAGGAGTCCGTCTCCATCTCCTCTCCTCGCCAAACGCCCCGCTCGGGGTCCGACCCCATTAGTGCACTCACAGCACCTGGTCCATCCTCTGTCTCTCTCTCCCGCCTTCTGCCCCAAAACCCTGCGCATACAATATCTTACAGATACACCAAAAACATAACAACTATCCCAATTGGTTCATAACATCTTCTTATCAGTAACATGATTCAAACAAGCTGCTAGTGGGAGGACTTTCTCAGTATTTAACATAACAAAGAAACCCTTTCAATTATAACATAACAAAGAAGCCATTTTAATTAGACTACGCAGTGACATAAAAATAGAAATCCCTTATATTAGATAGTCTAGTCTATTGGCTAGGTCAGGGCATGTGTTCAAAATTTGAAAGTTTCCAACACTTGCATTCACAAGTCTTTCAGGACAGTGTGACTGAGTTGAACTCCATTGCTTCTTGGGATATAAGCATCTTCTTCTGACCCACTGAATAATTAAACCCCACTGTGGTGATGTTATTGCAGATCTAGCTTGAACCCGCCATAAACAAGGTGAGCAATATTTAAGTAGCTAACTCTTTTGCTATCCTCCTTTCAGAAAGTTGCACCTTTAAATGACAGACTCAGTAACCGCCTACTGTAATTACATTGAACTTTGAATTTCTGTCTGAGCATCCTTAAAGACAGCTTGTGCTGCTGAAGTTATGCCTGTGCTTCGACACTTAGTCCAGAAATAGGGAAATCCTTGTTCTAAAAGGTTAGAAAAGCCAACAGACTGTAAGAGGATCTGACAAAGATAAGAGATCCCCAACTTTGGACAGCATAGCAGTGCAGCAGGTAGAGTTGTTGCCTCACACCCCACATGTCTTCAGTCCTGATCGCCAGGATTGTCTGTGTGGAGTGTGCATGTTCTGTGACCACATGGATGCACTGGTATCCCCTTGCATCCTTAAGGCCTGCATCTTGGTAGTTTACTGAGCATTGTAATTTGCCCTGGGAGAGCTGAGTAGAATACGGAGAGAATAAAAATGGAATTACTGCAGCAACACACAAAGCTTTGAAGAAACTCAGCATCTATGGAAAATAGTAAACAGTCGACATTTGAGGCTGAGACCCTTCATCAGGGCATCAGTTGAAAGTTTTCTCTTGTCAAAGTGTCAACTGTCTACTCTTTTCCATAGATGCTGCCTGACCTGCTGAGCTCCTGCAGCATTTTCTGTGTGTTGCTTTGGATTTCCAGCATCTGCTGAGTTTCTTGTGATTGGAATTAGTATAGGATTATGTAATAGCACTTACTTAGTGCGGAAGTAAGTGAAGGTTAGATTATGAGAACACTCAGTCCTCTTTTATTGTCATTTAGAAATGCATACATGCATTAAAAATGATACAAGTGTTTCTCCACAGTGATATCACAGAAAACAGGACAAACCAAAGACTAACACTGACAGAACCACATAATTATAACGTATAGTTACAGCAGTGAAAAACAATACCATAACTTGATGAAGAACAAACCATGGGCATGGTAAAAAAGTCTCAAAAGTCCCCAAGTCGATCGACTCCCGAGTCCCTGATAGCAGGCAGCAAAAGGGTGAAACTCCCTGCCATAAACCTCCAGGCACTGTCAACTTGCCGATGCCTTAGAAGCAGCTGGCTACAGCCGACACTGAGTCCATCCATCCGAAAACTTCGAGCTTCCAATCAGCCCCTCCGATCAGCCTCCCGAGCGCCATCCTCTGCCGAGCACCTTCAACCGGCCGCTGAAACAAGCAAAGCCGAGGATCTTGGGGCCTCCGGCTCCGGCGATTCTGGTTACCACACAGTAGCAGCGGCAGCGAAGCGGGCATTTCAGGAGTTTTCCAGATGTTCCTCCGTACTCTCACGTCCGTCTCCATCAAATCAGAATTGTGCATGGTCCCCTACTTGACAGATTACAGATATCATTCACTGGAGAGGCCGCGCACGCTGCTGTCGCGCCGCCATCTTCTCCACAATACAGCATATTGTGGGAACTATAACAAAGTGTAAGTGTGCGGTTAATGTAAAAGAGTGATTGTTGGTTGCTGTTGTCCCAATGTGCTGAAGAGGCTGTTCATGTGCTGTATAATTCTATATCTTTGTGATTCTATCACTCTGTGAGCTGCCCTATTGATGAACATTATAATGAGTACCGATGGAGAGAAGAAAGGCCTTTGGTTTTCTACATTAATTCCAAAGAGAAGCTTCTAGCATTCAATTAATTAATCAATAGTATTCATGGCTTTTTCTTGATCCTTGCCTCTCTATCAGCATTGACTGTTAAGTGATTTCTGGAACGCAGAGAGACACTGGTCCTTAATATAGTCAGATCAGATTGTTCTGTGCAGTATATCCCAGTCAGTGTTTTAGTCACGACCACTGTGGAAGAACGGCCTATACTGATATTAATCCTTTGAGAAACAAAATTAAAATGCTGGAAAAATTCAGCAGATCTGACAGCATCTGTTAAGGGTAAAGAATTATCAACCTTTCAGTTGGAGAACCTGCATCAGAATTGATAGAGGGTTTTGACCCATAAGGCTGACAATTCGTCCACAGGGATGATGTTTGTCCCATTGAGTTCCAACAACAACTTGCTTTTTGCTCCAGATTCTATCGTAAGACCATAAGACCATAAGACTATAAGGCATAGGAGCAGAATGAGGCTATTTTGCCCATCGAGTCTGCTCCACCATTCAATCATGGCTGATCCTTTATCCCCCTCATCAGCCCCACTCCCCAACCTTCTCTCCATAACCTTTGATGCCAGGTCCAGCCAAGAACTCATCAAACTCTGTCTTAAACACACCCAATGACATGGCCTCCACACTTGTCTGTGGTAACATACTCACCACCCTCTGGCTAAAGAAATTTCTCCACACCTCTGTTTTAAATGATACCCCTCTATCCTGAGGCTGTGCCCTCTGGTCCTAGACTCTCCTACCATGGGAATCATCCTTTCCACATTTACTCTGTCTAGGACTTTCAACATTTGAAAGGTTTCAATGAGAACCCCCCCCCCCCACCCCGCCACCAATCTTTCTAAATTGCATCGAGTACAGACAGACCAGGAGCCAGCAAATGTTCCTTGCATCATAAGCGTTTCTTTCCCGGAATCATCTCTATGAACCTCCTAGGAAACCTCTTCAATGCCAGCACATCTTTTCTTAGATGAGGAGCCTAAAACTGCTCACAATACTCAAGGTGAGGCCTCTCTAGTGCCTTATAAAGTCTCAGCATCACATCCTTGATCTTGTATTCTAGACCCCTTGAAATGAATGCTAACATTGCATTTGCATCCCTCACCACCAAGTCAACCTGCAAGTTAACCTTTAGGGTGTTCTGCACAAGGACAGATTTTTGGATTTTCTCCCCATTTAGAAAATAGTCTGTACATTTATTTCTTCTACCAAAGTGCACTTTCAAACATTGCATCTCATTTGCCACTTTCTTGCCCACTCTCAAAAGCTGCCCAAGTCCTTCTGCAGCCTACCTGCTTCCTCAACACTACCTCCTTCTCCACAAATCTTCATATCATCTGCCATCTTGGCAACAAAGCCATCTATTGCGTCATCTAAATCATTTATATATAGCATAAAAAGAAGTGGTCCCAACACCAACACCTGCAGAACACCAGTAGTCACTGGCAGCCAACCAGAAAAGGATCCTTTTATTGCCTCTCACTGTCTCCTACCAATCAGCCAATGCCCTAACCATGCCAGTAACTTTCCTGTAATATCATGGGCTCTTAACTTGGTAAACAGTCTCATGTGTGGCACCTTGTCAAATGCCTACTGAAAGTCCAAATATACAACATCCACAGCATCACCATTATCTATCCTACTTATAATCTCAAAGAATTCCAATAGGTTAATCAGGCAAGATTTTCCCTGAAAGAAACCATGCTGACTTTGTCAGATCTTGTCCTGTGTCACCAAGTACTCTATATCCTTATCCCTAACAATTGACTCCAACATCTTCCCAACCACGGAGATCAGGCTAACTGGTCTATTCTTTCCTTTCTCCTGCCTTCCTCCTTTCTTAAAGAGTGGAGTAACATTTGCAATTTTCCAGTCCTCCAGAACCATGCAGAGTCCAATGATTTTTGGAAGATCATTACTAATGCCTCCACAATCTTTATCACTACCTCTTTCAGAACCATAGGGTATAGTTCATCTGGTCCAAGTGACTTATGTACCCTTAGATCTTTCAGCCTTTTGAGCACCTCTCCCTTGTAATAGTAACTGAGCTCACTTCTCTTCCCTCACACCCTTCAACATCTGGCACACTGCTAGTGTCTTCCACTGTGAAGATTGTTGCAAAATACTCAGTTAGTTCATCTGCTATCTCCTTGTTCCATTATTATTTCTCCAGCCTCATTTTCTAGCGGTTCTATATCCACTCTCATTTCTCTTATATTTTTAACATACTTGAAAAAGCTTTTACTATCCACTTTGATATTGTTTGCAAGCTTGCTTTCATATTTCATCCTACATTCCTAATGATCCTTTTAGTTGCTTTAAGTAGGTTTTTAAAAGCTTCCCAATCCTCTATCTTCCCACTAATTTTTGCTTTGTTGTATACCCTCTCTTTTGCTTTTACACTAGCTTTGACTTCCCTTGTTAGCCATTGTTGTACTATTTTGCCATTTTGGTAGGTCAAATATGATGGCAGAATATAATATTAATGTAAGACTCTTGGCAGTGTGGAGGATCAGAGGGATCTTGGGGTCCAAGTCCATAAGACGCTCAAAGCAGCTGCGCAGGCTGACTGTGTGGTTAAGAAGGTATATGGTGTATTGGCCTTCATCAATCATGGAATTGAATTCAGGAGCCGAGAGGTAATGTTGCAGCTATATAGGACCCTGGTCAGACCACACTTGGAGTACTGTGCTCAGTTCTAGTCGCCTCACTACAGGAAAGATGTGGAAGCCATAGAAAGGGTGCAGAGGAGATTTACAAGGATGTTGCCTGGATTGGGGAGCATGCCTTATGAGAACAGGTTGTCTGAACTCGGCCTTTTCTCCTTGGAGCGACGGAGGATGAGAGGTGACCTGATAGAGGTGTATAAGATGCTTTTTCCTAGGGCTGAAATGGTAGCCACAAGAGAACACAGGTTTAAGGTGCTGGGGAGTAGGTACAGAGGAGATGTCAGGGGTAAGTTTTTCACTCAGAGAGTGGTGAGTGCGTGGAATGGGCTGCCGGCAATGGTGGTGGAGGCGGATACGATAGGGTCTTTTAAGAGACTTTTGGATAGGTACATGGAGCTTAGAAAAATAAAGGGCTATAGGTAAGCCTAGTAATTTCTAAGGTAGGGACATGTTTGGCACAACTTTGTGGGCCAAAGGGCCTGTATTGTGTTGTAGGTTTTCTATGTTTCTATAACTCCTCTCTCATACCACTCTAATTTCCTTTACTCTATGGAATCTGCTACATCAGACTTTACTCTCTCCCTCTCAAATTTCAAGCTGAACTCAATCATTCTGTGATCACTGCCTCCTAAGGGTTCTTTTACCTTAAGCTCCCTAATCACCTCTGGGTCATTACATAACACCCATTCCAGTCTAATAAATCCCTTAGTAGGCTCAGCGACAAACAGCTTTAAAAAGCCAATGCATAGGCATTCAACAAGCTCACTCTGTTGGGATCCATTACCAACCTGATTTTCCCAATTGACCTGCATGTTAAAATCCCCCATGACTATCATAACATTGCCCTTTTGACATACCTTTTCTATTTCTCATTGTAATCTGTGATCCACATGTCACCTATTGTTGGGAGGCCTGTATGTAACTCTGTCAGGGTCCTTTCACTCTTGCAATTTCTCAACTCAACCCACAAGGTTTCAACATCTTCCAATCCTATATCACATCTTTCAACTGATTTGATGCCATTCTTTATCAACAGAGCCACACCGCCCTCTCTGCCTACCTTCCTGTCCCTCTGATACAACGTGTAACCTTGGATATTCAGCTCCCAACTACAACCCTCCTTCAGCCACGATTCAGTAATGGTCAGAATGTCATACCTGACAATCTGCAATAGTGCAACAGGATTATCCACCTTATTTCTTGTACTCTGTGCATTGAGATACTCTGACACTTCGAGTACTCTATTTGCTGCCCTTTTTGATTCTGCATCCCTAATGCACTGATGCTCATCCTGCTGGCTGCAATTTTGTCCTCTCATCTGCCTGCCCTTCCTGACAGTCTGACTGCACACGGTCTTTACTTTTTTACCATCTGTCCTATCCTGAGTCCTTTCACTCCGGTTCCCAGCTGCCCTGCCAAATTAATTTAATCCCCCCCCAACAGCTCTAACAAACCTGCCTGTGAGAATATTGGTCCATTCAGGTTCAGGAGCAACCCACCCCTTTTGTGTAGGTCATACCTCCCCCAGAAGAGATCCCAATGATCCAAGACCCTGAAGCCCTGCCCCCTGCACCAGCTTCCCAGCCATGTATTTATCTGCCAAATTATCCTGTTTTCACCCTCACTTGTGTATGGCACAGGCAGCAATCCCAAAATTAATACCCTGGAGAACCTGCTTCTCAGCTTTCTGCCTAGCTCTCTAAATTTTCTAATCCGGACCTCTATGCTTTTCCTTCCTATGTCATTGATACTGATATGTACCAAGACATCTGGCTGTTCTCACTCCCCTTCCAAAATGTTGTGAACATGACCCGAGACATCCCTGACACTGGCACCTGGGAAGCAACATACCACCTGGGTATCCTGTTCATGTCCACAGAATCTCCCATCTGTTCCTCTGACTTTTGAGTCTTCTATCACTACTGTTCCCCTCTTCTCTCTCTTTCCCTTCTGCACCACAGACCCATGCTCTAGTCTCCATGGCATTCCCCTGGGAGGTCATCCCCTCAACAGTATCCAAAACGGTATACTTATTATTGAGGGGAATGGCCATAGGGGTGCTCTGTGCTAACTGCCTATTCACGTTTCCAATTTTCCTTACAGCCAACCAGCTACTCACCTCCTGCAACTTTGGGGCGACTACTTCCCTGTAACTCTGATCAATTATCTCCTCACTCTCCCGTACAGGCCAAAGGTCATCCAGCTGCTGCTCCAGATCCCCAACACAGTTTTCAAGGAGCTGCAGCTGGATGCACTCCACATAGATGTAGTTCCCTGGGAGACTCTGGCCATTTACTCCACTAGGTCCAGTAAGAGAAAAAAAAGGAACATTAACAGAAACTTACCCAGAGACAATGCCTCTTTCGAGTCGAAGCTTCCTTGAATCAAAGCCTGACACTCCCACTCTCAAGACTGGCCTACACACAACAGTTTGTACTTGTATTTAATTTTACTTTTATTTAATTTGCTGTGCTCTGCTCCCGCCTCTGATTGGACCACCAGAAGGAACCCGACTGCCCCCAGAGCTCTCCTTCTAAACAAGTGTCACAGACATGTGAGAAACCTCCTCACTGTGCTCTGTTTCTGCTGCTGACTGGGCCGTTGAAATTGTCTGCGGCAAGAGCCAGACTCTCTGTGGAACCCCAGCTGAAAGAGGTAATGAAACTTCGTGATTCTCCTGTGAGGAAAAGCCCTGTTTTACAGGTCCAGATCATCCATGAAGAAGAATGGGAGTTGCAGATGTGAGGAAGATTCCATCTGCAGCGTGATAGGAGATCAATGCGAACTCCCATCCGATCCATTCTGACTGTGTGCACAGGCTCCTTAATCCTTCAAGCAAAAGAGTTCTGAGCAAGGGCTGGTTCTTAGATCATAAGAGGTAAGAGTAGAATCAGGCCATTCAGTCCATTGATTCTTCTCTGCCATTTAGTGATGGTTGATTCTTTTTTCTCAATCCCATTTTCTTGCCTTGTTCCCATAAGCTTTAATCCCTTACCAATCAAGGACCTATTAATCTCTACCTTAATTACACCCAGAAAACACGATCTTCACAGCCTTCTGTGGCAGTGAATTCCACAGACTCACCACCCACTGGCTAAAGAAATCGTGCTTCATCTCATCTCTAGAGGGACATCCCTTTATTTTGAGACCGTGTCCTTGAATTTCCTACTAATGGAGCACCCTCTCTATGTCCCCTCCATCAAGACCTTTAACCATTTGGTAGGTTTCAATGAGATCCCCTCATTCTGCTGATCTCCATTGAGTACAGGCACAAAGCCATCAAAAGCTCCTCATGCATTGAGCATGACATTTCTGGAATCATTCTTGTGAATCTCCCCAGGGCCAGCAGATTTTTCTTTAATAATAAAACACAAACTTGCTCACAATATTCCAAATGTTTTCTGCTCAGCATCTACAGTACAGTTCTTCTTTGAGTTAAGAGCATAGAAACCATAGAAAAACCATAGAAAGACTACAGCACAGAAACAGGCCTTTTGACCCTTCTTGACTGTGACGAACCATTTTCTGCCTAGTCCCACTGACCTGCACACGGACCATATCCCTCCATACACCTCCCATCCATGTATCTATCCAAAGCTTTGTTTGTCAGACCAATTAAATGGAAAATCTTGCTGAGTTTGAATTTTGCGTTTTGCACTACAGCTGACATCACTTAGTTAAGCTTGGCATGGGAGAAACAGTACTGACAGGCGTATATCTTTGCCAAAAATGACCTGTAACATAAATAACTGGTACTGAGACACTGAAACATGCACATTAATATATTCAGAGAGCCTTGTTTTTCTATGTTGTGCAGATTAAAGTCCAGATGACATGTTCAACTGGTACACATGGACATCCACGTTACTTCAAGATGGTTTGGATCTTCAGCATTTTTGGACGAGTACGTATCTGCAATTCACCACCCAACATCATTTATTCCGCACAAACACAATATCTGAATCACTGATGGTACAATCCTGCCTCAGGATTATAACAGGCAGCAGATAAATGCTTTAGCAGTAATACATGTCCGAACAAAGTCTGGAGTGGGATGAGGGTGACAAATTACAATGGGTGATAGAAAAAACATGCCAAAAGGGCCATGTTACAATAGTCATGGGGGATTTCAATATGCAGGTAGATTGAGAAAATCAGGTTGGTGCTGGATCCCAAGAGAGAGAATTTGTAGAATGCCTCCAAGATAGGTTTTTAGAGCAGCTTGTGGTTGAACCCAATAGGAGAAGGGCAGTTCTGGATTGGGTATTGTGTAATGAACTGAATTTGATTAGGGAGCTTAAAGTAAAAGAACCCTTAGAATTAGGAAACTTTTAAAAAACAACTGAAAAAAACAGTAGGAGGGAGAGATGAAATATGAAGGCAAGCTAGCAAATAATATCATAGAAGATATGAATTTTTTTCAAATATATAAGGAATAAAAGAGAGGCTAAAGAATATATCAGACCACTGGAAATGTAGTAATGGGCGGCAAGGAAAAGGTGGACAAACAGAATAAGTATTTTACATCAGTCTTCACTGTGGAAGATTCTACAAATTCTCTTTCTTGGGATCCAGCACCAACCTGATTTTCTCAATCTACCTGCATATTGAAATTCCCCCATGACTATTGTAACATGGCCCTTTTGGCATGTTTTTTCTATCACCCATTGTAATTTGTCACCCTCATCCCACTCCAGACTTTGTTCGGACATGTATTACTGCTAAAGCATTTATCTGCTGCCTGTTATAATCCTGAGGTAGGATTGTACCATCAGTGATTCAGATATTGTGTTTGTGAGGAATAAATGATGTTGGGTGGTGAATGCTTGAAATTAAAGATTCTCAGGCAGCAGGAGTGAGTACAGTTGCTACTGCGAAGGAGAAGGAGCTTGGGAAAGTAAAAGATCTGAAGCTAGATAAGTCAACTGGACCAGATGGACCACATTCCACAGTCCTGAAAGAGGTAGCTGAAGAATTTGTTGGGGCATTTGTAATGATCTTTCATAAATCAATAGATTCTAGAGTGGTTCTGGAGGACTGGACATTGCAAATGTCACTCCACTCCTCAAGAAGGGAGGGAGGCTGAAGAAAGGGAATTATAGGCCAGTTAACCTGACCTCAGTGGTTGGGAAGATATTGTAGTCGGTTGTTAAGGTTGAGGTTTCAGGGTACTTGGAGGCACATGATAAAATAGGCCAAAGTCAGCATGGTTTCCTTCAGGGAAAATCTTGCCTGACAATTCCGTTGGAAGTATTTGAGGAAATAACACACTGGGCAGACAAAGGCAAATCGGTGGATGTTGTATAATTGGATTTTCAGAAGACCTTTGACAAGGCACCACACATGGGACACTTAACAAGTTAAGAGCCCATGGTATTACAAGAAGGATTCTAGCTTGGACAGAGCATTGGCTGATTGGCAAGAGGGAAAGAATGGGAATAAAATGAACCTGTTTTGGTTGGCTGGTGGTGACTAGTGGTTTTCTGCAAGGGTCAGTGCTGGAACTGCTTCTTTTTATGTTATATGTCAATAATTTGGATGACAGATTGGACAGCTTTGTGGACAAGTTTGCAGACAAAGAATGATGGAGGGGTAGGTAGTGTTGAGAAAGCAGGAAGATTGCAGAAGGACTTAGATAAATTCAGAGAATGGACAAAAAAGTGGCAGATGAAATACAGTGTCAGGAAGTTTATAGTCATGCAACACACATAAAAGTTGCTGGTGAATGCAGCAGGCAGGCGTTCACCAGCAACTTTTATGTGTGTTGCTTGAAATTGTTTGAGTGTATGGTCATGCCGTTCGGTAGAAGGAATAAAAGCACAGACTACTTTATAAGCAGGGAGAAAATTCAAAAATACAAGGTGCAAAGAGACTTGAGAGTCCTCATGCAGGATTCCATAAATGTTCATTTGTAGGTTGAGTTGGTGGTGAGGAAGTCAAATGCAATGTTAACATTAATTTCGAAAGGACTGGAATATAAAAGCAAGGATGTAATCTGATATTTTATAAGTCACTAGTGTATTGTAAGCAGTTTTGGCACTCATTTAAGAAAAGATGTGCTGATATTGGAGAGGGCTCAGAGAAGGTTCACGAGAAGGATTTTGTGGATGAAAGGGTTAACGTATGAGGAATGGTTGATAGCTCAGGTCCTTTGTTTGCTGGAATTTAGAAGAATTAGCAACAATGCAACCTACCGAATGTTGAAAGACATGAATGTGGATGTGGAGAGAATGTTTCCTATAGTAGATGACTCTAGGATCAGAGTGCACAACCTCAGAATAGAGGGATATCCATTTACAACAGGGATGAGGAGGGACTTCTTTGGTTAGCAGATGGTGAATTTGTGCAATTCATTGCCACAGGCAGTTGTGGAGGCCAGGCTATTGTGTGCATTTAAGACGGAGGCTGATTGGGTCTTGATTAGTCAGGGTGTGAACGATTATGAGGATAAAGCAGAGGAATGGGGTGGAGAGGGAAATGGATTAGCCATGATGAAATGGCTGAGGAGACGATGGATTGAATGGCCTAATTCTGTTTCTATGTCTTATGGCAGAGGATCCCCATAGCTTCTTCAACTTTAGAACCACCAATCTCTATTCCCCGCTTTTGACCTGCCCTGCCAATTGGCTGAAATAAATTGTCTTTTACCTGCAATAAAATGGCACAGTTTTGATGCTAAGTTCTAATCTAAATAGTGTGCTCAAATTGAGATAAAGACAAGCTGGCCATCAAGCCCCTACATGCACTTCATTGGCAGTGCATTGCAACGAAAAACTGCCTCTAAGCAACAAGCAATCTTTGAGTGAGGAAACGGGTCAGTGGAGAAAACAGCCCAATTGTGAAAATACTCTGGATGATTCTGAATGGATTTCCTCATGAGATCAAATTTAGTTGAATACAGACCAAATGATACCATAAGACCACAAGACCATAAGACAAAGGAGCAGAAGTAGGCCATTCAGCCCATCGAGTCTGCTCTGCCATTTTATCATGAGCTGATCCATTCTCCTATTTAGTCTCACTCCCCTGCCTTCTCACCATAACCTTTGATGCCCTGGCTACTCAGATACCTATCAATCTCTGCCTTAAATACACCCAATGACTTGACCTCCACTGCTGCCCATGGCAACAATTTCCATAGATTCACTACCCTCTGACTAAAAAAATTTCTTCGCATTTCTGTTCTGAAAGGGCGCCCTTCAATCCTTAATTCATGCCCTCTCGTACTAGACTCCCCCAGCATAAGAAACAACTTTGCCACATCCACTCTGTCCATGCCTTTTAACATTCGAAATGTTTCTATGAGGTCTCTCCTCATTCTTCTGAACTCCAAGGAATACAGTCCAGGAGCGGACAAACGTTCCTCATATATTAACCCTCTCATTCCCGGAATCATTCTAGTGAAACTTCTCTGTACCCTCTCCAATGTCAGCACATCCTTTCTTAAATAAGGAGACCAAAACTGCCCACAGTACTCCAAGTGAGGTCTCACCAGCGCCTTATAGAGCCTCAACATCACATCCCTGCTCCTATACTCTATTCCTCTAGAAATGAATGCCAACATTGCATTCGCCTTCTTCACTACTGACTCAACCTGGAGGTTAACTTTAAGGGTATCCTGTATGAGGACTCCCAAGTCCCGTTGCATCTCAGAACTTTGAATTCTTTCCCCATTTAAATAATAGTCTGCCCGTTTATTTTTTCTGCCAAAGTGCATAACCATACATTTTCCAACATTGTACTTCATTTGCCACTTCTCTGCCCATTCTTCCAATCTATCCAAGTCTCTCTGCAGACTCTCTGTTTCCTCAGCACTACCGGCCCCTCTGCCTATCTATGTATACATGTAACATTGGTTAGCTTCCATGTGATATCAGCTCCAACCAGTCAAGATTGTCCAGTCTTTGAGAACAATGCAGCACATCAGAGCACATTAATTTATTCTAGTGGCTCAAAATTTTCTGGCAAAAGCAGAAATGTCAAAAGTTCAATCTCTCCCAATGTCTGATGATTTCAGCTTACAAGTGAAATGTTGTAATAGTTAAATTTTGGAATGGATTGAAGTAACAGTGTAAAGTGAGATATTTTATTGTTTCAACACAACCTGGAAGCAAAGCATTTGATCCTTTCACCAATCTCAATGTGCAGAATGGCACGGAGTTAATACATTTCACCATGGATCCCTGCTCTACTTTCATGGTGCATCAGCTCTCTATTATATGGTACCTGTATACTGCTCTGGAGAAACTGGATATTTCTTGTAACACACACAAAATGCTGGAGGAACTCAGCCTCCGTGGAAAAGAGTACAGTTGATGTTTCGGACCGAGACCATTTGGCAGGACTGGAGAAAGATTTCAGCCCAAATCATTGACTGTTCACTCTTTTCCATAGATGCTGCACAGCCTGCTGAGTTCCTCCAGCACCTTGTGTGTGTCACTTGGATTTCTAGCCTCTGCAGATTTGTTCTTGTTTGTGATTGGATATTTCTTGTAATGGGCATGGGATCAGCAGACTGAATGCACCAATGGCACAACGTACTCCCACCTTCACGCTCCTGGGTCCATTTGTTTGAGGCAGTTCAAACTAGAGAAATTAACCATCTTTTATGAATACAGAAGAAATTGATCTGAGTTTTGTGCAGCGTAAGTTAAGCAGATGAATTACTGGTTCATCACTCAGTGAGTTTAGTTGGAATAATTCATTTGTTGAAAGTTGATAAATTATGAGATAAAATATTCAGAATGAACTGAAGCTATAGCCTACAACTAATGGGCTCCTGAATTGGCTGCAGTGATGACTGGCTTCATGGCTGTGGACTCACTTCTGTGAACTTCAGTTCTGAATGCTATTTGTATACTTTTATAGTTAGTCAATTTTTTTTCTGCGCATTGGTTGTTCGGCATTTTTATATAGTTTTTATTGGGTTTCTTTGTTTGGTGGTTGCCTGTAAAGAGACAAAGCTCAAGGTTGCATACAGTATGCATACTTTGTTAATAAAGGTTCTTCTAACTTTGAACATTATCCAGGAACAATTTGAAAATTTGTATAAAAATAAAGGAACAGAGATGTTTCCAAAGTTGTTCTGAAAGCTTCTTTGTACTATACGTATATGTGAGATTCTTCTGCATTACCTCTTCTCCAAGAAATATGGTTCTGTTTCATGACAGTTGGCAATGGCTGCCTCTTTAAGGTTGCGGTTAATGAATATTACAAACAAAATGCCTTTGACAGACATTTTTTCAGTCTATGCAGAAGGTCTATTGTTCACTGTTTACAGTACATCTGGAGAAATCTGTTTTCTTTGCCTTTGCCTCTCTAACCTGGGTGCAGGCTCACAAGACAGTTCAAACTAACACCACTATTGGGTGACATCTGTTCTTGATGAATGATGTGTTACTGTAATTACTTCGTCTGAACATTTACATCTGCAAACATTTGAAAAATAGTTTTTTTCCTCTTTGGTGTGGCTTGTCTCTCAGGGTTCTGGTGAACCACATACCAACTGGATGGAGGTCCCTACACAAAATTGTATGAAACTCAGTACATTATCAGAGTTGGCACAGCAGTTACTCTGAAGGAGCCTCACAAGTGAGGATGTGCATGTTATGCAGGATTACCCACCCATGCTGCAGCCTGATTTCCAGATCATTCGCAGTGAAAGGTTTGTGTAAAATACTCACCAAATATTATTTTCACATGGAGTCATGAGGCATAGAAAAGTACAGTACAGAAACAGGCCCTTCAACACGCCTAGTCCATGACAACCATTTAAATAGCCTACTCCCATTGACCTGAACCCAGATTATAGCCCTCCATGCCCCTGCTATCCATGTACAGCAGCTCTATAATTCAATAGTTCCACCTAATATCAGAGAATGTGTATGATATTCAACCTGAAATTCTTGTGTGACGGGGTCCTGAATTACCCCTATGAACTGTGCTTTTGAAAAGACAGAGAGTTATTTAACACTGACATGTTGTTTTGAAAAGAGAGAGAGAGATGAAGACTGCTCACAGGTTGTTTATATTTTCTTCAAGGATATTTGCCTGCTTGTACATTTCTTACACAGATAAAGGAAGGAGGAGTCATTTGAGTGACAGTTGATGCTCAGCACGGGAAGATAAAATAGAAGGTCAGATGATAGACCTCAAGCACATGTTTTGGACACTGAATGAGCTTTGTTGTGCCTGCAAGAAAAGTGGGTTTTTGGAGGATTGATCAGGCAGATCGATCAGTTGCTCTTGCAGTGAGAAAAGGGATTGACTGGTGGGGAGTTGTCCATATATCCAACCTTTGCCTGGGTTGATAACTCCACCACAGAAAACTGGTCTCCTTTGTTGTGGTCACAGTCGATGACTTTTAAAGGATTTCAGAGGACAACGGGAAGATCGACGGGGTCAGCTCAACTGAAGACTCAAATCTCTCCCTCTCTCTCTCTCTCTCTCCATTACTACTCAACTCAAAACCACGAACTGAACTGAACTTTAATCATCTACGTAAGACTGTATCTTTTTACCCCTAGACTTGAAGAAGCTTGGTTTTTCACATATATTTCTGCACTTACTGATTTACTTACTTATATATAATCATTGCTAACCTGTTTGATTTATCTACATTTATATTACTGTATTGCGTAGTTACTAATAAATATTATTAGTTAATAGCAATACTGGACTCCAAAGTGTTTTCTATTTCTGCTGGTTCTTTATTCCTGTCACAGGGTACGTGATACTTGTTCTTTGTGGACATCCACAAAAACATGAGTACCTCAAGGAATGAGTAACAGTAAAAACATTAGAACCCCAAAGCCCCCGCCTACTTCTCCCATGGACAAGCAGCAGCAAAGCATCAAACCCCTCCCCTACTTACTTCAACCAAAAAATGATCAGCCCCCTCCCTGAACCCACCAAGCAAGCAATAGCAAAGCCCTCAATAAAGACCATGATCTACAGTCGAACAAAAACTAATTTTTCACCCAACAATTCTACATACCACAGGCTCTCTCTCTCTCTCTCTCGCTCCACCCCGCCCCCCCCCCACCCCCAATAAAGGAGCAGAGAAGTGTCACACAGCAATTGGGGAAACCAAAAAGAACAAACAACTTGCTAATTTGCAGTGTTAAAGTCTGTCACGTTGCTTTTTCTCCCTGAGTTTGTTGACACAAAAATCGGCACCAACTCTCCCCTACCCACGAAAGAGAGAGAGAGAAATGTGATCCATGTTCCTAATGTTCTGGTTTCTCCTGTGACACTTCATTTGCTGGCACCGGCTTAGAATCTATTCATCCACAGGGCAGCGAAGCTTTGGAACCCCGAAGGTGAGCTTGTCTTCTAGGCCATGTACTTGGGATAATGACAAATGACTAATCGTGAGTCCTGAGAGCAGGAACCAATGTAAGGAACCGAATTTTGAGTTCAGCTGTAGGTTATGGTCTTCAAAAGAAGCCCATCTACCTTGAAAAGGAAAAAGAGACATTAAAGGTAGAAATTAAACTGCTTCCACAGTTGAGCTTGAAGAAGTTGCTGTCAAGTGCCATTGTAGCTCTGCCCTGCTCTAAACTTCTCCAAACATCATAGCTCTCCAAACTTCACGTAAATGTTGAAATCAAGTTTGCATACACCACTTGTGCTGACAGCACATCTCACATTCTCATGACACTCTGAGTGAAGAAGTTTCCCCTCATCTTCCCCTTAAACCTTTCAACTTTCACCCTTAACCTCTAGTTGTAGTCCCATCCAACCTCAATGGAAAAAGCCTTCTTGCATTTACCCTATCTATGCACCTCAGTATTTTGTATGTCTCTACCAAGTCTCCCCTGAATCTTCTACATACCATGGGCAACTGTCCTAACCTATTCAATCTTTCCTTATAACACAGTCCTCCAGTCCCAGCAACATTCTTGTTTAGTTTTCCTTATACTCTTTCAACATTATTTTCAACTTTCCTGTATATAGGTGACCAAAATTGCATACTATACAGTACTCCAAATTAGGCCTCACCAACATCTTACACAACTTCAGCATAATATCCCATCTTGTGTACTTAATACTTTGATTTGAAGAGGTCAAAAACTTTCTTTATGATCCTGTGCAACCCTTTCAATGAATTACGGACCTGTATTCCCAGATCCCTCTATTCTACTACACTCCTTAGTGCCCTACAGTTCACTGTGTAAAATACCCTGGTTGGTCCTACCGAAGTGCAAAACTTCACACTTTTCTGCATTCAATTCCAGCTTCAAATAGTCTAGTCCTGCTGCAAACCAGGAGAGTCTTCTTCACTGTCCACTACACAAACAAACTTGGTGTTATCTGCAAATTTGCTGATCCAGCCAACCACATTATCATCCAGATCATTGACATGAATGACAATCAACAATAGTCCCGGCAATGAACTCTGCAGCACTCCGCTAGTCATTGACCTCCAGTCAGAGAGGCAACCATCCACTACCACTCTCTGGCTTCTCCCAGTTCTAATTCAATTTATGACCTCATCTTGAATACCAAGGAACTGAACCTTCTTAACCAAACTCTCAAAGGTACTCAGGATCACTTCTGTGATAATATGTTTTACCAATGCGTTTGTAATAGTCAGGGAGGGGAGATGTGATTGGGAGACTGTAAAAGCCTAATGATAAACCCATGTCGGCTCCTTCATGACCTGAATGATATACCCATGTTGGCTCTTTCACCACCCTAATGATATACCCATGTTGGCTCTTTCACCACCCTAATGATATATCGATGTTGGCTCTTTCACCACCCTAATGATACACCCGTGTTGACTCTTTCACCACCTGAATGATATACCCATATTTGCTCTTTCACCACCGTGATGATATACCCATGTTGGCTCTTTCACCACCTGAATGATATACCCTTGTTGGCTCTTTCACCACCTGAATGATATACCTTTGATATACCCTTGTTGGCTCTTTCACAACCCTAATGATATACCCATGTTGGCTGTTTCACCATCTGAATGGTAAACACACGTTTGCTCTTTCAACACTTAATGATATATGCATGTTGGCTCTTTCAGTGCCCTAATGATATACCGTGTTCCTCACTGCCCTAATGACAGACAGATGTTGGCTCCTCCTCAACACCAATGATATACCCATGTTGGCTCTTTCACCCCCCTAATGATATACCCATGTTGGCTCTTTCACCACATGAATGATATACCCATGTTGGCTCTTTCACCACATGAATGATATACCCATGTTGGCTCTTTCACCCCCCTAATGATATACCCATGTTGGCTCTTTCACCCCCCTAATGATATACCCATGTTGGCTCTTTCACCCCCCTAATGATATACCCATGTTGGCTCTTTCACCACATGAATGATATACCCATGTTGGCTCTTTCACCCCACTAATGATATACCCATGTTGGCTCTTTCACCCCCCTAATGATATACCCATGTTGGCTCTTTCACCCCCCTAATGATATACCCATGTTGGCTGTTTCACCATCTGAATGGTAAACACACGTTTGCTCTTTCAACACTTAATGATATATGCATGTTGGCTCTTTCAGTGCCCTAATGATATACCGTGTTCCTCACTGCCCTAATGACAGACAGATGTTGGCTCCTCCTCAACACCAATGATATACCCATGTTGGCTCTTTCACCCCCCTAATGATATACCCATGTTGGCTCTTTCACCACATGAATGATATACCCATGTTGGCTCTTTCACCCCCCTAATGATATACCCATGTTGGCTCTTTCACCCCCCTAATGATATACCCATGTTGGCTCTTTCACCCCCCTAATGATATACCCATGTTGGCTCTTTCACCCCCCTAATGATATACCCATGTTGGCTCTTTCACCACCTGAATGATAAAAACATGTTGGCTCTTTCACCACTGAATAATATACCAACGTTGTCACTTCCACCACCTCAATGATAAACCCATGTTGGCTCTTTCACCACTCTAATGATACACCCAAGTTGGCTCATTAGGCACCTGAATGATATACCCATGTTGGCTTATTCACTACCCTAATGGTATACCGTTGTTGGCACTTTCACCACCCAAATGTTATACCCATGTTGGCTCTTTCAACACCCTATTGATATACCTATGCTGGCTCTTTCACCACCTGAAAGATATACCAATGTTTGCAGCACTGGAAGCTCATGGCAGAGAGAGCTTTTCTTCCTTCTACCATCTGCGTCAAATGATGGGACTTCCGAGAAACTTTGAGACATTTTTTTTACAGTGCCCATGGTCTGTTCCTTATCAAATTACGGTATTGCTTTGCACTATTGTAACTATATGTTATAATTATGTGGTTTTTGTCAGTTTTTTAGACTTGGTTTGTCTTGTGTTTCTGTGATATCATTCTGGTGGAACATTGTTTCATTTCTTAATGCACGCATTACTAAATGAGAATAAAAGAGGACTGCTTGTCCTCATAATCCAATCTAATCTAATGATATACTCATGTTAGCTCTTTAACCACCTGAATGTTATAACCATGTTGGCTCAATCACCACATGAAAGATATACCCATGTTGGCTCTTCCACAACCCTAATGATATACCCATGTTGGTTCTTTCACCATCTGAATGGTAAACACACATTTGCTCTTTCACCACTTAATGATATACCCATTTTGGCTCTTTCAGTGCCCTAATGATACACCCATATTGGCTCAATCACCACTCTAATGATATACCCATGTTGGCTCTTCCACAACCCCAATAATATAACCATGTTGGCTCTTTCACAATCCTAAAGATATACCCATATTGGCTCTTTGACCTGCTGAATGATATACCCATGTTGGCCCTTTCACCTCCCTAATGATATACACATGCTGGCTCTTTCACCACCCTAACGATATATCCGTGTTGGCTCTATTGCCACTCTAATGATATACCCGTGTTGGCTCTATCACCTCCTTAATGATATACCCAAGTTGGCTCTTTCACCACCCAAATGATATACCCGCGTTGGCTCTTTCACCACCTGAATGATATTCTCTTGTTGGCTCTTTTCACCATCCTTTAAATCTTTTTATTGAATAAGTATACAAAAAGGTAAGCCATATAGGCACTAATACACTGTTAGAATATAATAAAATTACAGGAGATATTAATACAAAAAAAATGATACAATGTAATTTAAATATAACATACTAAGGTAACATAATAGTATACTAATTTTTATATATATATATCAATAGAGAAAAAGAAAAAAAAAACCCAAAAAAAACCCACCGTGCAACTAACTAAAAGCAAAGCAAAGCAATGGGCTAACTTGGAACCAAGCAGAGTTAAAAAAACTTAAAATCACATCCTCAATCCCGACCTCCATTAAAAACAGTAAAAAAAAACAAGAAAGGTATATAAATATGGAGCAAAAAAAAAGAGGAGAAAAAAAAATTACATTAAATGAAAATATTGAATAAAAGGTCTCCAGGTCTGTTCAAATTTAAGTGAGGAATCATAAAGATTGCTTCTAATTTTCTCCAAATTCAAGCATAATATCGTCTGAGAAAACCAAAAAAAGGTAGTTGGAGCATTAAGCTCTTTCCAATGTTGTAAGATACATCTTTTCGCCATTAAAGTAAGAAATGCAATCATTCTACGGGCTGAAGGAGAAAGATTACTGGAAATTTTAGGTAGTCCAAAGATAGTAGTAATAGAGTGAGGAGAGATATCTATATTCAATACCTTAGAGATAATATTAAAAATGTCTCTCCAAAAAGTTTCCAGAGTAGGACAAGACCAAAACGTATGAGTTAAAGAGGCTATCTGCCCCGGACATCTATCACAAAAAGGATTAATATGAGAATAAAAGTGAGCTAATTTATCTTTGGACATATGTGCTCTATGAACAACTTTAAATTGAATTAGGGAATGTTTAGCACAGATAGAGGAAGTATTGACTAATTGTAAAATCTGCCCCCAGTCATCCACGAAAATGATAGACCCCAATTCCTGTTCCCAATCTACCCTAATCTTATCAAATGGAGCTTTCCTAAGTTTCATAATAATATTATAAATCATAGCCGATGCACCTTTCTGACATGGATTAAGGTTAATTATAGTATCTAAAATGTATGTAGGAGGAAGCATAGGAAAAGAAGAAAATATAGTACTTAGGAAATTTCTAACTTGTAAATATCTAAAAAATTGTATTCTTGATAAATTATATTTATTAGATAATTGTTCAAAAGACTTAAGGGAACCATCTAAAAATAAATCCAAAAACCGTGAAATACCCTTAGTCTTCCAAATTTGAAAAGCACGATCCGTAAAAGAGGGAGGAAAAAATATATTACCTAAGATAGGAATCGCTAGCCCAAATTGGTTAAGATTAAAACATTTTCTGAATTGAAACCAAATACGTAAGGTATATTTAACTATCGGGTTAGATACCTGTTTGAGGCGTTTCAAATCAAAAGGAAGAGAGGAACCTAAAGTAGAGCCAAGTGTATAGCCCTGAACAGATTGTAATTCCAATGCTACCCATTTAGGAATAGATAGTATATCCTGGTCAAGTAACCAAAATTTCATATGTCGAATATTAATTGCCCAATAATAGAATCTAAAGTTAGGTAATGCTAAACCTCCATCTCTCTTAGCTTTCTGTAAACGTATTTTACCCAGCCTCGGGTTTTTATTTTGCCAAATAAATGAAGAAATTTTTGAGTTAACTTTATCAAAAAAAGATTTTGGGACAAAGATTGGTAATGCCTGAAATATATATAGAAATTTTGGCAAAAAAAAATCTTAACTGCATTAATACGACCAATCATAGTTAAATATAAAGGAAACCATTTAGATGAAAGTTGAATAATATGATCAATTAAGGGTAAAAAGTTAATCTTAAATAAATCTTTGTATTTACAAGTAATTTTAATCCCAAGATATGAAAAATAATTATTAATCAATTTAAATGGAAAGTTATGATATAAGGGAAGTTGTTTATTAATCGGGAAAAGTTCACTCTTACTAAGATTTAATTTATAACCTGAAAAGAGACTAAATTGTGCTAATAACTCTAAAACAGCAGGGATGGATTTTTGAGGATTAGAAATATATAAAAGTAAGTCATCAGCATAGAGTGATATTTTATGGGACTTTAAGCCCCGAGTTATCCCAGTAATATTTGGAGATTCTCGAATGGCAATTGCAAGAGGTTCTAATGCAATATCAAATAATAAAGGACTAAGAGGACAACCTTGTCGAGTACCTCGAAAAAGAGGGAAAAAAGGTGAGCTTAGAGAGTTAGTACGGACCGAGGCCACAGGAGAATGATATAACAGTTTGATCCAGGATATAAATTTCCAGCTAAAATTAAACATTTCAAGCACCTTAAATAAGTAAGGCCATTCTACTCTATCAAAAGTTTTCTCAGCATCTAAAGAGATAACACATTCAGGAACATTTTGTGAGGGGGTATAAACAATATTTAACAGTGTGCGAATGTTATAAAAAGAGTAACGACCTTTAATAAAATCCGTTTGGTCTTCCAAAATAATAAAAGGAAGTACTTTTTCTAATCTGTTTGCTAATAACTTAGAAAACACTTTAGAATCAACATTTAATAAAGATATTGGTCTATAAGATGCACATTGAGCAGGATCTTTATCCTTCTTTAATGTTAGAGAAATTGACGCTCTATTGAAAGATTCGGGAAGTTTACCAAGTTTTAATGAAGCCTCAAAAACCCTACAGAACCAAGGGATTAATGAAGGTGCAAAACATTTATAAAATTCTACGGTAAACCCATCAGGGCCAGAAGCTTTCCCCAAATTCATAGAGGAAATAACATTCTTAATCTCATCAGTGGTAATGGGAGTATCTAGCATAGAAGACATATCCTGTGAAATCTCAGGGAAATCTAGGTTATCTAAAAAATCATTCATCTATTTAGAGTCTCGAGGAGACTCTGATTGATATAAGGAAGAATAAAAATCACAGAAGGTTTGATTAATCCCCTCATGATCAAGTATCAGTCGGTCATTTTGGTTATAAATCTGATTAATTTGAGATTTAGCATAATTAGACTTCAATTGATTAGCCAGCAGTTTGCCAATTTTGTCACTGTGTACATACAATTCACTTCTTGTTTTCTTTAATTGGCTTACAATCGAGGACGAAAGTAATAAACTGTGTTCCATTTGAAGTTCAGTTCTTTGTTTATAGAACTCCTCAGAGGGAGCTGTAACATATTTCTTATCAATTTAATTAATCTTGTCCACAGTTACCAACTCCTCCTGCTTCAGCTTCTTCCTCAAAGCAACAGAATACGAGATAATCTGACCATGAATATAAGCTTTAAAAGTATCCCAAAGAATGTTCACAGAAATATCCTCTGTATAGTTGATTGTAAAAAAAAGATCAATCTGTTCATTCATAAAGTTAACAAAATCCGAGTCCTGAAGCAACAGCGAATTAAAACACCATTGTCTATTATTTTGTGTATTGGCCTGAATTTTAATAGAAAGCTTAAGTGGAGCATGATCCGAAATGGTTATAGAGTCATAATCACATTTATTCACTGAAGAAATAAGACGAGAGTCAATAAAGAAATAATCAATTCTTGAATAGGAATGGTGAACATGTGAAAGAAAAGAAAAATCTTTTTCCTGAGGATGCAAAAAACGCCAAATGTCTGTCGACCCAGAATCAGAGAGGAATGAATTAATCAAAGTTGCAGATTTATTAGGTAAAGTCCGTAGAGGAGCCGAACGGTCCAAAGCTGGAGATAAACAGGTATTAAGATCTCCACCCCAGATCAATGAAAACTCATTCAAATTCGGGAACTGATTAAATAATGATTTATAAAATTCCGGACAGTCCATATTAGGAGCATAAACATTAACCAAAACTACCTTTTTATTAAATAGTAGACCACTAACCAGTAGAAATCTACGATTCGGATCAGAAATAATATCATGTTGTATAAAAGTAACTGAGGAGTCTATACAAATAGAGATGCCTCGAATCTTAGCGTTGGAGTTCGAATGAAACTGTTGTACCTTCCAGAATTTAAAAAAACGTAGTCTGTCCCCCCTCTGCACATGGGTCTCTTGTAAAAATAAAATTTGTGCTTTAAGTCTCAGGAACACTTTAAAAACTTTTTCCCTTTTAATAGGATGATTAAGACCATTAGTATTCCAGGAGACAAAATTAATAATAGACTCCATAAACCCTAAAGTCAACCCGCAACAAGGAGGATTGACGATAGGCTCGACCCATGAACCCGGAAAGGGAACAGAACAAATAAGAGATACCGGGAAGGAGAACGCAACCGATACTTCAATAGTGTACATAGGCCAAGAAGAAAAAAACTAAAACGTGAAGCCCCTCCCACCACCCCCCACCCCACGAGCTCAAGGCTAAATCTAACACAGACCAGCCAGAAAGAAGCAAGCACTAAAACTACCCCCATGACTTCTGGTATACGCTCCCTAAAAAAAGTGTAAATATAAAAAAGATCAGCTAGTTATAAAACAGTAAAAAAATAAAAAAAAGGTAAATCAATTAAAACAAACATTTAATATAACAGAGAAAAAGCCAGAAAATATAAAAAAAACGCAACAAACCCCAGACCCTATGAGTAAACAAAAAAAGAAATAAGATTATTAACATAAACTAGTTATGAAAACCTACAAAAAGAAGTAGATTTAAAAACTACAAAATTTAAGGCCTCAAAGGAAATATGTAGAATGACGCTGAGGAAATAACCACCCAGAATCTCCTGGGGAAAAGAAAGGAATGACGCAGATAGAAAGAAAGTTTAGCAACCATATTAATTAATCAAAAATAAACTTTTCTGCCCATATAAGGCAAAAAAAAATTAAAACTGACAAATTCACAACCTCCGATCAAATGGAGATAGTTAAAAATTACGATTAAGATGTTGAAGGTGAAAATTGATCCAGATAACTCTGGGCATCCGATGGAGATTCAAAAAAACGGAGGGCTCCATCCAACGTACGAATCCTTAGACGTGCAGGGTAAAGCAGCGCTGGTTTTAATTCCATCTTGTAGAGTTCCGACATCACAGATCTGTAACGAACCCGTTGATCCCGAATTGGTTTACTGAAATCCTCCACGAATCGGAACTTAAGATCCAAAAAATCAATGTAACCTTTAGATCGAACGAAACGAAACAGCTTCTCCTTGTCTTGAAAGTAATGAAAACGTAATATAACATGTTAAGGTTTATCTGACTTAGACGAGTATGATGGAACTCTGTGAACACGATCCAATAACGGTGGTTGGTCAGGAGATACAATAGGAAATGCATCTTTTAAAAGTTGAGAAAAATACTTCATAGGGTTATCAGATTCAGCAGCTTCACGCACCCCAATCATTCGAAGATTCTGCCGTCGCATTCTGGATTCTAAGTCAGAGTTTTTAAAGGTCAGAAAGTCAAGTTTCTTCTTCATTACATTAATTGTTTCTTCAATTTTCTCCATCTTGAGCTCACTTTGTTGCGTGGATTTTTGAAGATCAGATATAGCTATTCCGTAATAGATGTTTGTATCTTATCGATTGAATCGGCAATTTTCTGGAAATTAATTGAAATTTCCGCACGAATCAGCTCCGTAACAGAGGTTGAAATTTCCACACGAATCAGCTCCGTAACAGAGGTTGAAATTTCCCTTTGAATTAGCTCCGATATAGCTTTCAAAGTGACCGGTGGTTCAGTCGGAGGAAAATCGGTACCTTTCGGTCTAACCGGAGGTTTGCCGTCCTTCCCGTTTTTTCCATTCTTAGACATAGCCGACCTTAATCGCATCCGATTATCAAAGAGCCCAATTTATTTCAAAATATTGTAAAAGTCAATGCCTTAATGGTTAATTAAAATATAACTGATCATAAGAAGAAAAACTCAGAGGTAATGGAGCGAGTCAAGAACACAACTTCACTCCATGAGCTCTACCGGAAGTCCCCTTCACCATCCTAATGATATACCCATGTTAGTGCTTTCACCATCGTAATGATATACCCATGTTGGGTCTTTCACCACAAAAATGATATACCCATGTTGGCTCTTTAAGCACCTGAATGATATACCCATGTTGGCTCATTCGCTACCCTAATGATATACCCATGTTGGCACTTTCACTGCCCTAATGGTATACACATGTTGGCTCTTTCACCACACTAATGATATACCCATGTTGGCTCTTTCACCACCTGAATGATATACCCATGTTGGCTCTTTCACTTCTCTGATTCTATACCCATTTTCACTCTTTCAGTACCCTATTGATATACCTATGTTGGCTCTTTCACCACCTGAATGATATACCGATGTTTGTGGCGCTGGAGGCTCATGGCAGGGAGAGTTTTTCTTCCTTCTACCATCTGCGTCAGATGATGGGACTTTCGAGAGACTTTGAAACATATTTTTTTACCGTGCCCATGGTCTGCCCATGGGTATGATATACCCATGTTGGTTCTTTCAGCACCTGAATGATATACCCATGTTGGCTCTTTCACGTCATGAATGATATACCTACATTGGCTCTTTCACACACAAATGATATACTCATGATAGCTCTTTAACCACCTGAATGTTATACCCATGTTGGCTCAACCTAATGATATATCCATGTTGGCCCTTTCACCACACTAATGATGGCTCTTTCACCACCTGAATGATAAACACACGTTTGCTCTTTCACCACTTAATGATATACCCATGTTGGCTCTTTCAGTGCCCTAATGATACACCCGTGTTCCTCACTGCCCTAATGACAGACTCATGTTGACTGTTCCACAACCTCAATGAAATACCCATGTTTGCTCTTTCACCACACTAATGATATACCCATGTTTGCTCTTTCACTGCCCTAATGATATACCCGCGTTGGCTCTATCACCTTCCTAATGATGTACCCATGTTGGCTCTTTCGACACCCAAATGATATAGCGATGTTGGCTCTTTCACCACCTGAATGATATACCCATGTTGGCTCTTTCACCACCTGAATAGTATTCCCTTGTTGGCTCTTTTCACCATCCTAATGATATACCCCTGTTTGTGTTTTCACCACTGTAATGATATACCCATGTTGGCTCTTTAAGCACCTGAATAATATACCCATGTTGGCTCATTCACTGCCCTAATGATATACCCATGTTGGCATTTTCACCACCTGAATGATGTACCCATGTTGGCTCTTTCACTGCCGTAATGATATACCCATGTTGGCTCTTTCACCACCATAATGATATACCTATGTTGGCTCTTTCACCACCTGAATGATATTCCTATGTTTGTGGCGCTGGAAGCTCATGGCAGGGAGAGTTTTTCTTCCTTCTACCATCTGCGTGAGATGATGGGACTTTTGAGAGACTTTGAGGCTTTTTTTTACAGTGCCCATGGTCTGTTCTTTATCAAATTATGGTATTGCTTTGCACTGTTGTAATTATATGTTATTGTTATGTGGTTTTTGTCAGTTTTTTAGTCTTGGTACATCATTAAAGACCCCTCACACCCTCTTCATGAACTGTTTGTTCTTCTGCCATCAGGCAAATGTTACAGGAGCATCAAAACTAAATCTACAAGGCTACTAAACAGCTTCCTCCCACAGGCAGTCAGACTGCTAAATAGCTGCTCTACATGACTCTGAATTGGACACTTCTAATTTTCACTGGATACTTCTAACTTGATTTTAACTGACATGTGGCTGTTGTGTTTTACTATTTATTGTTATGTTTATTATTTAGTGTTGCGTTTGTTATGTTATGATTGCACTGCCGCTGGGAAACGCTGTCTCATTCTGCCCTACAGAGCTGATGTATGGTTAGAATGACAATAAAGTTTTTTGAATCTTGAATCTTGTGTTTCTGTGATATCATTCTGGAGGAACATTGTTTCATTTCTTAATGCATGCATTACTAAATGAGATTAAAAGAGGACTGCTTGTCCTCATAATCTAATCTAATATTTTACCCGTGTTGGCAATATCACTGCCCTAATCATATACCCATGTTGGCTCATTCACCACACTAATGATATACCCATGTTCGCTCTTTTACTGTCCTATTGATATATCCATTTTGGCTCTTTCCCCACACAAATGATATACTCATGTTAGCACTTTAACCACCTGAATGTTATACCCATGTTGGCTCAATCACCACCCTAATCTCATTCCACCGAGATGCAACACGGAGCATCATAAGAAATCATTCCTGCCTGTGGACATCAAACTTTACAACTCCTCCCTTGGAGGGTCAGACACCCTGAGCCAATAGGCTGGTCCTGGACTTATTTCCTGGCATAATTTACATATTACTATTTAACTATTTATGGTTTTATTACTATTTATTATTTATGGTGCAACTGTAACGAAAACCAATTTCCCCTGGGATCAATAAAGTATGACTATGACTAATGATATACCCATGTTGGCCCTTTCACCACCCTAATGATATACCCATGTTGGCGCTATCAGCACTCTAATGATATACCCATGTTGGCTCTTTCACTGCCCTAATGATATACCCATATTGGTTCTTCCCTGCCCTTATGACATACCCATGTTGCCACTTTCACTGCCCTAATGATAAAGCTATGTTGGCTCTTTCACCTCCCTAATGATATTCCTGTGTTGGCCCTTTCAACACCTGAATGATATACCCTTGTTAGCTCTTTCACCACCCTAATGATATACCATTTTGGCTTTTTCACCACCTGAATGATATTCCTGTGTTGGGCCTTTTCACCATCCTAATGATAGACCCATGTTGGCTCTTTCACCACTCTAATGATAGACCCATGTTGGCTCTTTCACCACTCTAATGATATACCCATGTTGGGACTTTCACCACTCTAATGATATACCCATGTTTGCTCTTTCACCACGTGAATGATATACCCATGTTGGGACTTTCACCACCCAAATCATACACACATATTGGCTCTTTCACCACCCTAATGATACAGCCATGTTGGCTCTTTCACCACTCTAATGATAGACCCATGTTGGCTCTTTCACCACTCTAATGATAGACACATGTTTGCTCTTTCACCACGTGAATGATATACCCATGTTGGGACTTTCACCGCCCCAATGATATTCCCATGTTTTGTTTTTTCACTGCTCTTATAACATACCCACGTTGCCACTTTCACTGCCCGAGTGATAAACCCATGTTGGCTCTTTCACCACCATAATGATATACCCATGTTGGCTCTTTCACCACCTGAATGATATACCGATGTTTGCGGCACTGTAAACTCTTGGCAGGGAGAGTTTTTCTTCCTTCTACCATCTTCGTGAGATGATGGGACTTTCGAGTGACTTTGAGACTTTTTTTTACCATGGCCATGGTCTGTTCTTTATCAAATTACGATATTGCTTTGCACTGTTGTAACTATATGTTATAATTATGTGGGTTTTGTCAGTTTTATAGTCTTGGTTTGTCTTGTGTTTCTGTGATATCATCCTGGAGGAACATTGTTTCATTGCTTAATGCATGCAGTACAAAACGATAATAAAAGAGGACTGTGTGTCCTCATAATCTGATCTAATCTAATGATATACCCATGTTGGCATTATCACTGCCCTAATCATATACCCATTTTGGCTCCTTCACCTCCCTGATGATATACCCATGTTGGCTCATTCACGACCTGATTGATATCCCCAAGCTGGGTCTTTCACCATCCTACTGATACACCCTGTCACTGCCCTAATGATATACCCATTCTGACTCTTTCACCACTCTGATGATATACACATGTTGGTTGTTTCACTACCTGAATGATATTCCCATGTTGGCTCTTTCACCACCTGAATGATATACCCATGTTGACTCTTTCACCACCCTAATGATATACCCATTTTGGCTCTTTCACCACCCTAATGATATACCCATGTGGCTCTTTCACCACCTAAATAATACACCCATGTTGGCTCTTTCACTGCCCTAATGATATACCCATGTTTGCTCTTTCACCATTCTAATGATATACCCATTATATAGTCATAGTCATAGTCATAGTCATACTTTATTGATATCGGGGGAAATTGGTTTTCGTTACATTTGCATCATAAATAATAAATAGTAAGAAAACCATAAATAGTTAAGTAGTAATATGTAAATTATGCCAGTAAATTATGAAATAAGTCCAGGTCCAGCCTATTGGCTCAGGGTGTCTGACCCTCCAAGGGAGGAGTTGTAAAGTTTGATGGCCACAGGCAGGAATGACTTCCTGTGACGCTCTGTGTTGCATCTCGGTAGAATGAGTCTCTGGCTGAATGTACTCCTGTGCCCAACCAGTACATTATGCAGTGGATGGGATACATTGTCCAAGATGGCATGCAACTTAGACAGCATCCTCTTTTCAGACACCACCGTGAGAGAGTCCAGTTCCATCCCCACAACATCACTGGCCTTACAAATGAGTTTGTTGATTTTGTTGGTGTCTGCCACCCTCAGCCTGCTGCCCCAGCACACAACAGCAAACATGATAGCACTGGTCACCACAGACTTGTAGAACATCCTCAGCATCGTCCGGCAGATGTTAAAGGACCTCAGACTCCTCAGGAAATAGAGACGGCTCTGACCCTTCTTATAGACAGCCTCAGTGTTCTTTGACCCCTCCAGTTTATTGTCAATTCGTATCCCCAGGTACTTGTAATCCTCCACCATGTCCACACTGACCCCCGGATGGAAACGGAAGTCACCGGTACCTTAGCTCTCCTCAGGTCTTCCACCAGCTCCTTAGACTTTTTCACATTAAGCTGCAGATAATTCTGCTCACACCATGTGACAATGTTTCCTACCATAGCCCTGTACTCAGCCTCATCTTCCTTGCTGATGCATCCAACTATGGCAGAGTCATCCGAAAACTTCTGAAGATGACAAGACTCTGTGCAGTAGTTGAAGTCCGAGGTGTAAATGGTGAAGAGAAAGGGAGACAAGACAGTCACCTGTGGAGCCTCAGTGCTGCTGATCACCCTGTCGGACACACAGTGTTGCAAGCACACGTACTGCGGTCTGCCAGTCAGGTAATCAAAAATCCATGACACCAGGGAAGCATCCACCTGCATCGCTGTCAGCTTTTCCCCCAGCAGAGCAGGGCGGATGGTGTTGAACACACTGGAGAAGTCAAAAAAACATGACCCTCACAGTGCTCGCTGGCTTGTCCAGGTGGGCATAGACACGGTTCAGCAGGTAGACGACGGCATCCTCAACTCTTTGTCGGGGCTGGTAGGAGAACTGGAGGGGATCTAAGTTTGGCCTGACCATAGGCTAGAACAGCTCCAGAACAACTCTCTCCAGGGTCTTCATGATGTGGGAGGTCAATGCCACCGGTCTGTAGTCATTGAGGCCGCTGGGGCACGGCATCTTCGGCACAGGGACGAGGCAGGACATCCTCCACAGTTGGCTCTTTCACCTCCGGAGCCTCAGGCTCAGGTTGAATACATGGTGAAGTACTCCACATAGCTGAGGGGCACAGGCTTTGAGCACCCTGGTATTGACACCATCCGGTCCTGCAGCCTTGCTTGTGTTGAGACGTTTCAGCTGTCTTCTCACCTGTTCAGCTGTGAAGCCCACCGTGGTGGTTTCATCTGGGGAAGGGGTATAGACATGAGAGCAGGGTGGGGGACGGTGAGGAGTGGTAGGAGGGGAGAGTGGAATATGTGTTGGTTGGGGGCCGACAAAAGATGGCTCATGTGGGGGATGGGCTGGGGCCACAATGTCAAATCTGTTAAAGAACAGGTTAAGTTCATTGGCCTGTCCACACTGCCTTCAGCTCCCATATGCCCATGTTTGCTCCTTCACCACCTGAATGATATACCCATATTGGCTCTTTCACCTTCCTAATCATATAACCATGTTTGCTTTTTCAACACCCTCATGATATACATATGTAGGCTCTTTCACCACCCTAATGATGTACCATTTTGGCTGTTTCACCACCTGAGTGATATACCCATGTTGGCTCTTTCACCTCTCTGATGCTATACCCATGTTCACTCTTTCACCACCCTAATCATATACCGATGTTGGCTCTTTCACCACCTAAATGATATATCGATGTTTGCTGCACTGGAAGCTCATGGCAGGAAGAGTTTTTCTTCCTTCTACCATCTGCGTGAGATGATGTGACTTTCGAATGACTTTGAGACTTTTCTTTTTACCGTGGCCATGGTCTGTTCTTTATCAAATTACGGTATTGTTTTGCACTGTTGTAACTATATGTTATAATTATGTGGGTTATGTCAGTTTTTTAGTATTGGTTTGTCTTGTGTTTCTGTGATATCATTCTGGAGGAACATTGATGCATTTCTTAATGCATGCATTACTAAATGATAATAAAAGAGGACTGAGTGTCCTCATAATCTAATCTAATCTAATGATATACCCATGTTGGCAATATCACTGCCCTAATCATATACCCATTTTGGCTCCTTCACCACCCTGATGATATGCCCAGGTTGGCTCTTTCACCATCGTATTGATATACCCATGTAGGCCCTGTCACTGCCCTAATGATATACCCATTCTGGCTCTTTCACAACCCTAATGATATACACATGTTGGTTGTTTCACCACCTGAATGATATTTCCATGTTGGCTCCTTCACCACCTGCATGATGTTCCCGTGTTGGCTCTTTCAGCACCGTAATGATCTACCGATGTTTCCTCTTTCACCATCTAATGATATACGCATGTTTGCTCTTTTACCACCCTGCGTCATGGTCCGGATCAGGGTTCCTTTAAATTTAGTTTGTTTATGTTACAATCCGGACCGTTGATTCCCTGTTTTCCCGTGTCCCTCGACTTTGGTGATTAGAGGCAATTAACACTCAGCTGAACCAGTAGTTTATAGTCTCCGGCTTTCAGCCGTTCGGCGCAGGAGCGTCTGCAAAGTTACGGCGTGCCAATGTCATCTAGCTGGAGCAAGCCTTGGCTCTGCCCGAAGCGAGTGCTGGCAATTCGCCTTTCCTCACTGGAGCAACCCTGTCCAGTTACCTCGTTGAAGCGAACTTGCGAAGTTTTCTCATCAAGGTGGGTCCGTCAGTTAACCTGTCAAAGAGAATCAAGAGCCGCTGTCTACTGTTTCCAGGCCGAGTCGAGAGCTCGGCACTACCCAGAGGTTCCAAGCACCACGTCCTGGCTCCGGTGGCATCCAAGTACCATGTCCACGTCCTGGCTCCGGCGGCGTTCAAGTACCACGTCCACGTCCTGGCTACGGGCATCCAAGTACCACGTCAATTCCTGGCGCAGGCGGCTTCCCAGTTCTGAGTCAAGTCCTGGCCCTGGCGGTCTGTGATTCCTGTCCTACCCCCCTGTCTGTATCCCTTCTCTGCCCCTCTCGCCTCTAGCCCTCGACTGCGGCCCCCGCCTGCACTTTGGTCTAGTTCCATCACCGGAGCTAGATAGGTACTATCTGGTGTTCATTTGTGTTGGTCTTGTCTTGTCTTGTCCAAGCCTCCGTGGGGTAAGTCTGGCCGTCTTGCCATTGCCCCGCAGGGAGTCATGTCTTGTCCTGTCCTCGCCTCCGTGGGGTAAGTCAGGCCGTCTTGCCGTTGCCCCGCGGAGGGTTATGAGTCCCGGCCCTATGTCCTGTACCCAAGGAGGGGTCTCGACTCTGAGTTCTGTGTATGTGTCCATGGTTCCATGTACCTGCTCCCCAAGACTGAGTTTCTGTGTTCCCATGTTCCTCCGCCCCTTATGTCATGTCCTTGCCTGGTTCCGGGGTCCAAGCCCGAGGCAAGACCCAGGTACCAGGTCCTTGCGCAGTCTCTGGCTCCGAGTCCATACACTAGCCTCTTCATGTCTCCTCTAGTTCTGGGAGCAGATTCCGGGTCCAAGCCCAGACCCCTAGTCCCAGCCTAGTCGTAGTCCTCAGTCCTTGTCCAGTTCACTGTTTCCTGCTCCTGCCTTGCTCTCCTGGTATCGAACAACAAACTAAATCTAAGTAACCTCACAAGATGTGTCTTGCATTTGGGTCCACCCTTGCTCCCAAAGCCCCGCCATTGTGACAACCTGATGATAATACCATATTTGCTCTTTTACCACCCTAATGATATACCCATGTTTGCTCTTTCACCACCCTAATGATATACCCATGTTGGCTCTTTCAGTGCCCTAACGATAAACCCATGTTGGCACTTTCACCACCCTAATGATATACCCATGTTTGATCTTTCACCACCCTAATGATATACCCATGTTGGCTCTTTCACCACCCTCATGATATACATATGTAGGCTCTTTCACCACCCTAAAGATATACCCATGTTGGTACTACCACTGCCCTAATCATATACCCATGTTGGCTCTTTCACCGCCCTAATTTTATACAGATGTTGGCTCTTTCACCACACTAATGGTATACCTATGTTGTCTCTGTCAGCTCCTGAATGATATACCCATGTTGGCTCTTTCACCACACTAATGGTATACCTATGTTGTCTCTGTCAGCTCCTGAATGATATACCCATGTTGGCTCTTTCACCACATGAATGATATAAACATGTTGGCTCTTTCATTGCCCTAATAATATACCACGTTGGTACTATCACTGCCCTAATCATATACCCATGTTGGCTCTTTCACCACGTGAATGATATACCCATGTTGGCTCTTTCAGCACCCCAATGATATACCCATGTTGGCTCTTTCGCAACCTGAAACATATAGCCATTTTGGCACTTTCAACACCTGATTGATATACCCATGTTAACTTTTTCACCACCCCAGTGATATACCCCAGATGGTTCTTTCACTGCCCTTACGATACAGTCATAGTCATAGTCATAGTCATACTTTATTGATCCCAAGGGAAATTTGGTTTCATTACAGTTGCACCAATCAAAAACAGAGTATAAATATAGCAATATAAAACCATAAATAATTAAATAATAACATGCAAATTATGCCAGGAAATAAGTCCAGGACCAGCCTATTGGCTCAGGGTGTCTGACCCTCCAAGGGTGGAGTTGTAAAGTTTAATTGGCCACAGGCAGGAATGACTTCCTATGACGCTCTGTGCTGCATCTCGGTGGAATGAGTCTCTGGCTGAATGTACTCCTGTGCCCAACCAGTACATTATGTAGTGGATGGGATACATTGTCCAAGATGGCATGCAACTTGGACAGCATCCTCTTTTCAGACATCACCATGAGAGAGTCCAGTTCCATCCCCACAACATCGCTGGCCTTACAAATGAGTTTGTTGATTCTGTTAGTGTCTGCTACCCTCAGCCTGCTGCTCCAGCACACAACAGCAAACATGATAGCATTGGCCACCACAGACTCGTAGATCATCCTCAACATCGTCCAACAGATGTTAAAGGACCTCAGTCTCCTCAGGAAATAGAGACGGCTCTGACCCTTCTTGTAGACATACCCATGTTGCCACTTTCACTGCCCTGATGATAAAACCATGTTAGCTCTTTCACCACCCTAATGATATTCCCGTGTTGGCTCTTTTAACACCTGAATGATATACCCATGTTCGCTCTTTCACCACCCTCATGATATACATATGTAGGCTCTTTCACCACCCTAATGGCATACCCATGTTGGCTGTTTAACTGCCCTGATAATATACCCATGTTGGCTCCTTCACCACCTGAATGATATACCCATGTTGGCTCTTTCACCACCTGAATGATATTCCTGTGATGTCTCCAACACCATCCTAATGATTTACCCATGTTGGCTCTTATACTACTCTAATGATGCATCCATGCTGGCTCTTTCACCACACTAATGATATGCCCATGTTGGCTCTGTCACTGCCCTAATGATATACCCATTTTGGCTCTTTCACCACCCTGATGATACAGCCTTGTTGGCTGTTTCACCACCTGAATGATATACCCATGCTGGCTCTTTCACCACCTGAATGACATTCCTGCATTTGCTCTTTCACCACCTGTATGATATACCCATGTTGGCTCTTTCACCTGCCAACTGATATAACCATGTTCGCTCTTTCACCAACATCATGATATACATATGTTGGCTCTTTCACCACCCTAATGATATACTCATGTTGGCTCTTTCACCAACCTCATGATATACATATGTTGGCTCTTTTACCACCCTAATGATATACTCATGTTGGCTCTTTCACCACCCTAATGATATAACCATGTTGGCTCTTTCAGAAAACTATAGATTTTCCTCCCACAGTTCTCTCCACTCATCAGCTTTCTTTAGGATGTGACACTGTCTTGTCCATTAGCGACTTCACAAAATGCATCACCTTGCATGTGTCACCATTAAGTTCCATCTGCCCTGTTGGATAAAACCTGGAAAAGATTAATTAGGAGTAGCTGCTGGCAGTGAATACAATATTTGATAAATAAGAACATATGGGGACCGAGAACAGGAGGAGCAAATTTGTAAGGAGATAGCAGATAATTTGTAATAAGCACAAGGTTGTGATTGTGGGAGATTTTAATTTTCCAGACATAGACTGGAAGGCCCATTCTGTAAAAGGGCTGGATGGTTTGGAGTTTGTAAAATGTGTGCAAGATAGTTTTTTGCAGCAATACATAGAGGTACCAACTAGAGAAGGGGCAGTGTTGGATCTACTGTTAAGGATTGAGATAGGGCAGGTGACGGATGTATATGTTGGGGAGCACTTCAGGTCCAGTGATCACAATACCATTAGTTTCAATATAATTATGGAAAAGGATAGGACTGGACCAAGGGTTGAGATTTTTGATTGGAGAAAGGCTAACTTTGTGGAGATGCAAAAGGATCAAGAAGGAGTGGATTGGGACAATTTGTTTTATGGGAAGGATGTAATAGAGAAATGGAGGTCATTTAAAGGTGAAATTTTGAGGGTACAGGATCTTTATGTTCCTGTTAGTTTGAAAGCAACGGTTAAAAGTTTGAGAGGCATGGTTTTCAAGGGATATAGGAAACTTGGTTCGGAAAAACAGTGGGATCTACAATAAATATAGGCAGCTTGGAGTTAATGAGGTGTTCGAAGAATATAAAGAATATAAAAAGGATTTCAAGAACAAAATTAGAAAAGCTAAAAGAAGGTACGAGGCTGCTTTGGCAAGTAAGGTGAAAATAAATCCAAAGGGTTTCTACAGTTATATTAATAGCAAAAGGATAGTGAGGGATAAAATTGGTCCCTTAGAGAATCAGAGTGGATGGCTATGTGCGGAGCCAAAAGAGATGGAGGAGATTTTGAACAATTTCTTTTCTTCAGTATTCACTAAGGAGAAGGATACTGAATTATGGAAAGGAAAGGAATTATGTAAAGGAAACAAAAAGGGTAGTTATGGAAAGTATGATGATTAAAGAGGAAGCACTGGCACTTTTAGGAATATAAGTGTGGATAAGTCTCCAGGTTTGGACAAGATATTCTCTGGGACCTTGAGGGAAGTTAGTGTGGAAATAGCAGGGGCTCTGACAGAAATATTTCAAATGTTATTCGAAACGGGGATGGTGCCGGAGGATTGGCACATGTGGTTCCTTTGCTCATGTGGTTCCATTGTTTAAAAAGGGTTCTAAGAGTAAACCTAGCAATTATCGGCCTGTGAGTTTGACGTCAGTGGTGGGTAAATTGATGGAAAGCATTCTTAGAGATGGTATATATAATTATCTGGATAGACAGGGTCTGATTAGGAACAGTCAACATGGATTTGTGCGTGGAAGGTCATGTTTGACAAATCTTATTGAATTTTTTGATGAGGTTACTAGGAAAGTTGACGAGGGTAAAGCAATGGATGTTGTCTATATGGACTTCAGTAAGACCTTTGACAAGGTTCCACATGGAAGGTTAGTTAGGAAGGTTCAATCGTTAGGCATTAATATCGAAGTAGTAAAATGAATTCAGCAGTGGCTGGATGGGAGATGCCAGAGAGTAGTGGTGGATAACTGTGTGTCAGATTGGAGGACGGTGTGTAGCGGTGTGCCTCAGGGATCTGTATCGGGTCCCATGTTGTTTGTCATATATATTAATGATCTGGATGAAGGGGTGGTAAATTGGATTAGTAAATATGCAGATGATACTAAGATAGGTGGCGTTGTGGATAATGAAATAGGTTTTCAAAGCTTGCAGAGATTTATGCCAGTTAGAAGAGTGGGCTGAAAGATGGCAGATGGAGTTTAATGCTGAAAAATGTGAGGTGCTACATTTTGGTAGGACTAATCAAAATAGGACATTCATGGTAAATGGTAGGGCATTGAAGAATGCTGTTGAATGGAGGGATCTAGGAATAATGGTGCATAGTTCCCTGAAGGTGGAATCTCATGTGGATAGGGTGGTGAAGAAAGCTTTTGGTATGCTGGCCTTTATTAATCAGAGCATTGAGTATAAGAGTTAGGTTGTAATGTTGAAATTGTATAAGGCATTGGTCAGGCCAAATTTGGAGTATTGTGTCCAGTTCTGGTCACCGAATTATAGGGAAGATGTCAATAAAATTGAGAGAGTACGGAAGAGATTTACTAAAATGTTGCCTGGGTTTCATCTCCTAAGTTACAGAGAAAGGTCGAACAAGTTAGTTTTTTATTCTTTGGAGGATAGAAGGTTGAGGGGGTACTTGATAGAGGTGTTTTGAAATTATGAGGGGGATTGATAGAGTTGACGTGGATAGGCTTTTTCCATTGAGAGTGGGGGAGATTCAAACAAGAGGACATGAGTTGAGAGTTAAAGGGCAAAAGTTTAGGGGTAACATGAGGGGGAACTTCTTTACTCAGAGAGTGGTGGCTGTGTGGAACGAGCTTCCAGCAGAAGTGGTTGAGACAAGTTCGATGTTGTCGTTTAAAGTTAAATTGGATAGATATATGGACAGGAAAGGAATGGAGGGTTATGGGCTGAGTGCAGGTCGGTGGGACTAGGTGAGAGTAAGAGTTCGGCACGGACTAGAAGCGCCGAGATGGCCTGTTTCCGTGCTGTAATTTTTATATGGTTATATGGTTATAAGATCTAGGAGAAGAATTAGACCATTTGTCCCACTGTGTCTGCTCTGCCAATGACTGAACCACTTTCCTTCTCAATTCCATTCTCTTGCCTTCTCTGCAGATCCCTTCATGCTCTGACTGATCAAGAAATTATCAGCCTTTGTCTTAAATATACCCAATGACCTGGCCTCCACAGCTGCCTGTGGAAACAAATTCCCCAGACCCACCTTTATCTGGCTAAAAAAATTGTCGTCATTTCTGTTCTAAAGCAGTGCCTCTCTATTCTGAAGCTGTGTCCTCCGGTCCTAGACTCCCCTACCATAAGAAACATATTCCCCACATCCACTCTATGGAGGCCTTTCAACATTCAATGGTTTTCAAGGAGGTCACCCCTCATTCTTCTGATTTCCAGTGAGTACAGGTCCAGAACCATCAAATGCTCTTCTTATGGCAAGTCTTTCAATCCTGGAATCAATTTCGTGAACCTCTTTTGAACCCTCTCCAATGTTAGCACAACCTATCTTGGATAAGGGGCTCAAAACTGCTCACAATACTCCAAGTGATGCATCACTAGTGCTTTATTCAGCATTACATTCTTGCTTTTACATTCTATTCCTCTTGAAATGAATGCTAACATCACATTTGTCTTTCTCACAGATTACTCAACCTGCAAATAAACCTTTAAGGAATCCCGCATAAGAACTCCCAAACCCCTTTGCACCTCAGATTTTTGAATTGTCACGCTGATATTCATTCTGACATCTATTCTGAAGTTCTGTCAGAATTCATGATCTACAGCTGCACTCAAACTGCAGTTCATTATGATGGTGGGTTCCTGCTTTTGGAGCTTGCCAACCTGCAGTTTTGATATCTCCAGGCATGGCTTGGAAGGTGTACGCCTATGAGTTGCAGCCTTGTGTGGCCCAATGAACTCGATTCCTCACTGGTGTCGGTAACTGAGGCGTCGTGGGAGAACAGAACATTGTGACAGTGGATGCAGCTGTCGGTGGTTTCTGCATTTGGCCGATCACTCTCTCTTTTGGTGGTGGGGGGGGGGTAGGAGTTTGCTGCCAATTCTTGAGTCAGAGAAACTCAGAACAAAAGTGGTTGTGCAGATTGTAACATTGCAACAAGAAGATGTTTGTTGGTCTCCCCTCCCACTGTGGACAGAGTGACACCTCTCCTTCCCTCGTTAATGAGAGAGAGAGCCTGTGGCATGTTGAATTATTGAGTGAACAATGGTTTTTGTTGGACTCAGGATCATGCTCTGGGGGCTTGCTGCCACTTGCTTGGCGAGTGGTGGGTACTAATGCTTGCTTCTGTGGGGGTTAGGGGAGGGGCGAGGCTTGAGGCTTTGCTGCTGCTTATGCGTGGGAGGGGGAGGGGGCTTTGTGGTTCTAACATTTTCCTGTCATTTATTCTTTGGGGTTTTATTTCTGTCTCGTGGATGACTGCGAAGAATAAGAATTGTAGGTTGTATACTGTATACATTCTTTGATATTAAATGGAAATATCGAACTATTGAACCATTTAGAAAAGAGTTTACCCATTTATTTCTTTTAACAAAGTGCATGACCATACACTTCCTGACACTGTATGCCATCTGCAACTTCTTTTCCCATTCTTTGAATCTGCAAAGTCCTTTGCAATCTTCCTTCTTCTTCAGCATTATCCGCTCCTCTACCTATCTCTGTATCATCTGCAAACATAGCCACAAAGCTATCAATTCCATCATCGAAGTCATTGACAAACAACGCAAAATAAAAATGGTCTTAATACAGACTTCTGTGGAACACCACTAGTTATTGGCAGCCAACCAGAAAAGACTGCCATTGTTCCCACTCTTTGCCTCCCACCAATCAGCCAATACTCTATCCATGCTAGCATCTTTCCTGTAATATTATGGCTCCTGAATGACACTTTGTCAAAGCCCTTCTGAAAATCCAAGTACACAACTTCCACCGATTCTCCTTTGTCTATCCTGCTTGCTATTTTTTCAAAGAATTCTAATAGAATTGTCAAGCAATATTTTCCCCTGAGGAAACCATGCTGACCATGACCATGGCTTATTTTAACATGTGCCTCCAAGTACCCCAAAACCACAACCTTAACAATTGACTCCAACACCTTCCCAACCACTGAGGTCAGCCTAACCGACCTATAAATTCAGTTTTTCTGCCTCTCTTCCTTCTTGAAGAGTGAAGTAACATTTTTAACTTTCCATTCCTCCAGAACCATGCCAGAATCCATTGAAAGGTCATTACTATCTCTTCAGCCACCACTTTCAGATCCCTGGGGTGTATACCATCTGATCCAGATGACCAATCTCCTTTCAGACCTATCAGTTTCTCAAGCAGATCTCCTTAGTAATGGCAACTTTATTAACTTCTGCCTCCCTGACACTCTGGAACTTCCACAGTACTGCTAATGTCTTCCACAGAGAATGATGCAAAATACATACTTAATTTGTACATCATTTTCTTGTCCCACATTACTACCTCTCCAGCATCATTTTCCAGTGGGCCGATATCCACTCTCACCTCTCTTTTACACTTTATGTATCTGAAGAAACTTTTGGCATCCTCTTTTATATTATTGGTTGGTTACTTTCATATTCCATCTTTTCCTTCTTATTGACTTTTTAGTTACCTTCTGTTGGTTTTAAAAGCTTCCTAATCCTCTAACTTCCCAATATTTTTTGCTCTGTTGTATGTCTTCTCTTTGGTGTTTATGTTGCCTTTGACTTGGTCCCTCAACACCAGCTCCATAGCAAAGAAGGCCCAGCAGTGTCTCAACTTTCTGCGAAGGCTGAGAAAAGTCCATCTCCTACCCCCCATCCTCACTACATTCTACAGAGGATGTATTGAGAGCATCCTGAGCAGCTGCATCACTGCCTGGTTCGGAAATTGCACCATCTTGGATCACAAGACCCTGCAGCGGATAGTGAGGTCAGCTGAGAAGATCTCTTCCCGCCATTAGAGATATTTACACCACATGCTGCATCCGTAAAACAAACAGCATTATGGAGGACCCCACGCACCCCTCATACAAACTTTTCTCCCTTCTGCCATCCAGCAAAAGGCACCGAAGTATTCGAGCTTTCATGACCAGACTACGTAACAGTTTCTTCCCCAGGTCATCAGACTCCTCAATACCCAGAGCCTGGACTGACACCAACCTATTGCCCTCTACTGTGCATATTGTCTTGTTTATTAATCATTGTAATGTCTGCACTGTTTTGTGCGCTTTATGCAGTCCTGGGTAGGTCTGTAGTCTAGTGTAGTTTTGTGTTATTTTTTATGTAGTTCAGTGTAGTTTTTGTATTGTTCATGTAGCACCATGATCCTGAAAAACGTTGTCTCATTTCTTACTGTGTACTGTACCAGCAGTTATGGTCAAAATGACAATAAAAAGTGACTTGACTTGACTTGATTTGACTTGACTTCTCTTGTGTTATATTGCCTTCAGAATACTTCTTTGTCTTTGGGAAGTATATATCCTTCACCTTCCAAATTGCTTCCAGAAATTCCAGCCATTGCTGTTCTGCTATCATCCTTGTCAATGTTCTTTTCCAATCAATTTTGGCCAGCTCCTCTCTCATGCCTTTGTAATTCCCTTTACTCCATTGTAATACTGATACATCTGACTTCAGCTTCTTCTTAAATTTAAAGCTGAATTCTATTATATTATGATCACTTTCCCCTGAGGTTTTGTTTGCCTTAAGCTCTTTAATTAATTTCTATTCATTACACAACATCCAATCCAGAATAGCCGATCCCCTCATAGGCTGAACTCCAAGCTGCTCTAAAAAGCATCTTGTACACATTGTAGAAAATCCCTCTCTTGGGATCCAGCTCTAGCCTGATTTTCCCAATGTACCTTAATATTGAAATTCCCCATGGTTATTGTAACATTGCTCTTCTGGCATGCATTTTCTACCTCCCATTGTAATTTGTAGACCACATCCTTACTACTGTTTAGGGCTCTATATATAACACCCATCAGAGTCTTTTTACCCTTGCAGTTCCTTAGCTCTACCCACAGCGATTCAACACCTTCTGACCCTAAGTTCAAAGTAAAATTTATTATCAGAGTGCATGTCACTGCATACAACCCCAAGATTCTTTTTTCTGCGGACGTACTTAGCAACTCCATAGAACAGATCACTATAGGAAGGATGTGGAAGCATTGGAAAGGGTACAGAGGAGAATTACCAGGATGCTGCCTGGTTTAGAAAGTATGCATTATGATCAGAGATTAAGAGAGCTAGGGCTTTACTCTCTGGAGAGAAGGAGGATGAGAGGAGATATGATAGAGGTATACAAGATATTAAGAGGAATAGATAGAGTGGACAGCCAGTGCCTCTTCCCCAGGGAACCACTGCTCAATACAAGAGGACATGGCTTTAAGGTAAGTGGTGGGAAGTTCAAGGGGGATATTAGAGGAAGGTTTTTTACTCAGAGAGTGGTTGGTGCGTGGAATGCACTGCCTGAGTCAGTGGTGGAGGCAGATCCACTAGTGAAATTTAAGAGACTACTAGACAGGTATATGGAGGAATTTAAGGTGGGGGATTATATGGGAGGCAGGGTTTAAGGGTCGGCACAACATTGTGGGCCGAAGTACTGTGCTGTACTATTCTATGTTCTATGTTAACAACAACTGTAAACAGGGTCAATGAACAACAAATTGTGCAAATACAAGTATAAATAAATAGCAATAAATAACAAGAGCATGAAATAACAAGATAAAGAGTCCTTAAAATGAGACCATCGTTGTGGGTACACCAGAAATAGCATGAGTGTAGTTATCCCCTTTTTGTTCAAAAGCCTGTAGGTTGAGGGATAGGAACTGTTCTTGAACCTAGTGGTGCAAATCCTGAGGCCCTTGTACATTCTACCTGATGGCAGCAGCAAGCAGCATGGCCTGAGTGCTGAGGATCTTTGATGATGGATTCTGCTTTACTACGGCAATGTTTCATATAGATGTCCTCATGGTTGGGAGGGCTTTACCTGTGATGTCCTGTGCCAGATCCACTGGATTTTCTGCTCAAAGGCATTGGTGTTCCCATACCAGGCCGTAATGCTGTCAGTCAGCACACTTTCCACCACGCATCTATAGAGGTTTGCCAAGGTTTTTGATGACATGCTAAATCTCCACAGACTCCTGAGGAAGCAGAGGCACTGCTGTGCTTTCCTTGCAGTTATATTTAGATGATGGATCCAGGATAGGTCACCTGAGATTGTGACACTCTGGAATTCAAAGTTACTGATTCCCTCCTCTTCTGATCCTCTGGTGAGTACTGGCTCATGGACCTCTGGTTTCCCTCTCCTAATGTTTACAATCATTTCCTTGATTTTATTGACATTGTTGTAAAAAAAATACTACTTCTACTTATAACGATGCTTAGTGAGGCACAGAGAGATCTGTAATTACTGACAAGTACCTTTATTGTTCAAACTAACAAGTACGTGAATTCATACACTAAGTACCTTGTGTGCACACCCACTAAGTATCCCTGATTCTCCTGAATAGTCAAAGTATAGCAAAAGTATTACCCGGGCAAAGGAGGTTACGCTGGCCAGGCGTTCCTCGTTGTCCCGATCCACTCACCACGTGTTTCACATAGGGTTGCTTACGCTTGTATCTGCAATGGTTTTTCTTCAAAGTTACCGTTACCAGCACACACAAAGCATCCACTTTTATATCCATTCCTTATCAATTCAAATATTGCATTTCAGTGTCATTGGCCACAGGCCATGTGTCTGTCCTTTAACACCTTGATATTGGCTCTGCTCCAAGCCAGCATCAACTTATTGCCCTCTTCCCGTCAAGTGACAGTCGATAAGTTATGGCTCTTTGTTCTCAATCAGCAATGAGCTTGAATCACTTCAGGCAGACATCAACCCCAACGTTCACAAGCCTGCATGTTATAGCCAACCAAAGAACATCTCACAAATAACTTCTTATTTGGAAATTATCTCCAGTACAGCAGATTACCTGAAGAATCAATGTGTCTTCTTTAAAGCATTGATCAAGTCCAGCATGTCAAGCTCACAAAATGGAGAATAGAGTGTCTTCACAAAATGGCAGCCTCCATCCCGAAGCATGCGACAAGAACAAAGACTGCTTCCACTGTCCTTGATTCATTTGAATTCACTGATTTGTAGATTGTCATTCTTTTTGGACAACATCTCCCGCCTCTTGATCCAAACATACTTACCTTCGGATCACTATCCTCTTCTGTTATGTTGATTACCCATTGGATTGCCATGGATCCTCAGCAGGTGTGCTACACTTCATTATAACATTTACTTACTAAATTCATACAATTTTTATACTGGCCTTCATTTTCTCAGTGTTGCAAAATCATCACCCTCTACCTTTTGCATAATTTCAGCCTTCCATCTTCTAAGTTGATACACATTAAATAATACAATCAGTGTACAAAAAATTAATATTACTGCAGCATGTGAGATTATCCTTACCCATGGATGTATTTGAACATTTAATCCCCAGTTCCAAAATTTATCCCAAAAGTCTAAGTCACTCAATATTTCATTTGCCTTCTCAGCATGTGTTTTAATAACTTTTTTATGTTCAGTCCAATGATGAATTATCTCCTTTGCCTCCTCCACAACTTGTGTCCAGTCTGCAGTGAAATGACGAATTGGTGGCAACTCAGTAACAACATAGTCCCACAAATATTGATCCGTATCAGTTCGCTGGATTGCAAGACTTTCCTCCACCACCTTCTCTACTACTGGTTGAGGCAAAGTTTGTCCTCCAATAGTCAAATTTAAAGTCACATCCCCAATTGCAACATTGTAACTTTCCAAAGGACATTCCATCCCTTGGTATAACTCATGGCTGATGTTGCCATATAATATGTTCATCCCACCAGAGCATACTGCAGAAAAGAACCATTATTCACAGGCAAAATAGACAATGAACTATTCTTGTAAGTATTGAAACCACAATCCACAAGTTTTTGTCTAGTCATCTCTCCTGGACAGTGGTTTCCCTCTCGATGACATTTCGATAAATCTATCCCTTTCAGGGGACCAATATCCTTTCAGGGAGGTTTGCTAGTGCTATTGGGGAGGCTCTAAACTAGATTTGCAGGGGGATGGGAACCAGAGTGCCAGAGCTGACAGTGTGGCTGGGGCGAAAATAAATGATGTTAAAAGTTCAAGCAAAGCTGCAAATAGGAAGGTTGTGAGTGGTAGTAAAAATCTTCTGAGGTGAATATATTTCAATGCTAGGAGTATTGCGGGGAAGGCAGATGAGTTGAAGGCGTGGATTGACACGTGGAATTATGACGTTATAGCAATTAGCGAAACTTGGCTTCAGGAGGGGCAGGACTGACAGCTTAATATTCTAGGGTTCCGATGTTTCAGATATGGTAGAGGCAGAGGAATGAAAGGTGGGGGGGTGGGGTAGCATTGCTTGTCAGGGAAAATGTTACAGCAGTGCTCAGGCGGGACAGATTAGAGGGCTTGTCTACTGAGTCCTTATGGGTGGAGCTGAGAAACGGGAAAGGTATGGCCACATTAGTGGGGTTGTATTATAGACCACCCAATAGTCTGCGAGAATTGGAGGAGCAAACCTGCAGAGAGATAGCAGGCAACTGCAGGAAACATAAAGTTGTGGTGGTAGGGGATTTTAATTTTCCACATATTGATTGGAACTCCCATACTGTTAGGGGTCTAGATGGTTTAGAGTTTGTAAAATGTGTTCAGGAAAGTTTTCTAAATCAATATATAGAGGTACCAACTAGAGGGGATGCAATATTGGATCTCCTATTAGGAAACGAGTTAGGACAAGTTACGAAAGTGTGTGTAGGGGAGCACTTTGGTTCCAGTGATCATAACACCATTAATTTCAACTTGATCATGGACAAGGATAAATCTGGTCCTAGGGTTGAGGTTCTGAACTGGAAGAAGGCCAAATTTGAAGAAATGAGAAGGGATCTAAAAAGCGTGGATTGGAACAAGTTGTTCTCTGGCAAGGATGTGATCGGTAAGTGGGAAGCCTTCAAAGGAGAAATTTTGAGAGTGCAGAGCTTGTATGTTCCTGTCAGGATTAAAGGCAAAGTGAATAGGAATAAGGAACCTTGGTTCTCAAGGGACATAGCAACTCTGATAAAGAAGACGAGAGAGTTGTATGACATGTATAGGAATCAGGGAGTAAATAAGGTGCTCGAGGAGTATAAGAAGTGCAAGAAAATACTTAAGAAGGAAATCAGGAGGGCTAAAAGAAGACATGAGGTTGCCTTGGCAGTCAAAGTGAAGGATAATCCAAAGAGCTTTTACAGGTATATTAAGAGTAGAAGGATTGTAAGGGATAAAATTGGCCCTCTTGAAGATCAAAGTGATCAGCTATGTGTGGAACCAAAAGAAATGGGGGAGATCTTAAATGGGTTTTTTGCATCTGTATTTACTAAAGAAACTGGCATGAAGTCTATGGAATTAAGGGAAACAAGTAGTGAGATCATGGAAACTGTACAGATTGAAAAGGAGGAGGTGCTTGCTATCTTGAGGCAAATTAAAGTGGATAAATCCCCAGGACCTGACAGGGTATTCCCTTGGACCTTGAAGGAGACTAGTGTTGAAATTGCAGATATATTTAAAATGTCGGTGTCTACGGGTGAGGTGCCGGAGGACTGGAGAATCGCTCATGTTGTTCCGTTGTTTAAAAAAGGATCAAAAAGAGAGTCCGGGAAATAATAGGCCGGTAAGTTTGACATCGGTAGTGGGTAAGTTATTGGAGGGAGTACCAAGAGACAGAATCTACAAGCATTTGGATAGACAGGGACTTATTAGGAAGAGTCAACATGGCTTTGTGCAAGGTAGGTCATGTTTGACCAATCTATTGGAGTTTTTCGAGGAGGTTACCAGGAAAGTGGATGAAGGGAAGGCAGTGGATGCTGTCTGCATGGACTTCAGTAAGGCCTTTGACAAGGTCCCGCATGGGAGGTTAGTTAGGAAAATTCAGTAGCGCAGTATACATGGAGAGGTGGTAAATTGGATTAGACATTGGCTCAATGGAAGAAGCCAAAGAGTGGTAGTAGAGAATTGCTTCTCAGAGTGGAGGCCTGTGACTAGTGGTGTGCCACAGGGATCAGTGCTGGGTCCATTGTTATTTGTCATCTATATCAATGATCTGGATGATAATGTGGTAAGTTGGATCAGCAAATTTGCCGGTGATACAAAGATTGGAGGTGTAGTGGACAGTAAGGAAGGTTTTCAAAGCTTGCAAAGTGATTTGGACCAGCTGGAAAAATGGGCTGACAAATGGCAGATGGAGTTTAATACAGACAAGTGGGAGGTATTGCACTTTGGAAGGACAAACCAAGGTAGAACACACAGGGTAAATGGTAAAGCACTGAGGAGTGCAGTAGAACAGAGGGATCTGGGAATACAGATACAGAATTCCCTAAAAGTGGCGTCACAAGTAGATAGGGTCGTAAAGAGAGCTTTTGGTACATTGGCCTTTATTAATCAAACTATTGAGTATAAGAGCGGGAATGTTATGATGAGGTTGTATAAGGCATTGGTGAGGCTGAATCTCGAGTATTGTGTTCAGTTTTGGTCACCAAATTACAGGAAGGATATTAATAAGGTTGAAAGAGTGCAGAGAAGGTTTACAAGGATGTTGCCGGGACTTGAGAAACTCAGTTACAGAGAAAGGTTGAATAGGTTAGGACTTTATTCCCTGGAGCATAGAAGAATGAGGGGAGATTTGACAGAGGTATATAAAATTATGATGGGTATAGATAGAGTGAATGCAAGCAGGCTTTTTCCACTGAGGCAAAGGGAGAAAAAAACCGGAGGACATGGGTTAAGGGTGAGGGGGGAAAAGTTTAAAGGGAACATTGTGAGGGGGCTTCTTCACACAGAGAGTGGTGGGAGTGTGGAATGAGCTGCCAGACGAGGTGGTAAATGTGGGTTCCTTTTTAATATTTAAGAATAAACTGGACAGATACATGGATGGGAGGTGTATGGAGGGATATGGTCCATGTGCAGGTCAGTGGGACTAGGCAGAAAATGGTTCGGCACAGCCAAGAAGGGCCAAAAGACCTGATTCTGTGCTGTAGTTTTTCTATGGTTTCTATGGTTTTCCAATACCATCCATAACAATAGCATGTTTTGATGGGTTGCTGAAGGATATCCAAGTATTCTCATGATATTTACCTACATTGTGAACCCTTTTCAAGGAGTAAGTTAATTTATTTCCATGATGGGGAATGTGGAATACTGCACCCATATAAAACCTCCCTTTACCATCATCACAAGTACCCAGTATTCTGTTTGTTAGTGTAAGAATTCTAATATGACACAAGGGAACCTCTTCTCCAACCCATTCTATCAATTGCTCATCTGATATCCAATTTGGTACTTGATGTGCATCAAGTTGTAATAAATTCATACTAACCATGGTGAGCAACCAACAAGTACGGTATATATAGCACAGATCTCTGCTTTATGTGTTCCTTTAGATAAGAGGTCTATGTGGTCAATTATCAAATTCGTTGTATCCTGAAGTAGTTTCAGAAATTTAAGTGAATCCAGCGTTACCTGTGATGCACTCCGACCAATTTGACTAGTTTGCATTTGATCCTGATAATTTTCCTCAGTAATATCCCACATTTTTAGCTGAAGAGACTGTATCTGATTTTCCAATTCTGCTATATCTAAAGTATTAACCATTGCTACCCCTAATGTGTAACCTGGTCCCACTAATTCCAATAGTCCTCTCTTCTTTCTATTTTTGACTGACTTAAATTCTAACACTAATCCTACCCCATTTGTATTACGTGGAGTTTCACCACATTTAGGCTCCGATGTATTTTCAGTTAATTGGGGTTGTGGAGTGGTCAATTTCCTATTAGTTTTGAAAACCCTGAAAGGGCCTAGGCCCTGACAAAACTCTTACCTGTGTCTCTTAGTGTCCTTTCCATTCTACTCTCCCCATGTACTACATCCTCCTGTGGACAGTTTATAACAATAGAAACAATCTTTGAGAAATGCTTGATGTAGCCACCCCAATCGATCTATCTCTTGTGTAGATCACTACCCCACTCGATATTCATATGACAGAGATCCCACAGAACTATAATCTTACTGTGGCCTTCATCACCTGAAGGTTGCTCAATAATTGGGCCTAAAAACTGACTAATAATTATCCCCTCTGGGTTACTAAACAATGTCCCTTATAAAATTTTATTACATAGGAATTATACCTTTGTACCCTCTGGAATATTTAATGTTTTATCCGCGCACATCAAACCATCTACCACAGCATAGTATAAATTCGAGTCTTCCATTTCTTCCACATGTGCTCGTATTACCTGTGTCCATTGAGAAAAATTGCTTTTGATCACCGAATAGTCTTAATATAACGATGTTGTTGTGAACAAGTTCATCCGCAGTAATGTTTCTGAAGCACAACCAATCATGGCCTCAGTCATAGTCAATTCCATCACCATAAAATACATTATTCTCTTCATGTTGAACTAAATATTAAACACACAAAGGGTAATATCTGCTTTTATTTCCAGTTCCAATCTTAAATTACTTTGTCCATATTTTCTATCTGGTTTTCCAACCCATGCAATCTAGGCTCCCAATTGTCTTTGGACTCAAGTAGTCCATCTTTTCTCACCCAATTTTTTTTCAGAATAGGGGAGGCAGAAACCAATGTATTTCTTCTCCTTATTTTCTTTACAAACCTCCCTGTTTTTCAGACTGAGAAAATGGAAAAACTCCTCCTTGGTCAGATCTGTTGTTATCTTCTTGGAATAACTGTTCCAAACTCAGATCTTCCAAATCAGAACTATCACGTACATCGATTGTTAAGTCTCCAAAATTGGGACCATCATGTACATCAATTTTTACGTGCCGATGATGATAATTTTCCTGTTTCTCCCCCACCAATTTCAACTGGTTGATGTGGTACCATCCACTTTTATCTGGAGAAGTTAGTAACCAGTATGAGCTGTAGCAGTCTGTCATAGTCCCCATTGACTCCTTTCGAGGCACACCAACGCGCACAGTACATCAGCATCTCACGGGCAAACTCTAAATATGTGTGGCCCCACTGCTTCCTCACATTCTGGAACCTCTGCCGGTATGCCTCCGGGACCAACTCATAATTCCTCCTGAGTATTGCCTCTTTCACCACATCATACCTCTGGGCATCTTCTGAGGACAATGCCGAGTAAGCTTGCTGAGCCTTCCCTTTAAGTATGCTCTGAAGCAAAACAGCCCACTTATCCCTCAGCCAGTCCTGACTTGCGGCGACTTTTTCAAAATGTGGAAAGTACCGATCAACATCGGCCTCCTCAAATGGGGGAACCAGCCTAACCTCCTGGGTCGCCCTGAACCCTCCACCTTGGTTTGGCATGGGGCCCTGTGCTAGTGTCATCCTTAACTTCTCCAGCTCAAATTCCCTTTCCTTCTGTTTCTCTCTCTCTTGCCGTTCTAACTGCCTGTCTCTCTCTTCTCGTTCCAGCTGCTTTATTCGGAACTCATGCTCTAGTCTCAATTTTTCCGTCTGCAGCTGCACCGCCTCTTCACCAGGTTTGCCCATAGATACCACCTCCAGCTCCCCTTGCGGAAACACACCTTTAGATACATAATACTCAACGGTAGCTCTGTGCATCTCCGCTCTCCTCATTGTCAGCTTTCCCTTAAAAAGATTCAACCGTTTAGCAACAGTTGCCAATTCTAATTTCCTGGCATCCCCTAATGCCTCCAAGGTTGGCGCCTTTAGAAATTCCTCAATCTCCATTTCTGCTGTTTGCCCTTTCTTTCTTTCGGGAATTTTAACCCAATCAATTTACCCAGTCCCAAAACTGGCGTTCAAAATCGCGGAGGAGATCCCCACTTATGTTACGTACCCCGTAACTGGGTTGCCAAACCAGCAGAAATGGACCACTCGTTGGAGTCTGGATTACTAGGAACCAATAAAGTTTTATTAAAAAAATAAGTAACACAATACTCTAATCGTAAGGATATAAGTGCAACAGGTTAGCAATGATAATACACACATGTACACAGAACTAGGGTAATAGGGATCATCCAAGCTCTATCGCAGTCTAGGGGTAAAATGATCAGTCTTAAGTGACGCAGAGTTCAGTTCAGCTTAGTACAGTTCGCAGTAATCGCAGTTGTGCCGTTGGAGAGACAGAGAGAGAGGGAGGGGGATGCAATTTGATTCAGGCAGACCTTTGATGTCTTCGCAGTTGGTTTCGGGCGGACCCTTTTGTGTCTTCCATCCTGCTGTGGTCAGCGACTGTGACCCCTCCGTTCCGGATACGATCGTTCTTCTGTGGTGAACCCGGCACCCAGGCAAGGGCGGACACACACACCAGGTTCCCACCAATGGTACCTTTACATCCTCTGAACCTATGGTCGGTTCCCACGAACCGAACCTCCAAACTCTCACCAACTTGTGGGGGCACACCGCTCTTTCCAGGGTCTCGTTATCTTGTGGTCTCATGGTGTCCCGTGCATTAGTGAACCTGTTCTTTTTATCCCCCTGCTGAGGTATCGCCTGTCCATCAAACTTCAAACAGTTCAGGTTCAAAGCAATCGGTCTGTCAATATTCTGAATTGTGTTTCTTTGCCGTTAATCCCTCTCTCCTCTCTTATTATCATATTGAATGTCTCTCCATTGTCTCTCTTAGCTCTCTCATTAGCATTCAATCATCTGCTAGCTTTGTTTGGCATCACATATGCTACAGTTGAATTGGCTGATATGTTAGAACATGAGGATTGAGAATGAACTGTGTTGGATCCAGGTCCTTCTGGTACTGTTAAATAGGGATTTACATTTATTTGCTGTGCTTTATTATAGTGTGACTGATTCACAATGTAGATCAAGAATGCTGTTTGGAATGATAGGCCCATCTGCTACACTACAGTACTGACTGGATTTGGAAAATTTATTAAAATATGATTATGATTATATTGAGTGCAAGATAATAAGGATTGAAATAATTAGCAGGAATGCTGTGGTGGAATTGACATTGAATGGGTGCTGGATCATAATGTGCATTGAGATTGGACCTGGTTACAATAGGGAGAGTGGAAGTTGTACATGTATCATATGTTATAGACTGAGATAGCACAGGGTACAACAGGGATTGAGACTGAAGTGGATGCTCTGAAACATTATGGATTAAGATCACATGAGGTGTGGTGTTAAAATATGGAATGAGATTATACTGACTATGATGTTACAATATGGATTGGTGCTGAAGTGGGAGCTCTTTGGATACCCAAAGAGATTGACAGTAAAACAAGCAGTTGACAGGTGGAGTATATCAACACGATTAGTGACCACAGAGATTACAGAAATGGTTCACTACAGAAATGGAAACACAAGGTAAAAAGTAACACCATGAGAAAAGACTGGCAGCAAATGTAGGGGGAATCCAAAAATACCTTATAGAAATGAATTAACCTTCTCCATTGCCTTTCAACTAGAAATAGTTCATCTTGGAATTTTACAAGAAGTGCCAAGTGATCAGGTAAAAAAATTGAAGGACAACCGGGCATTTCTGACAGTGGTGAATGATGAGGTGACAGGCTGAAATCAATCATCAGTGAGAGGAAAAAAACTGAATGAAGAAAGGAAGGAAAAGTGGGATAAGACGATGGCATTTCTCTGGAGAGAGTACAGAAGAAATCGCTGAGATCTTGCAAAGAAGGAGTCTTTGACTTATGAGGATACAAGCTGCTTTGAGCATAGGAGCTGAGCAGGGATCTAACGGGCCTAATGGCCTAATGGGAGATGGGATGGCACAAGCGCATGGATGTCAACCAGTTAGAACAGCGAGACGAGTTTAAAAGAAGACAGCTTTATAGAGTGGGTGTCAGAGGAGCAGGCTAAGGAGTTGAAGCAGTCAGAGTAGGAGGGCTTTGGCTCAACGGGGCTTAGACGATAATGGGTCAAGATGAGGTCAGTTACTTGTGAGGAATAGAAACAGGAAGTATGTGTGTGAGGCCGTTGTTCGGTACTGGGTGTTAGATGTGGGAAGTCCGAGAGACTCCCAGCCTCCCGGACGGCCACATCTGTGCCAAGTGTGTCAAGCTGCAGCTCCTTAGGGACTGGGTTAGGGAAATGGAGATGCAGCTCAAATATCTTCGTCTGGTCAGGGAAAGTGAGAAGGTGATAGAGACGAGCGAGAGGCAAGTAGTCACTCCAGGGCCTTGAGAGACAGATAAGAGGGTAACAATCAGGAGAGGGAAGGGCAAGAGTCAGATACTAGAGAGTACCCCTATGGCTGCCCCCTTAACAATAAGTATTCTTGTTTGAGTACTGTCGGGAGAGATGGCCTACCTGGGGGAAGCAACACTGGTTGTGTCTCTGGCATAGAGTCTGGCCCTGTGGCTCAGAAGGTTAGGGAAAGGAAGACGATGGCAGCAGTAATAGGGGACTCTATAGTTAAGGGGTTAGACAGGCGATTCTGTGGATGTAGGAAAGAAAATGGATGGTAGTTTGCCTCCCAGATGCCAGGGTCCAGGATGTTTCTGATTCTGTCCATGATATCCTGAAGTGGGAAGGAAAACAGTCAGAGGTCGTGGGTCATATTGGTACCCACGACATAGATAGGAAAAGGGAGGAGATCCTGAAAACAGATTACAGGGAGTTAGGAAGGAAGTTGAGAAGCAGGACCTCAAAGGTAGTAATCTTGGGATTGCTGCCTGTGCCACGTGAGTATAGGAAGAGTGAGGTGGAGGATAAATGTGTGGCTGAGGGATTGGAGCAGGGGGCAGGGATTCAGATTTCTGAAACATTGGGACCTCTTTTGGGGCAGGCATGACCTGTCCAAAAAGGACGGGTTGCACTTGAATCTAAGCGGGACCAATATCTTGGCAGGGAGGTTTGCTAAGGCTACTGGTTTAAACTAGAATTGCTGGGGCGGGGGGCAGGAACCAAACTGAAGAGACAGAGGAAGGGGCAGTTGGCTCACACATAGAGAAAGCTTGTAGACAGTGCGAGAGGGAGGATAGGCAGGTGATAAAGAAGGGATGCACTCAGACCGATGGTTTGAGATGTGCCTATTTTAATGCCAGGAGTATTATGAAAAAAGCAAATGAGCTTAGAGCGTGGATCAGTACTTGGAGCTATGATGTTGTGGCCATTACAGAGACTTGGATGGCTCAGGGGCAGGAATGGTTACTTAGAGTGCCAGGCTTTAGATGTTTCAGAAAGGACAGGGAGAGAGGCAAAAGAAGTGGGGGCATGGCATAGCTGATCAGAGATAGTGTCATGGCTGCAGAAAAAGTGGAAGTCATGGAGGGATTGTCTACTGCGTCTCTGTGGGTAGAAGTTAGGAACAGGAAGGGGTCAATAACTCTACTCGGTGTTTTTTATAGACCACCCAATAGTAACAGGGACATCGAGGAGCAGATAGGGAGACAGATTCTGGTAAGGTGTAATAATAACAGGGTAGTCATGGTGGGAGATTTTAATTTACCAAATATTGATTGGCATCGCCCTAGAGCAGGGGGTTTAGATGGGGTGGAGTTTGTTAGGTGTGTTTAGGAAGGTTTCTTGACACAATATGTAGATAAGCCTACAAGAGGAGAGGCTGTACTTGATCTGGTATTGAGAAATGAACCTGGTCAGGTGTCAGACCTCTCAGTGGGAGAGCATTTTAGAGATAGCGATCACAATTCTATCTCCTTTACCAAGCATTGGAGAGGAATAGAAACAGACATGTTCGGAAAGCATTTAATTGGAGTAAGGGGAAATATGAGGCTATCAGGCAGGAACTTGGAAGCATAAATTGGGAATAGATGTTCTCAGGGAAAAGTACAGCAGAAATGTGGCAAATGTTCAGGGGATATTTGCATGGATTTCTGCATAGGTACAATCCAATGAGACAGGGAAAAGATGGTAGGGTACAGGAACCGTGGTGTACAAAGGCTGTTGAAAATCTAGTTAAGAAGAAAAGCTTATGAAAGGTTCAAAAAACTAGGCAATGATAGAGATCTAGAAGATTATAAGGTGAGCCGGAAGGAGCTTAAGTATGAATTAGGTGAGCCAGAAGTGGCCATGAGAAGTAAACACAAAATAATCTGCAGATGCTGGAGTCAAAGCAACACTCACAACACGCTGGAGGAACTCAGCAGGTCGGGCAGCATCTGTGGAAATGATCAGTCAACGTTTCAGGCCGGAACCCTTCATCAGGATTGAAGAGGGAAGGCGCAGAGGCCCTATAAAGAAGGTGGGGGGAGGGTGGGAAGGAGACGGCTAGAAGGTTCCAGGTGAGAAACCAGTAAGGGGAAAGATAAAGGGGTGGGGGAGGGGAAGCAGGGAGGGGATAGGCGGGAAAGGTGAAGAAGGAATAGGGTAAAACACAATGGGTAGTAGAAAGAGGCGGAACCATGAGGGAGGTGATAAGCAGCTGGGGGAGGGGGCAGAGTGAAACTGGGATAGGGGAAGGGAAGGGGAGGGAATTACCGGAAGTTGGAGAATTCAATGTTCATACCAAGGGGCTGGAGACTACCCAGACGGTATATGAGGTGTTGCTCCTCCAGCCTGAGTTTGGCCTCATCATGGCAGTAGAGGAGGCCATGTATGGACATATCCCATATATCCATACCTCTATCAGGTCATTCAGGAGATGTTAGGGATAAAGTTTTATGCAGAGAGTGGTGAGTGCATGGAATGGGCGGCTGGCGACGGTGGTGGAGGCGGATATGATAGGGTCTTTCAAGAGACTCCTGGATAGGCACATGGAGCTCAGAAAAAATAGAGAGCTATGGGTAACCCTAGTAATTTCTAAAGTAAGAACATGTTCAGCACAGCATTGTGGGCTGAAGGGGCTGTATTGTGCTGCAGGTTTTCTGTGTTCTATGCTATGTCGAAGTTGTATAAGATGCTGGTGAGGCCTGATTTGGAGGTTTGTGTGCATTTTTGGTCACTTGCCTACAGGAAAGACGTAAATAGGTTGAAAGAGTACAGAGAAAACTTACAAGGATGCTGCCAGGTCTGGAGGACTTGAATCATAAGTAAAGATTGAGTAAATTAGCACTTTATTCCCTAGAACGTAGAAAATTGAGGGAAAAATTGATAGAGTATACGTATAAAACTAACAGGGATATAAAAAGGGGAAATGCAAGCAGGCTTTTTCCACTGAAGTTGGATGATACTACAACTAGAGGTTCATGGGTTAAGGGTGAAAAGTGAATTGCTTAAGGAGAACTTGAGGGAAAACTACTTCACTCATAGGGTAGTGAGAGTGCGGAATGAACTGTCAGCACAAGTGATGAATGTGATTTCAATTTCAAAGTTTAAGAAGTTTGGATGGGTCAATGGATGGTAAGGGTATGGAGGGCTATGGTCTGGGTGCAGGTCGATGGGACTAGGCAGTTTAAATGGGTTGGCATGGATTAGATGGGCTGAAACGTCTGTTTCTGTGCTGTAGTTTTCTGACTCTATAGTATCTGGACAGACATCTGATTGTCACAAACAAGAGAAAATCTGCAGATGCTGGAAATCTGAACAATACATACAAAATGCTAGATGAACTCAGCAGGCCAGGCAGCATCTATGGAAAAAAAGCACAGTTGACGTTTTGGGCCGAGATCCTTCGGTAGGACTGGAGGAAAAAAGCTGAGGAGTAGATTTAAAAGGTAGGGGGAGGGGAGCGAGAACCAGAAGATGATAGGTGAAACCTGGAGGAGGAGGGATGAAGAAAAGAGCTGGGAAGTTGATTGGTGAAAGAGACAGAAGGCCATGGAAGAAAGGAAAAGGGGGAAGGAGCAGCTGAGAGAGGCGATGGGCAGCAAGGAGATGAGGTGAGAGAGGGAAAAGGGATGGGAAATGGAGAAGGGGGATTGGGGGCATTACCTGAAGTTTGAGAAATTGATGTTCGCATCAGGTTGAAGGCTACCCAAACAGAATATAAGGTGCTATTCCTCCAACCTAAGTGAGGCCTCGTCATGACAGTTGAGGAGAAAATGGATGGACGTATCAGAATGGGAATGGGAAGTGGAATTAAAATGGGTGGCCACTGGGAGTTCCTGCTTGTTCTGACAGATGGAGTGTAGATGCTGGGTGAAGCGGTCTCCCCATCTACGTTGGATCTCACCAATATACAGGAGGCCGCACCGGGAGCACCGAACACAGTATATGACCCTAACAGACTCCGGTGAAGTGATGCCTCACCTGGAAGGATTGTTTGGGGCCCTGGATGGTAGTGAAGGATAAAGTGTAGGGACAGGTTAAGCACTTATTCCGCTTGCAAGGTTAAGTGCTAGGAGGGATATCAGTGGGGAGTGATGAATGGACAAGGGAGTTGTGATCCCTGCAGAAAACGGAAAGTAAAGGGGGAGGGAGGGAAATATGTGCTTGGTGATGGGATCCCATTGGATATGGTGGAAGATTCGGCGAATTATGTGCTTAGTGCAGAGGCTGGTGGGGTGCTGGTGAGGACAAGAGGAACCCCATCCCTGGTAGGGTGGCGGGAGGATGGGGTAAGAGCAGGCATGTGTGAAATGGGAGAGATGCATTTGAGAGCAGAGTTGATGGTGGAGGAAGGGAACCCCCTTTCTTTGCAAAAGGAGGACATCTCCTTTGTTCTGGAATGAAAAGCCTCATCCTGAGAGCAGATACGACAGAGACGGAGGAATTGGGAAAAGTGGATGGCATTTTTACAATTTACAGGGTGAGACGCGGTGTACTCTAGGTAGCTGTGAGAGTCTGTGGATTTGGAAGAGACATCAGTGGATAAGCTGTCTCCAGAGACAGAGACAGTGAGATTGACAACAGGGGAGGAAGGTGACAGAAATGGACCAGGTGATTTTGAAGACAAAGTGGATGAAGTGGACGAGTTCAGCATGGGTGCAGGAAGCAGCACCAATGCAGTCGTCGATGTAGCTTAGGAAAAGTGATGGACAGTCACCAGTGTAGGCTTGGAACATAGAATAATTCACGTAGCCGACAAACAGGCAGGCATAGCTGGGACCCATTCAAATGCCCATTGCTACCCCTTTTCTTTGAAGGAAGTCGGAGGAGCCAAAGGAGAAATTATTTAGAGTGAGGACGTTCTGCTAGGCAGAGGCAAATGGTGGTGGAAGGATATTGATTAGGTCTGGTGTCCAGAAAAAAGCAGAGGAGTTCGAGACCTTTCTGGTGGGGGACAGGAGGTGTATAGGGACTGGACATCCATGGAGAAAATAAGATGATGGGGGCCAGTGAATGTGAAATCCTTGAAAAGATCAAGAGAGTGTGAGGTGTCATGGATGTAGGTAGGAGGGAGCTGAGCCGGGGTGGGGGGAAGATAAAACAGAGTCAAGGTATGCCAATATGAGTTCAATGGGGCAGGATCAAGCTGCATCAATGCCTGGACAAGTGGGTTTCTGGATCTTGGGTAGGAGGTAGAAATGGGAGGTATGGGATGCAGGAGCTATGAGGTTGGTGGCGGTGGATGGGAGATTCCCATCAATAAGGTTGGTGATGGTGTGGAAGACAAAGACCTGGTGGGGTCCTGTTTGAGGGATAAGTAAGAGAAGGTGTCTGAGAGTTGGTGCTGGGCCTCAGCAAGGCAGAGGTCAATACACCAGACTACTACAACACCTCCTCTTATCTGCGGGTTTGATGTTGAGGCTAGGATTAATGCAGAGTGTGACGAGAATACACATAAAATTAAGATGTTTGCTGGCCTGGGTTAGCATCAGTGACATCAGCAAGTGTTCTGCCACCTGCCCCCAGGGGAAGGAGAGATAAGGAACAATGGAGCAGCGTCTGGAGATGTGTAATGAAGGGACGTGGGAGAGAGAGCTGTCTGGAGCGGCTCCCCCTTTGAACCTTGAACTGTTTGAAGTGATGGACAGACGATACCCCAGCAGGGGGATAAAAAGGGACCGGTTCGCTAAGGCAGGACACACACGCCACCCGAGGTAACAAGACCCTGGAAGCGGTGCGCTTCTCACGAGTCGGTGGGAAGTACCAGACAACGGCCAGGGTGGAAAGGTACGATCAGCGGGAACCCGGTGTGTGTCCGCCCTTGCCTGGGTGCCGGGTTCACTGCAGAGGATCGACCGCATCTGGAGGAGGGGTCACAGTCGGTGACCTCAGGTGACATCACCAAGGACCCGCCCAAAAGCTGCTTGTGAGCCATCTCGCCGGTCTGTAAGTGAAGCCGTGTCTGAATGATCAGTTGTTCCTGTTCTCTCTCTCTCTCCCTCCCCCCACGTTGTCCATCGCCATGGCAACGATTACTGCGAACTGAACTACTAAACTGGACTGAACTTTGAGTCACTTTAAATTTGGTCATTTACCCCTAGACAACGATAGAGCTTGATTGATGCTGTTATCTTAATTCTGTGCACATGTGTGTTTATCATCGCTGAACTGTTGCATTTATTATCCTTTCGATTACTGTGTTGCTTGCTTCTTTAATAAAACTTTCTTAGTTCTAGTACTCCAGACTCCAACTGAGTGATCCATTTCTGCTGGTTTGGCAACCCAGTTACGGGGTACGTAACATAAGTGGGGTTCTCGTCCGCGATTTTGAACGCTAAATTTGGGACGGAGTAAATTGATTGGGTTAAAATTCCCGAAAGAAAGAAAAGACAAACAGCAGAAATGGAGGCTGAGGAATTTATAAAGGCGCCGACCTTGGAGGCATTAGAGGATGTCAGGAAATCGGAATTGATAGCTGTGGCCAAACGGTTGAATCTTGCTAAGGTGAAGTCGACAATGAGGAGAGAGGAGATACACAGAGCTATTGTAGAGCACTATGTATCTAAAGGTGTGTTTCCCCAAGGTGAGCTGGGGGTGGTGTCTATTGAAAAACCTGCTGGAGACGCGGTACAGGTACAGCTTGAAAAATTGAGACTCGAGCACGAGTTCCGGGTACGGCAGTTAGAACACGAAGAGAAGCAGTTAGAAAGGCGGGAGAAAGAGAAAGAGAGAGAAAGACAGTTGGAGAGAGAAGAGAAAGAGAGGGAGAGACAGAGAGAGAGGAGAAAGAGAGGCAATGGGAGCGAGAAGAGAGAGGGAAACAGAGGGAAAGGGAATTTGAGCTGGAGAAGTTAAAGATAAGGGCAGAGCTGGGGCTCGTGCCGAACCAAGGTGGAGGGTTCTGGGCGACCCAGGAGGTTAAGCTGGTTCCCCCATTTGACGATACCAACGTGGATCTGTACTTCCTCCACTTCGAAAAAGTGGCTATAAGTCAGGAATGGCCGAAGGATAAGTGGGCTGTGTTACTTCAGAGTGTACTGAAAGGGAAAGCCCAACAAGCTTACTCCGCTTTATCTGCGGAAGATGCCCAGAGGTATGAGGTGGTGAAAGAGGCCATCCTCAGGATTTATGAGTTGGTCCCGGAGGCACACCGGCAGAGGTTCCGGAATGCGAGGAAGCGGTGGGACCGCACGTATTTAGAGTTTGCCGGTGAGATGCAGACATATTGTGAGCGTTGGTGCGCCTCGAAGGGGTAGAGGGGGATTATGACAGACTGCTACAACTGATCCTGATTGGGCAGTTTAAAGGTTGTGTCCCTGAGGGTATGAGACCCTACCTCGATGAGAAAGAGGCAGCCACGATAGCCGCAACTGCTAAGTTAGCGGATGAGTATGCGTTGACGCATAAAATGAAGTTTGCCTCGAGTAAAGGCTACCAGAAGGGTAGTCAGGACGGCGGGGAGAGTCCGCCGGAAAAGTCAGAAAGTAAGCCGGGGACTAGTGAGAAGGATAAGGTAGACCGGGAGCAGTCTGGTCGGAAGTCTCCTGGGGTCGTCTGTTATAATTGTGGGAAAGTCGGACACTTTGCGTCCAGGTGCTTTGCCCCAAAGAAGGAGACGGGAAAAGGAAAAACGGCAATGTTGAATGGCTGTATTGAGCTGTTAAGCGAACTGCTAGGGAAGGACAGGTCTGAAAAAGTCCAGGAAGGGCGCGAGAGGTTTATCTCGGCCGGATTGGTGTCAGTGAAGGAGGGGTTAAAACCAGTTCCAGTGCGGATCTGGAGAGACACGGGAGCGTGTCAGTCACTAATACTGAAGAGTGTATTAGAGTTTAGCTCAGAGACCCAGACTGGGGAGGTAGAGGTCAAAGGTGTTGGGGAAGGGACAGAGTCAGTCCCTTTGCACCAGATACACTTACAGAGCAACCTGGTCTCTGGACGAGTCACGATCGGGGTGAGGTCCGAATTACCGATGAAAGACCTGGAAGTCTTGCTCGGTAATGACATCGCCGGAGGAATCGTGTTCCCAGTTGTGAGATTGACAGGTCAGCCTGCCAGCATTGAGGCCCCGCCCATGGACTCACAGGTTCATCACGGGCCCGCGATAGTGAATTTAGCTGAAACGTTTCTGCCAACCTTGTATGAGACGGGGTGTAGTGAGACAAGAGGTAGTGAGGGAGCTGGGACGGACGTAGCAGTAGCCAGGAAAGAATTTGTGCAGACGCAGGAGCGAGACGAGGGTCTGATGGTTTTGGCAGAGACAGCTCTCTCTGACACAGCTTTAACAAGAGAACCAGTTGGCTATTGTGTAGCGGAGGAAGTGCTAAGGAAAAAAGTGAAATCAAGTACAGTACCCGCAGATGAGGAATGGGGGGTGGTGCAAAAGAGTTATGGGGATGAGGTTTTTAACATGGCCCACGAGGTACCCCCCGGTGGACATTTTGCGGTGCTGGAGGAAACAGTTGGTGGAATCATGAAAGAGATTTACCGGCTGCCCAGGGGGAAGAATGTTATTGATCATGACCGACGCGAACTGAGACGGTCACCGGCTTTTGATATGCTAACAAACCTAGTCGGTGTTAGCGTGGAAATCAATGAAGCTATGGGCCCCTGATAAGAGGAAAAAAACATTTTGAAAAGATTAGGATGGGATCGATCAGATGGGAGAAGGCTACTGTTTTGGCCAGGTCTACTGATAAGGTCTCTCCCTTAATCCCCGAACAAAGCGAATCTTTAGAAGAAGTAATTAAATGACTCGCACCCGTGTGTTTGATTGTCCCGAGGCAATGCAAAGAACTGGGACGTTGGGTGATGTCTGTTACAATAGGGCAGTCTAGTAAACAACACCCATATTTTTTAAGTAATTCAGTGACTAAAGGGCTGATGAACACAGAGGTGTGTATTGGCAATTTAATACGGCTGTCTGAAGCCAGTTTGATAGTGAACCTGAAAAAAATGAATTCGGCCACACGAAGGTCACTTACCTGGGAATTGTGGTGACACAGGGGCAGCTGGCAGTGATGCAAGCTACAGTGCAGGCTATCGCTGACCTCCCAACCCCGACAGACAAAAGGGCCCTCAGAAGGCTCTTGGAGATGGTGGGGTACTGCAGGAAGTTTTGCAATAACTCTGCGGTCAATACCCATCCCCCTCCTACTAAGCCCTTGCGAGAGAAGACTGAGTCGGAATGGGACGACCCTTGTTATTGTGGTCCGGGACAAAGCCAAATGAGAGGTTACATTGATCGCAATTCATCAGTGTTTTTGGCCACTATGAAGTTTGCTGAGTTGGAGCCTGGTCTAAGGGATTATTAATAACACGTGTAAAAGGAACAGAAAATGCGATGACTGTCTGTCAAGGTGTTGACAGCTTCAAACTCGCTGTGTTAGCCAAATAGCTGATAAAGATGTATATTTGTGTATGTATCAAATAATGTATTCATGTTTGTAATTTTTACCTCCCGGTAAAAATCCTTAAAGGGGGGAAGTGTGACGAGAATACATATAAAATTAAGATGTTTGCTGGCCTGGGTTAGCATCAGTGACATCAGCAAGTGGTCTGCCACCTGCCCTCAGGGGAAGGAGAGATAAGGAACAATGGAGCAGCGTCTGGAGATGTGTAATGAAGGGACGTGGGAGAGAGAGCTGTCTGGAGCGGCTCCCCCTTTGAACCTTGAACTGTTTGAAGTGATGGACAGACGATACCCCAGCAGGGGGATAAAAAGGGACCGGTTCGCTAAGGCAGGACACACATGCCACCCGAGGTAACGAGACCCTGGAAGCGGTACGCTTCTCACGAGTCGGTGGGAAGTACCAGACAACGGCCAGGGTGGAAAGGTACGATCAGCGGGAACCCGGCGTGTGTCCGCCCTTGCCTGGGTGCCGGGTTCACTGCAGAGGATCGACCGCATCTGGAGGAGGGGTCACAGTCGGTGACCTCAGGTGACATCACCAAGGACCCACCCAAAAGCTGCTTGTGAGCCATCTCGCCGGTCTGTAAGTGAAGCCGTGTCTGAATGATCAGTTGTTCCTGTTCTCTCTCTCTCTCCCTCCCCCCACGTTGTCCATCGCCATGGCAACGATTACTGCGAGCTGAACTACTAAACTGGACTGAACTTTGAGTCACTTTGAAATTTGGTCATTTACCCCTAGACAACGATAGAGCTTGATTGATGCTGTTATCTTAATTCTGTGCACATGTGCGTTTATCATCGCTTAACTGTTGCATTTACTATCCTTTCGATTACTGTGTTGCTTGTTTCTTTAATAAAACTTTCTTAGTTCTAGTACTCCAGACTCCAACTGAGTGATCCATTTCTGCTTGTTTGGCAACCCAGTTACGGGGTACGTAACAAGAGGTAGTGGAGTGCAGAGCATTCAGAAGGAGTGAATTTGGAATAGGAGAGGGGAGTGTAAAAGTCTGGATGGTTAATGTTCCGTTGGCAGTTGGCAATGAAAAGGTCCAGGGCAGGTAGAAGACCAGAGCAGGTGTCCAGAAAGAGGAGGAGGGGAGAAAGAGTCATTGGTGCGGGACGGGGAGTCCTTGCCAAAGAAACAGGCTTGGAGACGGAGGCGGCAAAAGAAAAGCTCAGTGTTGTGGTGGGTGCAGGACTCACTGAGGTGTGGGCACAGGGGTACAAAGGTGAGGCCTTTACTAAGGACAGAACGATCTGCCTCAGAGAGGGGAAGGTCAGAGGGAATGGTTGACAAAGGTGAGGCCTTTACTGAGGACAGAACGTTCTGCCTCAGAGAGGGGAAGGTCAGAGGGAATGGTTGACAAAGGTGAGGCCTTTACTGAGGACAGAACGTTCTGCCTCAGAGAGGGGAAGGTCAGAGGGAATGGTTGACAAAGGTGAGGCCTTTACTGAGGACAGAACGTTCTGCCTCAGAGAGGGGAAGGTCAGAGGGAATGGTTGACAAAGGTGAGGCCTTTACTGAGGACAGAACGTTCTGCCTCGGAGAATGGAAGGTCAGAGGGAATGATTGACAAAGGTGAGGCCTTTACTGAGGACAGAACGTTCTGCCTCGGAGAGGGGAAGGTCAGAGGGAATGGTTGACAAAGGTGAGGCCTTTACTGAGGACAGAACGTTCTGCCTCGGAGAGGGGAAGGTCAGAGGGAATGGTTGACAAAGGTGAGGCCTTTACTGAGGACAGAACGTTCTGCCTCGGAGAGGGGAAGGTCGGTGGGAATAGTTGACAAAGGTGAGGCCTTTACTGAGGACAGAACGTTCTACCTCAGGGAGGAGAAGGTCAGAGGGAATGGTTGAAATGGTGAAGACCCAGCACTGAGGGATCGGAGAGGGGAGCTGAATGGGATGGGGGGGAAGGGAGTTGGTAGTGTCTGAGGAGAAGGGAAGTTTGGGGTGTTCAGGGATGGAGGGGTGAGAGGAAGATGGAGTCTCCGAGGACCCAGGAGCTGGCGGTGAGACCTGAGAGAGATGGGATTGCGGAGTGGAGGTGGGGGAAGTGAGACTGGGGTTCCAGTGGCAGCGCATCAAGACCCGGCCTGGAGTCCAAGGCCAGAGATGGAGTTGGTGATGTCCAAGGTTGATGGAAGCTGCGGTGGAGTCCGGGTTACGAGTCTGCTTTGGATTGTTAGAGCCGTTGAGATCAGCAGCAAGAGATCATGGTCTGGTGGCATCCAGGCCTGCCGGCATTGGAATCAGCAGGTTCTGTGGTCTGTAGACGGGCACTCTTTCGATCCTTGCAGGATATGAAAGAATCAAAAAACTGTCGATTGAAAGCGTGGATCCTTCAGAGAATAAAATAGCGTACAGATCCACTACAAGCGACGGAGAGAGAATCCTGGAGTTGTGGAAGTGACAGCGATAGGGGCACTAGGTACCTCCTCATGGCAGAAAGCATGGCCCGTAGGACGGGGTGCGAGAAGCAATCAATTTAATGTGAGTACTTGGGGTCCTCAGAGGGTCCAAATCGAGCAGCTTGAAAGGGAATCTGTGTGGTACAAGCTGGCGGCGCCCTTTGATTATGGTGCATTCAAAGTCTATGGACCAAATGCTGATAAATGGAGTTAGTAGTGATGGCTATTCAATGGCTGGGTGGAAATGGGGCCTATTTCTTCAAAGTATGACTCCATAAGAGGAAAATATGGGAAATATTTAAACATTCAAAATATTAAAACACCTCAAATTATTTCAGGGCTGGAGAAGCTGAGTGAGAGATCGATATTTAAGAAATATCCTGGAGCTGTGTAATTAACTTATCCTGCAGCCGTGACTGTGGACAGAGAGCTGGAAGGTGATCTACTATTTCCACAGGCCTCACACGAATCCCTTCGGCACCACCCAGCCACTTGCAGCTCCTGTGTTTTCTCTTCCTCGCCATAAGTTATTGTGCTAGTTACATATTAATGACATCATAAGCATTAAATGTAATATTATTTTCTCAATATATTCTGACTTGAAACTCTTAGCTACTTTGCCACTTGTGTTTTACCAAAACAACAACTTACCCATTGCATACCGCAGAAAAGTAATAATCTAAGTGTCGGTTTGTCCAAAGATCAGAGACTCACAGAGTCAATGACTCCAAGTGGTATGGAAGTGAATTGATTTTTCATTTTGCAGACAACAAAGCAAGCATTCCTTTGCTGCACTGCTGAAGTGATGGAAAGACGTCAAAAGATTGGCGGTAACAGAAAATACTGGAAACACTCAAGTGGAGATTAATTTTGTTTTTTAGCAGTGAAGAAGGAAAGCGGTGTCAGTGGCAAATTGTTAAAATCTGTTGGAATGTAAAGTCTTTGGGGTGAATCACAAAAGAATGGGTTTGATTTGATTCACAATTCTCTGTTCAGGAAAACTAATTAAAACTCGATTAACCGAATAGAGAAAGATTTCCAAACTGTTTTTTCTCAGTCCTGAGTTAATCCTATTTAAATAATCTGATTAATATAAGTTGATAATCAAGCTTACAAGAAATCTTAACTGTCCTTACAGCATTCTTTACCATCCGTAATGTGTTAGAAAAGTATTTTAAGAATTATAACTGACGGAATTGGGACAGAGAGAGTGCATATTGGTGGAAGCAGTCTGAACTCTCTACTTTTTCCACAATTCCCTGACTAGTTGAGTTAGGATTTCTCTGTCTTGACTACACTTAACTTCTCGTGACATGAGGACATGCACTTTTTTGGGGGATGAATGCTTGCAATTATATGGTACCTTTTTGGTCCAAAGCACTCTGCTCTGGAGGTGCTGTGATGAAGACACATTTTGAGCAACACAAGGTTTCACTAACAGTTAATCATCTAATTTAGTAACATTGATTGGGAAGGATGTCAGGGATAAGTGCTCCACTTTTCCAAGACTGCACCATAAAATCTGTTAAATCCACTTGATTTGTTTAGCAACATATGTCAAGAGCAGAACCTCAGAACTATGCATAGTTCTGGTGACTGTAGCAGTCCTGATCCCATAAGATTACCTGGGATTCAATCGTGAAGACGCTAAAGTAGGGTGGCTCTACTCAAGATTTTGAAGCAAACTTACATTGGACTGAAAGCTATTGTACAAAGCTAGTTGTGCAGAAGTATCCTGCTGCAACATCAATGTGGATTTTGGGCTCCTGATTTTGAAATTGGGAGTCACAAGAGACTGCAGGGAAAAAATGAAAAAAGAAACTGCTGGAGGAACTCAGTGGGTAAGGCAGCATCTTGGAGAGACATGGACAATAATGCTTAGGCTCAAGACCCTTTATTTGCATGACTATTAACCTGTCTCCCAGATCATCACAGATCTTGTAATTTGAGAAGATCTCCTCTCCACATCTGCCAACTTGAAAACTCCTTAACCATCTAGGACCTGTTTCTATCTCCTTCCCAAGATCCACAGAGTTGCCTTGGTGTGCCCATTGTTTCCACCTACCCTTGCATCATGATCTACCTACCTTCAGCCAATCGTTATTCCAATCCATTATTCATCTACACCAGGGCATTTCACATGCTTGCCATCATTTGAACAACTTCCTGTTCCTTGGTCTTCTCCACTTCATGGGCATCCAGTCCCTGTTCTCTTCCATCCCATATCAGGAAGACCTCAGTATACTCTGTTTCTTTCTAGAACATGTATCCAACAAGTTTCCCTCTAATAAAACTACCTCCACTTGGAAGAATTTGTTCTAATCTTAAACAACATCTCTTGATTATTCCCTTTTCCTGCAATTCAAAGGTGTAGCCATGAGCACCTGACTGGGTCACAGCTCCTTTTGCTTGCATTGTGGAGCCTTCTTTGTGGTGACACTGGCACAACTCCTCAAGTCCTTCTCTGCTTCATCAATAACTGCACTGGTGCTGCTTCATTTACCTATTTGGAACTCATCAATTTCATAAGCAGAAGAAACAACAGTCCAGGTGATGGGTCTTGACCTGAATGTCAATTGTCCATTTCCCTCCATAGACACTGATGTCCCTGCCTCTTTGTGTGTTGCCCCAGATTCCAGCATCTGCAGTCTCTTATGTCTGCATAAGGGAAAAATTCTTCAATGTCGTCATACAATATCAATGTTGTGAGACTTTGTAGTGGAGTAGTGGTATAGAAATATAGAAGACTGCAGCCCTGGTTTTGTCCCAAAAATTCAACAATTCATTTTCCCCACTGAAATTTCTCAACCAGCAGCTTGATACTACCTCATGGATCTGGTCTGTTGAACATAACAAAGCTCCACCAATGCTGACCTGGAGCCTTCTGCTAAAGCCTCCCACTCACAGGGCTTCCCTGAACCTTAGGATCAGAACTACTGACAGGACTCGTGCTCTGTGGTGTGAAGACAGGACCACCCCTTCCCTCCCACTAAACTGTAATTCACAACTGAGCGGGTGCATTAGTGCAAAGGGAGATCGTTACAGCTGCAGCTCTCCCTTGGCAGATGTCTTCTCCAGGGCAACCACTCCCTGACCATGAAAAAACCCACATACTCTAAGATTAGGTAGGAAGTGAGCTTCAAGCATAATCCATCTACAGGTACCCCACTTGGTATATTGTGCACAGTCCTGGTCACCATACTCCAGGAAGAATGGCATTAAGCTAGAGAGGGTGTTGAAAGAATATAAAAAGAAGTTGCTAGGACTGGAGGGCTTGAGTTACACGGAGAGGTTGATTAGGCTGGTATTGATTTCCTTCGAATGAAGTGACCTTATAGGAAGGTATAACATCATGTGGGGCAGTAATAAGTGAAGGGCATAGATTTAAGGTGAGAAGGGGAAGATTTGGAGGGGAACATCCGGGAATATTTTTCTACATCGAGGGTGATAAGTATATGGAATAATTTGCCAGAGAAACTGCTGGTGGCAGGTACAACTACAATGTTTAAAATACATTTGAAAGGGTACACGAAGAGGAAAGGTTTTGAAGGAGAAAGGTGAATTGCAGGCAAATGGGTCTATATTCAGGCATTGATGAGTTGGTCCGAAATGCCCGCTTCTGTGCCGATTAACTCTCTGACTAACAGATCTCATCACCAGCATGCCCCACTCATACAGCGAGAGAGCTCCCAGTATATAGCACCTGCAGGTTCTTCATCTATCGCTGTAGGTTTCGTGGCAAGCCTTTGGTCCATAATGACATTCGAGGAAACTCGTTAAACTCAACAGCCATTTTGTTGTACTAAACACAAAATAGACTGGACAGTGAATCCATCCAGTCTTTTACAAATGGGGGAGGTTACAGTTAGCAAATAACTGTATAACCTAGGCTAAAATGTACCAGTAAATGAACTGGAACTTACCAGCATCCATTAGTCTTTGAGACTATGGATCTGTGCCTGGAAAGTCTTCACTCTCCAGGGCGCAGGCCTGGGCAAGGTTGTATGGAAGACCAGCAGTTGCCCATGCTGCAAGTCTCCCCTCTTCACGATACCAATGTTGTCCAAGGGAAGGGCATTAGGACCCATACAGCTTGGCACCAGTGTCGTCGCAGAGCAATGTGTGATTAAGTGCCTTGCTCAAGGACACAACACGTTGCCTTGGCTGGGGCTCAAACTCATGACCTTCAGGTCGCTAGTCCAATGCCTTAACCACTTGGCCACGTGCCCACACATGGATGGCCACTTCCCAGCATAACCCCACTAAAGCACTTAAACACAAGAGCAGTCAACAGCACTGGTCATTGGAGATGCAGGGGTGAGCTGTTGACCATGCCCTCCCCTGGAGTGTCACGATATGTTTAATGCTATTTTGTTTGTTTTGTCAGTGATGAGGTCATACTGCAGCCAAGTACCTTGGACTGGCTGACACAAATTGAAATGTTGACATGTCATAAACACAGAAGATTCTGCATTGGCTGAAAGTGTAGAGCAATGCACTGAAAGGGCTGGAGGAACTCAACAAGTAAGCGGCATGGAGGGGAATAAGCACTTGATGTTTCGGTCCAAGACATTTCAGCAGGGCTGGAAAGGAAGGGGGAAGAAGGTGGAGGGAGGGGAAGTAGTATAAGTTGGCAGGTGATTAGGTGAAAACAGGTGATGGATAGGTGAGGAGAAGAGAAAGAATAAGAGGGAGCCAGAAAGGGCTGACGTCGTAGGATTGGAATGGAAGTCAAACTGACAGAGAAATGGTGATAAACAAATCAGTCCCCCAGTGTACATTGGTTCTCACTGATGCATAGCTCTGTGTCTTCCTTTTCTCCTCCAGTGAGGCCAAATTCAAGAAGGAGGAGCAACACTTCATATTTCATCCAGGTAACTTTCAACCTGATGGCATGAACATCGATTTCTCCTTCAGGTAATTTCTCCTGCCTCTCTCTTCTCCCTTTTTCATTACTCATTCTGGTTCCCCTCTCACTCCATCTCTTCTCTTCACTCCAATTGATGCCCTTTTTCCTTGCCTTTTTTCCATGGTCCACTGTCCTCTCCTATCAGATTCCTTCTTCAGCCCTGCACCATCCTGATAAAGAGTCTCAGCCTGAAACACTGACTGATATCTCGCCTCCACACTATCTGAGTTCCTTCAGCATTTTGTATGTTTGCATGTGCTTTCACTGAAGAGTGAAATCGACTCTGAGCTTGTCGAGATTTTGAGTACACTAGCAGCTTTCACAGGACCTAGAGACAGTACAAACTCTCACTTTGACTCCTATGATGCAAAGCTGAGGCATTCAGAGATTCTGTTCCATAATGGTACTTGTTTGAGAAAGATATTGGACCTCCCACATTATTGCCAGTTAATAAAATCAGAGAAATATGCTGTATCTCTATGAATCTATAAAACCCATAAAGTCTGCACCTCAAATTCAACCATTTACCTACATAAAGGGGGCAAGTTGCAGTGGCCAATTAACCCACCAGCCCACTCTATTTGGGGCTGTGGGAGGGAATTGGAGGCACACAGAGGAAACTCACAGTCACAGGGTGAATGTACAAATTCCATACCTGAGGTCAGGTTTGAACCTGCATTCTGTAGCTATGAGGCAGCAGCTCTGTTAACTGAACCACCGCCAAATTATATCATCGGGCTATTCTCGTGATGACAAAAATAGAATGAAATATAGCAGATCAAAAATAATATTACAGATGTCAGAGTGATCATATGTGATTATGGAAATTTCAGAGGAAAAGTAAGAGAGACATAAGGGGGACAAAAAGAGGGCATAAATAAACATTGCAGGCAGACATAAAAGGAACTCAAAATAATTGACAGGCATGGAAAAGCTATACTGGAAGAGGTGAGGCTGATCCGGGGTAAATGGATGTGGACATAAAGGGGGTGGCTCAGGTAGTAAATGCAGAGTTTACATCAGCCTTTTACAAGGGTAAAGAAGCTGTACCCCATCAGCAAAGAAAGATGAAATTGAGATAACAGATGAATTAAAATTGGCAAAAAGAATAAATTAAAAGGCTAGGTGCACTTAAAGTGGATAAGGCACCTGATCCAGATAATATGCTTCACTATTTGGTTGGGCAAGGGAGTTAAGTAATTGCAGAGACCTTAGCTATGGCCTTCCAAACATCTGTAGATTCAGGAATGTGTTCAAGGACAGGAAAATTGCAAAAGTTCGACTCTTGTTCAAGACAGGGTTGAATGTGACCGTGAGGAATCTTTAGAAACTGAATTCGCCAACATTCAGACAAGTGTGGATTGGTTCAAGAAAGCCAATATAAATTCATAAAATGCGAACCACATTGAACTAACTTGATGAGTTTCTTGATGAAGTACGGAAAAAGTAAATTAGAAAAATACAATATATCTGTTATATGTGAGCATCCAAAAGACATTTGATAAGGTGATACATTGTAATCATGTTGTCAAGATAAACCAGGGAAAAAAATGAGGCAGCTACAGCAGGGACAGGAAATTGGCTGAGAAACAGGAAATGGACAGTTGTAGTTAAAGCTGTTTCTCAGTTTGAAGTGTATGATATTGGTGATAGATTTCTTGTTTAAATTAAAATGAAAATATGTCTTTGGATCCATAAAAGGTAAATAGTTAGCAAAAGTAAATATGGGCACTTTACAAACTGAAACAAGAGAGGTTATGTTGCTAAATTTTAAAGAAGGAATTAAACAAATATTATTGTCCACCTTCACAACTCCAGAAGCCTGGGTTTGTTCCTGACCTTGTGTGAAGTCTGGATGTCTGGTGTAGGTTTCCACCGGGTGCTCCAGTTTCCTCCCTCATTCCAAAAGTCTGCATGTTATTTGTCCACTGTAAATTACTGCTGGTATGAAGATGAGTGGTGGAATCTGGGAGGAGGACAAATGAGTTAGGGGAGGATTAGTTTGAAATGAGTGCTTGATGTTCAGCATGGACTTGTTTCCAAGTGTGTCTTTCTACCACTCTTTTACGTTATGAAGATGTGGAGAAGATCTAGAACCATTGAGAGAAGCAGCTGTAGTAAAATCACATGACCAAAGTGATATTAAATAATCACATGACTATCAGTGATACCACGGATGTAGAAGATAGTGAGATCAGAATGGAGCATGCCAAAATTCTAAGTGATTAGGGAAGAAGTTATGTTAGGGCTTTTGAAAAACATTAAGGTATATTAGCACCCAAGGCTTGATAGGATTTATTGCAGGTTATTGAGAAGGCCAATAGATGAAATTGCTGATGCCTTAACCAAGACCTGTATATTTTCACTAGCCACAGGTGTGGTGCCAGAAGACTAGTGTGTAGCTAATGTTCTTGCTTTGTTCAAAAAGTGAAATAGGATTATCCTGGAAATTATAGACCAATGAATCTCATATTAGTGGGAAGGAAGCTAATAGAGAGGGTTGTTGGAATGGAATATGAGAGCATGGTCTGATTAGGCTCAGTCGGCATGACTTTGTTTGGGGCACGTTAACCTGACTGAGTGGATGTTGTGTATATGGATTTTAATAAGCCATTCAACAAGGTGCTTCATGGGAAGCTCATCCAGACAATTACGATGCATATGATCCACAGTGACTTGGCTGATTGCCCATAAACGACAGAGGGTGTGATGGATGGATCTTGCTCTGGATGGAGGACTGTCATTAGTGTTTTCAAGGGATCTATACTGTGACCTCTGTTGTTTGTCATATTTATATTGATGAAGTTTGGTAGGGTGGGTAATTAAGTGGATTGTGATATTGTAGATTGCAGAGAAGATTGAAAGAACACAGTGGATCAGTTGCAGGTATGGTAGATGAGGGTAATCCAGGCAAGTGTGAGGTGTTGCAATTTGGGAGATCCAGCATAACAGGAGAGTATACAGTTTGTGGTAGCATTGCTGAACTTGGGGATACATACACAGTACAGACCCTTTGGCCCATAGTGTTGAGATGGTCTTTTAACCTACTCTAAGATCCATCTAACTCTTCCTCCTACATAGTGCTCCATTTTTCTATCATCCAGGTGCTTATCTCAGAATTTCTTAGGTGTCTGTAATGTATCTGCTTCTACCACCACCAGTGACAGGATATTCTATGCTCCCACCGCTCCCTGTGGTTTTTTAAAAAAAACTTACAGCTGACAGCCCCCCTGTACTTCCCTCCAATCACCATAAATTATGCTCCTGGAATCGTGGGATTAGCCATTTCACCCTTGCAGAATGTCCTTGGGCATCCACTTGATCTATGGCTCTTATCAATGTATTCTCATTAAAATGTTCTCCAGTCCAGACAGCATCCTGACAAATCTCCTCCGCATCCTCTCTAAAGCTTCTACATTCTTCCTATAGAGAGGGCACAGTTTTAAGCTGCTTGGAAGTAGGTACAGAGGAGATGTCAAGGTAGGTTTTTTTACGCAGAGAGTGGTGAGTGCGTGGAATGGGCTGCCGGTGATGGTGGTGGAGGCGGATACGATAGGGTCTTTTAAGAGACACCTGGATTAGTACATGGAGCTTAGAAAAGTCGAGGGCTATGGGTAACCTTAGGTAATTTCTAAGGTAAGTACATGTTCAGCACAGCCTTGTGGACTGAAGGGCCTGTATTGTGCTGTAGGTTTTCTATGTTTCTATGCTTTTTAGAAGCGATTAGAACTGAGCACTATATTTCAAGTGTGGTCTAACCAAGGTTTTATAGAGCTGCAGCATTACCTTGCAGCTCTTCAATCCCCCGTCTAATAAAGACCACACACATCACACCTTCCAACAAAACTTTCAAATTGTGTGGCAATATTAAGGAATCTTTTAGATTATGAAGACACGCCGTCCTCTTTTATTGTCATTTAGTAATGCATGCATTAAGAAATGATACAATATTTCCTCCGGTGTGATATCACAAATACAGGACAGACCAAGACTGAAAAAACTGACAAAACCACATAATTATAACATATAGTTACAACAGTGCAACAATACCATAACTTGATGAAGAAGTCTATGAGCACAGTAAAAGTTCAAAGTCTCTCAAATGTCCCACATCTCACGCAGACGGGAGAAGGAAGAAAAATTCTCCCTGCCATGCCTGACCACAATCCGTCTCTGAGTCATCCGAAAACTTCGAGCCTCCAAATCAGCTCTCTGACACCGAGTACTGAGCGCCATCTCTGTCTGAACGATTCGACCTCAATCTCAGTCATCAACAGTAGGCAAAGCCAGGGATCTTGAGGCCTACCCTTCGGGAGATTCCCAAACACGCAGTAACGACAGCAGCGAATGAACATTTCAGAAATTTCTCCAGATGTTCCTCTGTGCTTTCACGTCTGTCTCCATCAAATCAGAATTGTCCACGGCCCCTATTTAACGGATACAATATCATTTTTCACCGGAGGGCTGCGCACGCACGGCGTGCTGCTATCTCTCCTCCCGCCAGATCTTTTGTGTCAGCTGTAAACCTAGTAACCCATCCTCTACTTCCTCACCCATCATTTATAAAAATCACAAAGAGCAAGGATCCCAGAACAGATCCCTGTGGATCACCACTGTTGATTGACCTCGAGACAGAATACACTCCATCTACAACCACCCTTGGCCAATTCTGGATCTACACAGCCAAATTTCCCAGGAACCTATGCCTTCTAACTTTCTAAATGAGCTTACCATGGTGAACCTTATCAAACTCCTTATTAAAATCTATAAACACCACACCCACTGCTCTACTTCCATCAATGTGCTTTGTCACATCCACAAAGAATTTGATCAGCTTCATGAGGCATGACCTACCCCTCACAAAGCCATACTAACTGTCTCTAATTAGACTATACTTCTCCAAATGCTCATAAAGATCAACGTTTGGAGAAATGCTCCAAATGAACTTCCAGTGAGATGGTCACAGTGACTGAAGGTGATATCTTGCATATGTCCTTCTACATATGCTTCTTCTGAGCTGTGATTGATTGCAACCTGTAATGTCCCTTCTAAGAATGTATTTTGTAACCAGGTGAGTGATCTAGGGAATTCAGCATGGTGTGCAACTATGGTTCTCCCCATGGATGGCTGCATTGTTTTCTAATGGTGAAACACACACTTGTGGCTGGCTCCATTATCCAGCATCGATTGAAACTTGAAGCAAGGTTAAAATCGATGAGGATGAGAGCAGAAGACGAACAAGTGTTCAGGTCTGTCTAGTCATGTTTGACAATCTCGCTGCTTTCAGTGAAGGTGCAGGAGTCTTGAGTCCCTTGCTGGCTTCCATGTTTGATCACCTCGGTGGCTCCTGGCTATGGACTCACTTTCAGCTGTAGTTTGATGTTTAATATCTGTGTGTTATTTGTTCACTTTTTGATCTTTGCCTGATTTGTTCGTTCACACATTTGATGGTCTTGTTGTGTTGGGGGGGGGGCGGGGGGTGTGTGGTTTCTTTAAACCAGTTCTATGGTGTTTCTTTGTTTTGTGACTGCCAGAAAGAAGACCAATCTCAAGTTTGCATACTGTAGACATTGATAAAAAAGAATGTAATTTGAACCTGAAATCCTAACTTCAGAATTTTCTCCAATAACTTGCCCACCACGGAACACTCACTGGTCTATAATTCCCGGGTTATCCCTGCTCCTTTTCTGAACACATGAGCCACATTCCAGTCATCTGGTATTACTCCTATGGCCAGTGATGCAAAAATCATCGCCAAAGACATAGCAATCTCATTCATTCCTTCTCATAGTAATCTGGGGTATATGCCATACAGCCCTGGGACTTATCATAAGACCATAAGACATAGGAGCAGAATTAGGCCATTCAGCCCATCAAGTCTGCTCTGCCATTCCATCATGGCTGATCCCAGATCCCACTCAACACTATACACCTGCCTCCTCGCCATATCTTTTGATGCCTTGACCGATCAGGAAACTATCAACTTCTACCTTAAATATACTCATGAACTTGGCCTCCACCACAGTCTGTGGCAGAGTTTTCCACAGATTCACTGCTTTCTGGCTAAAAAAAATCCTTCTCACCTCTGTTCTGAAAGCTCGACCCTTAATTTTGAGTCTGTGCCCTCTAATTCTGGATACCCTCACTATAGAAAACATCCTCTCCACATCCACCCTATCTAGTCAGTTCAACATTTGATATGTTTCAATAAGATCCCCCTGCATTTTTCTAAATTCTCGTGAGTACAGGCCCAAAGCTGCCAAACACTACTCATATGTGAACCCCTTCATTCCCAGAATCATCCTTGTGAACCTCCTCTGGACTTTCTACAATGACAACACATCCTTTCTGAGATATAAGGCCCAAAACCGTTGATAATACTCCAAGTGTGGCTTGACCAGTGTCTTATAGAGCCTCAGTATTATTTCTTTGCTTTCAAATTCTATTCCTATTGAAATAAATCCCAACATTGAATTTGCCTTCTTTACTACAGACTCAACCTGTAAATTAACCTTCTGGAAGTCTTGCAAGAGGACTTCCAAGTCCCTCTGTAGCTCTGATGTTTGAGTCTTCACCCTATTTAGATAATAGTCCGCACTATCGTTCCTTTTACCAAAATGCTTTATTATACATTTCCCAACACTGTATTCCATCTGTCACTTTTTTGCCCATTCTTCAATTTGTCTAATTCCTGCTACAATCACTTCCTCAGTACTACCAACCCCTCCACCTATCTTCAAATCATCCACAAACTTTGCCACAAAGCCATCAATTCCACTGTCTAAATCATTGACTAACAATGTGAAAAGTAGCGGTCCCAATACTGACCCTTGAGAAACACCACTAGTCACTAGCAGTCAACTAGAAAAGGCCCCCTTTATTCCCGCTCACTGCCTCCTGCCTGTCAGTCATTCCTCTATCCATTCTAGTATCTTTTCTGTAATGCCATTAGATTTTATTTTGTTAAGCAGCTTGTGTGTCACCTTATCAAATGCCTTCTGAAAATCCAAGTAAATAACATCCACTACCTCTCCTTTGTCCACCCTGCTTGTTACTTCCTTGAAGAACTCTAACAGAATGGTCAAGCAAGATTTCCACTTACAGAAACCATGCTGACTTTGACTTAATTTATCATTAGTCTCCAAGTACCCCAAAACCTCATCCTTAATAATATATTCCAACACTTTCCCAACTGCTGAAATTAGGCTAACTGGCCTATAATTTCCTTCCTCTTGTCTTCTTCCCTTCTTAAAGTGTGCAGCGACATTTGAAATCTTCCACTCCTCTGGGACCATGCCAGAATCAAGTAATTCTTGAAAGATCATGACCAATACATCCATTATCTCTTCAGCAACCTCTCTCAGGACTCTGGGATGTAGTCCATCTGGTCCAGGTGAGTTATCCATCTTAAGACCTTCGAGCTTCCTTGCACTTTTCTTTTGTAATAGCAATGAAACTCACTCCTGCTCCCTGGCGCTCACCTCTGGCACACAGTTAGTGTCTTCCGCAGTGAAGACTGATGCAAAGTACTTAATATGTTCATCTGCTATATCTTTGTCCCCCATTACTACCTCACCAGTATCATTTTCCAGAGGTCCAATAGCAACTCTCGCCTCTCTTTTACTCTTTAGGTAACTGAAAAAAATTTAGTATCCTGCTTTATATTATTGGCTAGTTTGCCCTCATATTTCATCTTTTCCCTTATGACTTTTTAGTTGAATTTTGTTGGATTTTAAAAGCTTCCCTATCATCCAGCTTCCCACTCACTTTTGCTAACTTATATGCCCTTTCCTTGGCTTTTATGTAGTCCACGGTTACCTAGCCCTGCCATTTGAGAACAACTTCTGTGGGACATATCTATCCCACAGAAGTGTGAACTATTCCCAGTGCTGACATCCCGCCAGTATCCTCCTCCAATCCACTTGGGAAAGCTCCTCTCTCGTGCCTCTGTAGTTCCCTTTATTCCATTGCGATACTGACAAACGTAACTTATGCTTCTCCCTCTCAAACTGCGGTGTGAATCAATCATATTATGATCACTTTCTCCTAAGGGTTTCTTTAATAAGATCCTGGTTATTACCCAGAATCAGAATCAGGTTTATTATCACTGGCATGTGTTGTGAAATTTGTTACTTAGCAGCAGCAGCAGTTGAATTCAATATAATAATAGAGAAAAATAGTAAAAATAAATAATTAAGTAAATCAATTACAGTACATATATATTGAATAGATTAAAAATCATACAAAAACAGAAATAATATATATTAAAAATGTGAGGTAGTGTTCATGGGTTCAATGTCCATTGAGGGATCGGATGGCAGAGGGGAAGAAGCTCAACACCCAATCTAAGATAGCCTTTCCCCTAGTAGGCTTGAGCACGAGCTGCTCTAAAAAGCCATCCCGTAGGTATTCAACAAATTCCCTCTTTTGCGATCTGACACCAACCTGATTTCCCCGATCCTCTCGCATATTGAAATTTCCCATTGCAATACCCTTATTCCATGCCCTTTCCCAGCTCCCTTTGCAATCTTAACCCCACATCTTGGCTACTATTTGGAGGCCTATATATGATTCCATAATGGTTTTGTTTACCCTTGCAGTTTCTTAACTCTACCCACAAAGATTCAACATTCTCTGACCCTATGTCACCTCTTTCTAAAGAAGTAATTCCATCTCTTGTCAACCGAGCCACACCACCGCATTTGCCTTCCTGCCTGTCCTTTCGATACAAAGTATATCCTTCGATATTAAGCTCCCAACTATGGCCTTCTTTCAGCTATGACTCAGTGATGTCCACAATGTCATACTGATCAACCTCTAATTACGCCAAGAGTTTGTCCACCTTATTCCGAATGCTGCGCATATTTAAATGCAATATCTTTAGTCCTGCATTCTTCGCCTTTTTGAATTTTGCCTCTGTGGTACAATTTAACCCTTTGCTCTGTTTGTATTTTTACCCAATCTTTGGCTTGTCCTTCCTTACATTCATATTACACCCACCATCTACTTGTAAACCTGCTGGCTCATCCTCAGCTCTATCACATCCCCCTGTCATATTAGTTTAAACCACTCCCAACAGGCCTAGTAAACCTATCCTAATGTTTTTTTCCAAATGTTACAGCACTTCCTCTTTTCTAACATTGAAGTGTTCCAGCATTTCAATGGTAAATATTGAAGTGAATTTGGTCTCCAAATTTGAGGAAGGACATTCTTGCTATTGAGGGAGTGCAGCGTAGGTTCACAAGGTTAATTCCTGGGATGGCGGGACGGTCATATGTCGAAAGATTGGAGTGACTGGGCTTGTATACACTGGAATTTAGAAGGCTGAGAGGGGATCTTATTGAAACATATAAGATTATTAAGAGATTGGACACGTTGCAGGCAGGAAGCATGTTCCCGCTGATGGGTGAGTCCAGAACCAGAGGCCACAGTTTAAGAACTAGGGGTAGGCCATTTAGAACGGAGTTGAGGAAAAACTTTTTCACCCAGAGAGTGGTAGATATATGGAATGCTCTACCCCAGAAGGCTGTGGAGGCCAAGTCTCTGGATGCTTTCAAAAAAGAGATGGATAGAGCTCTTAAAGATAGTGGAATCAAAGGTTATGGGGATAAGGCAGGAACTGGATACTGATAGTGGATGATCAGCCATGATCACAGTGAATGGCGGTGCTGGCTTGAAGGGCCGAATGGCCTACTCCTGCACCTATTGTCTATTGTCTATTGTGAAATATTCATTAAGGACCTCCCCTACCTCATCTGACTCCAGGCAAATGATTCCCCTTCTATACTTGATCGGTTCTACCCTCACTCTAATAACCCTCTTGTTCTTCACATAAACCATGGAGTTTTCCTTATTCCTACCAACCAATGTCTTCTCATGGTTCTTTCTAAGTTCATTCTTCACCTCCTTCCTGGCTACCTTGTAACTGTCTGGAGCCCTGTCTGATATTTGCTTCCTAATGCTCCTCGTCTATCATTATGGGGAACAAAAGGTCGCTGGCAAATAAAATGAAGGAACTAGCAGTATTCACAAGGACACAGAATGAATACTCAGAATGCAGTGTTATGTGTTCCACTGAGACATGGTTACATGAGCAAATCTCAGATTCCAACGCTACTGTGATTGGTTTTACAACGATATGAGCAGGTAGAGTTAATCTACAGTGCAGTAGGAGGAAAGGAGGTGGGCTTGCTGTACTTGTGAAAAATAGAGAGTGCAATCCCAGTCACATTTCTATGATAGAACAAATCTGCAGTACGATGTTGGACTGCTTACTGTGAGTTTGTGCCCTTATTGTCTACCGCGTGATTCAGACGCTCCGTATTGGTCGTTGTCCACATTCCACTTTCCCAGCGCAGTCTCGATACTGTGTGTGACTTCATACACACTACTATCGCGAGACTCTAGACTCAACACCCCAATGCGTTCACTGCAATATTGGGAAACTTTAACCATCTTTCTCTCTCGACAACCCTACCCTCCTTCCGTCAGTTTGACAAGTGTGATACAAGAGAAAATAAAACACTGGATCTCATGTAAGCAAAATGTTAAAGATGCATACAGCTCCACAGCTCTCTCCCTACTTGGAAGATCAGGTCACAACCTGGTTCACCTTATGCCCTTGTATAAGGCCAAAGTACAGCAACAGCTAACTACCACCAAGATAGTAGAGAAAGAGCCATTGAGGCCTTGAGGGGCTGCTGTGAGATTACTGACTGGAATGTGCTTTGTGAATCATATGGGGAGGACATTAACGGACCTACTGATTGCACCACTGGTTACGTCTACTTCTGTGTGGACACTGTAATACCATCAAGGACTGTTCGCTGCTTCCTTAACAACAAACTATGGGTCACCAGTGATCTAAAGGCTCTTCTCAGTCACAAAAAGAAAGCCTTTAGATTAGGGGCAGAACAGAATTGAAACATGTGCAGAGGGAGCTAAAGGAGAAGATCAAGGTGGCTAAAGAGGAATGCAGGTGAGAGCTGGAGAACAAGCTTTGACAGAGTAGACACCGGAGGTGTGGAGAGGCATGACTGGCTTCAATCAGCCTAGCTCTAGAGCCTTAGAATGCAGCCATGAATGGGCTTCAATAGGTTTGACAATTGCCCTCCTGTTCACACCCCCCTCATCACACCAGTCCAGGTGCTGAGGCACCCAATGCTCACTCAGCACCAATGCCTCCCCTCTAGAGTTCTACACGTGGATGAAAAACACAGGCCACCACGTCTACATCCCCTCCTTGCCCAGAACCTACTATCCACACCTCCATGTAACCACTGCCATCATCCTGATCTTCACCTCCCCCAGCCCCACCTTCCACCAATTCCCAGACATCAAGGACTCACCTTCACCACTCAGCTCCGGGGAAACTCAGACACAGCAGAGCATCAGGACCGGATAATGTGAACCCAAGGTCCTGAAGCAGTGTGCTGAACAGCTGTGTCAAGTCCTCCAGCGCATTTTCAATCTCAGCCTGGAAAGGTTCCGACTGTGTGGAAAACTTCACGTGTGGTTCCAGTCCCCAAAAAGGACCAACCGATAGTTTTGAATGACTACCATCCAGTGGCCCTGACCTCACACATCATGAAGGCCCTAGAGAGGCTGGCCCTGGCTCACCTCTGACCATCTGTCATCTACCTGCTCTCATTTGGATATGCAGGGCAGCTCTGTGAGGATCATGTTTTTTGATTTCTCATGCCTTCATTACCATACAGCCCTCATTGCTGGGGGAAAAGCTCTGGTCAAGGCAGGCTGGCACCTCCATTGTATCCTGAGTAATCGACTACCTGACTGGTAGATCACCGTTTATGCAGCTTCAGAGTTGTGTGTCAAACATGGCTATAAGCAATACTGGGGTCCCATGGGGGACTGTATTGGTTCCCTTCCTGTTTACCCTGTACACCTCAGACTTCAGATACAACACTGAGTCATGTCATCTGCAGAAATTCTCTGATGACTCTGATGTTGGGTGTATGAAGGGATGACAGGAAGATGAATTCAGGGCCCTGGTGGAGGACCTTGTCAAATGGTGCAAACTGAATCATCTGCAGCTCAACATCAGTGTGAAAAAGGAGATGGTGATAGACTTTAGGAAGACTAAGCCTGCACTGCTCCCTGATACTATTGATGGTGAGGATGTGGATGTGGTGAGGACCTACAAGTTCCTGGGAACACCAACACAGAGGCTGTGTACAAGAAGGGTCACAGTCACTTCTGCTTCCTGGGGAGACTGAGGTCCTTTGGAGTATGCAGGTCTCTCCACCACGTGTTCTACCAGTCTGTTGCTGCCAGTACAATCTTCTACGCGGTGGTGTGCTGGGGCAATGGCATCAACACGGGTGATGCCAACAGGCTCAATAAACTGATTAGAAAGGCTAGCTCTGTTATAGGAGTCAAACTTAACACACTGGAGGTTGTGGTAGAACAAAGGACACCAGGGGAATTTCTGGCAATTCTGAACAATGTTTCTCACCCTCCGCATGCCACCTTGTCTGAACAGAGAAGCACTTTCAGAAATAGACTAAGTCAACTGCGCTGCTCTAAAGAGCACTATATGAGGTAATTCTTGCCCTTGACCATTAGGCTCTATAATGAGTCAACCTACAGCCGGGGAAGTGATGACCCCCTCACTGTCCACATTCCCCATTGTGCACTCATTCCCCATTTACAGTATGCTCCCAAGTTCCTGCCTAATAGCTCCAGGAGAAGTTGGATTAGCTGGAGCTGTTTTCTCTGGAGCAGGGAAAGCTGAGGGGAGATTTAATATGTTTGTAAAATTATGTGGCAGAGATGGAAAACTCTGGACTTTACTTGAGGTCATATTTGGTAGCATATTGAAAGATAAAAGTTGCAGATTTAGATTTTCAGAAGGCCCTAAAATAAGACTGCGCATAAAGGCTATTAAACAAAATTAGAGCACCAGGGATTGGGAGTAATATGTCTGAATTGATTAATGACAGACACAAAGTAATGCAAAGAAAATTTGGAAGACTGATTAAAATTGGAAGGCAAGGGTTGGAGAAGGACTAGATGTGATAGAGAACTTGCACTTGAAGATAGAAAGGAAAGATGAATCAGAGATAAACAACCACATCTATGGTGGGGAGGGAGAGAGACGGAGGGGGAGAGGGGCAGTGGCGGAGGGGTAAAGGGGGAGAGAGGGAGGGAAACGGGGTATCTGAAATTGTCATATTCTTTCTCATATTCTCATATAAATTCTCTCTGATGTGTCTCCTGCATTGCTCTAATGATGCCCATTGGAAGCTTGAGGTACCTTATCTTTAGCCTGGGTATGTTACAGGCATGTCTGGCTGTCTAAACAGTGGCTGAAACATAATGGCAATGGCCATAGTCTAAAAGTAAATGAATGGTCATTCAGGACTGAGGTGTGAAAAAGTGTTTTAATGCTGTGGTGTGTTTCCTATCCAAGCATTCTATGGAGTCTCAGCCACTGAGTATATTCGGATGCTCATTTTTAGCTATTGACAAGATCAAAAGATGTGGAGTTAATTCAGGAAAGTGAAGTGAAGTAAAAGATCAGTCATGATGCCATTTGATGGTGAGGAATCACAAGGAGCTGGCAGCAGTCCCTATATAATGCCCTTCTGACAGAGGAGAGTTCCATTCATTGGGAGGATTTATGAACAGCTTGGGTCAAAACCCCAGTCTCTGGAGTAGTACCCAAAGCACATGCTCATACAGTAAACGAGATTAGAGGAGTAAATATATGGCTCAACGCCTATTATGGAAGAAATGGATTCCACTTCAAGAGGCACTGGCCGCAATACTGGGTGAAGAGAATGCTGACTCTTTGGGAGGGGTTTCATTTGAACCGTGTTGGGATCAGTGTCCTGGTGAATAACATAATTCGAATGGTGGAAAGTTTGATGAATCAAAGAGAAAATTGAAAGTAGTGGAAAAGGTATACAAGAAGGAAAATGAGAATCAAATAGGAAGTGGTAGAACATGTATGCAAAAGAAAACCTGGTACAGGTCCACAATCCCTTATCCGAAATCCTTATTTTTCGGATTTCAGAATCCCTCCTTGTCCGTGGGGGATTGGTTCCAGGACCCCCAGCGGATACCAAAAAACACATATGCTCAAGTCCCTTATTTAACCGGTCTCAGTGCGGTGGACTTTGGACCGGGTGAAGCTCCGGACCTACGCACATCCTCCCGTATACTTTAAATCATCTCTAGATTACTTATAATACCTAATGCAATGTAAATGCTATGTAAATAGTTATTATACTGTATTGTTCAGGGAATAATGACAGGAAAAATTTTTTCTTTCCAACAAAAGCATTCAATAAGACATAAAAATATACAGCTTCAAACAAACCGAATCAAACACATGGTAAATGACTTACTGGAAAAAAACATGGAATGTCACTGTCACTATAAAACTTCAGTAACTTGTCTTTCTCTTTCTTTAAATCATATACAGTGGTAGTTCCGACACCATATTCTTCAGTAAGACGCCGCACAGACACACCACGATCAAGCTTCTGCAATAACTCCACTTTCTGTGTTATTGATAATGATAAATGCTTCCTTCTCTTTTTCTCATTGTTACCCATAGGAGTATCTGCAGTTCTTTTTGACTTTAGCAGTAGGTTAAGACATCGATATTCATGCCATCAGGTTGGAGGCTACCCAAGTGTAATATAAGGTGTTGTTCCTCCAACCTAAGTGTGGTCTCATCACGACAGTGGAGGAGGCCATGGATGGATATATCGGAATGGGAATGGGAAGTGGAATTAAAATGGGTGGCCACTGGGAGATCCCGCTTTTTCTGGCAGATGGAGCATAGATGCTCAGGGAAGCTGTGTCCCAATGTATGTTGGGTTTCACTGATATACAGGAGGCCACACCGGGAGCAGCGAACACAGTAAGTGACCCCAACAGACTCACAGGTAAAGTGTCGCCTCACCTGGAAGGATTCTTTAGGGTCCTGAATCGTAGTGAGGGAGGAGGTGTAGGGGCAGGTTTAGCACTTTTTCTGCTTGCAAGGACAAGTGCCAGGAAGAAATCCATGACTGCTCACACTCTCTTTTCAATGATTTCAAGTTCACTGTGTCACGTACCCCATGATGGGTTAAAGAACCAGCAGAGATAGAAAACACTTTGGAGTCCAGTATTGCTATTAACTAATGGTATCTATTAGTAACTACACAATACAGTAATATAAATGCAGATATATAAAACAGGTTAGAAATGATTATATATAGGTAAGTGTGGAAATATATGAAAACCAAGCTTCTTCGAGTCTAGGGGTAAATAGATAGTCTTTCGATGATGAGTGAAGTTCAGTTCAGTTTGTGGTATTGAGTTGAGTAGTGATGGAGAGAGCGAGAGGGAGAGATTTGAGTCTTCAGGTGAGCTGACGCCGTCGATCTTCCTGTTGTCCTTCAAAATCCTTTAGAAGTCGTCGACTGTGACTACAACAAAGGAGACCGTTCTTCTGTGGTGGAATAATCAACCCAGGTGAGGGTTGGACACAAATAACTCCCCATCGGTCACGCCCTTTTCACACTGCAAGTGCCACCGATCGATCCTCCAAAACCCACTTTTTCGGTGGGCACAACAAAGCTCATTCAGTGTCCAAAACCACGTGTCTGTAGGTCTAACAGCTGACCTTCTATTTATCTCACTGTGCTGAATACCAACTGTCGATCAAGCAGCTCCTCCCTTCTCTCTCTGTAAGAACTTGGAAGCTGCTGGTGTCCTTGCAAAAGTGTAAACATGCTGCCAAAAAACCATAATACCATCTCAAAGCAGTCTTCGTCTCCCTCTCCCTTTAACAACAACAAGGTGTTTGTGTTAAATAACTTTCTCTTTCTTCAAAAACACAGTTCATAGGGGTAATTCAGGACCCCATCGCACCTGGCCCTCATCATCTTATTTTTACTATGGATATCAGTCCCTATACACCTCCATCCCCCACCAGGAAGGCCTCAAAACTCTCTGTATTTTTTCTGGACACCAGACCTAACCAGTTCCCCTCCACCACCACTCTCCTCCATATAGAGGAACTTGTCCTTCCTCTAAATAATTATTACTCTGGCTCCCCCCACATCCTTCAAACAAAAGGGATAGCATGGGTTCCAGCTAAGCCTGCCTGTTTGTCGGCTACATGGAACAGTTTATGTTCCAAGCCTACTCCAGTATCGCTCCCCAACTTTACTTATGCTACAACAACGATGGCATTGGTACTGCTTCCTGCAACCATGCCGAACTCATCAACTTCATCCACTTTGCCTCCAACTTTCCCTCAAAGTCACCTGTCTATTTCCGATATCTCCCTCCTCTTTCTCGATCTCACTGTCTCTATCTCCGGAGACAACTTATCCACCGATGTCTATTGCAAACCCATGGACTCTCACAGCTACTTGGACTATAGTTTGTCCCACCTGTTAATTGTAAAAATGCCATCCCCTTTTCTCAATTCTTCCATCTCTGCTGCATCTGTTTTCAGGATGAGGCTTTTCATTCTAGAATGGAGGAGATGTCCTCCTTTTTCAAAGAAAGGGGCTTCCCTTCCTCCACCACCTTTGCTGCTCTTAACCGCAATGCTTCCATTTCACACATGTCTGCATCCTCCTGCCACCGTACCAGGGACAGGGTTCCTCTTGCCCTGACCTACCACCCCATCAGCTTCTGCATCCAGCACAGAATTCTCCGAAACTTTTGCCACCTCTAACTGGATCCCGCCACCAAACACATCTTTCCCTCTCCCCCCACCTTCTGCTTTCTACGGGGATTGCTCCATATGCAACTCCCTTGTCCATTTGTCCCTCTGCACTGATCTCCTTCCTGGCGTTTATCCTCGCAAGCGGAACAAGTGATACACCTGCCCCTACTCCTCCTCCCTCACTACCGTCCAGAGCCCTAAAAAATCCTTCCAGGTGAGGCGACACTTCACCTGTGAGTCTGCAGGGGTTACTTACTGTGTTCAGTGCTACCGGTGTGGTCTCTTGTATATTGGTTAGACCCGAAGTAGATTGGGAGACCGCTTCACTGAGCATCTGCACTCCATCCACTAGAACAAGTGGGATCCCCCAGTGACCACCCATTTTAATTCCATTCCTTTCCCATTCCGATATGTACATCCATGTCATGATGAGGTCACACTTAGGTTGGAGGAACGACACCTTATTTTCCATTTGGGAACCTCCAACCTGATGCCATGATCATCAATTTCTCAAACTTCCAGTAATGCTTACTCCCCTTCACCATTTCCCATATCCTTTTGCATCTCTCACCTTATCTCCTTGCCCGCCCATTGATACCCCCTGGTTCTCTCCCCACTTTTTCTTTTTTCCAAGGCCTGCTGTCTCTTTCACCAATCAACTTCCCAGCTCTTTGCTTCATCGCTCCTGCTCCAAGTTTCACCTATCACCTGGTGTTTCTATCTCCCTTCCCCTCCACCTTTTAAACCTACTCCTTAGTTTTTTTTCTCCAGTCCTGCCAAAGTTTTTGGTCCAAAACATGGACTGTACATCTCTCTGTAGATGTTGCCTGGACTGCTGAGTTGCTCCAGCATTTTGTGTGTATTATAAAGGTGCAAAATTAAAGTTGTCTGGGGTAGTTGGGGTAAATAGTCTCAGGGTTAGATCAGTGCCAGATAATTTAAACAGCTAGCTCAATCACACAGTAGAAATGTATTCCAATTAGAAAAAAGGATTTCAGGAGTGCCCATATAATGGAGAAAGTGTGTTAACCAAGGCGGTAAAGGAAAATATTTTTGAAAAATTAAAGCACACAAAGTGTTAATGACTTATAGTAGACCCGATGACTGGGAATTTTATCAGAATTAGCAATGAAAAAATGAAAAGTTCATAAAAAGGGAGAAAATTGACTTGAAAACTGAAAATGTTCAAGAACAGAGGAAGATAAAGCACTGGTCACTGTAGGCCTCTTGGTTGAACGTAAGGTGCTGGTCTATAATCAAGGAAGAAATAGCTGGTCATTAAGAGAAGCTTAATATAGACAAGTTAAGTCAATGTGATTTTATGAAAGATGGAGTTTGCTGGAGTCCTTCGAGGATGTGATATGCAAATTTGATTGAGAATAACCTGTAGATGTAGTGTATTTGAAGTCCCAGAAGACATTAGGCAAAGTCGTACATAAGAGGCTGGTGCGCAAGAACTTGTGTTGTGGGATGTATGTTCATACAGAAAGAAGATCAGTAATTGTATGGAGGACAGAGAGTTGCACTAAAAGAATCTTTTGAGATGAGTAAGATGTAACTAGTTTTGGCCTTCAATTAACTATGATTTACATTAATGACTTGCAGAACTAGAAGTATGTAAGGTATCCAGGTGTACTGATGTCATGAAAATAGATGGGAGGGCATGTTGTGATGAGGATACTTGGACCCATCAGCAGGGTATAGACACTGGGGTGAGTGGCAAATTGAATTTAATGTGAGGTTGTGAATGGAGACCCAAGAGCCTGCAGAAGCTGAAATCTGGAGCAACATACGATCTGCTGAGGAAACTCAGCCGATCAAGTAGCATCTGGCTTGGAAAGGAGTTGTGAACATTTCTGATTGAAACTCTGCATCAGGACTGAGAGAGGCACATAGGGAAACAGGAATCAGTGTGTGGCAAAAGGACAGTTGGAGTAATAGTGGCATCTCCACTAGCTGAACTTGTGAGATGCTGATTTTGTGTACCACCGTTCCTCCTGACAGGCACCTCACTGGTAAACCCTGCCAGTGTCACCTGCAGCTAGCAAATGGTCTCTGTGCCCCTCAGGTCTCAGCCTCCCTCCCCCACTGCTAACAAAAGTCCCTCCTGTAGCTGATGTGATCCAACAGCCTCCTGACATTCCATCTGTAAACCAGGAAACACACTTGCTTCCTGGGGCAGTTGTGGTGAAGTGGCCAGCAGTCTCCAGCAGCTGGGAGAGTGCTGCTGATTGGTGTAGATGAGAAGAGGTGGGTGGTGAGGTCATGGCTATGGGATCAAGTGGCACTAATGATTTAACTTGAGCTTCCTGATAACATTCACGCTTTCTGAAGCAGTGGTGCCAATGGGAACAAAAATAGGGCAGATGAATTTCTGGGGGCTGATCTTGATTTAGTTTCTCAGTTGGAAGCAGCACTGCTAACTGCAGAGCTCCCTCAATCCTAGAGTAAAAATTTGTGCTTAGACCTTCGCAGAAGAATGAGGCATGAAACCGTGCCCTTCAGCATTCAGAGATGAGGTGGCAACCATTTGAGTCCTTTTTGAAGTGAAGCAGTAGAAAGCTGAAAGCTGAGACCTTGGCAACATCTCATTTTTATTGTAGTTGATGAACTTGTCTGTGATGAGGGATGGAACGTACTCTCCAATTTTACCTCTATTCGTCAACAGAAAGCACTCACAGCACAGCTGAGTTGCTGCAGCTTATTAAACTGCAATAAGGCCTGCAGGCCCCAAAACAGCCAGCACAGGCAGGAGGAAGCAATCAGGAAAAACCAATTTGCTGAAAAGTGATAATTGCTTGGAATAATTCACCAAGTGGATTAATACATTTTAAAAGAGGAAGTACAGTTGTTCAAAATACAATTAGCTGAATGGATGAGAAACTCAATATTTGGAAAGGATTAACTATGTTATCCTCAACTCCCACAATTTATTTTCAGTCTCTGCAGACAGGATCAGATTCACTTTGCTTATCAGGGGTTTATCTGGATCTTCCCTTCATAAGTAAAAGTTTAACTCTCCAATGTAGTGATTAGAAGTTGCTAAAAATATTTTGATAATCTCCTCTCCCTGAGCACACATAGGGGAAGACAAATCTGATCAACATTTGTCAAGCATAATGGAGTTGAATTTCAAGAGATTTTGCAGTGTTAGCCCTACTATTATTTTCCTAGTGTCAGACATGACTGTTCCAAAGGTCTCCTCTCACCTGCAGCTTATCCAAAGCTTGCATTTATCCCCAATTCCGCAGCACACATCGGCCAATCAGACCAATCACCTCCATGCTGCAGGACTGCTTCGATGACGTCGACTGGAATGTCTTCCATGATGAGGATGTCTCTGAGTTCACTGATGGAGTCATGTGCTTCATCCGGAAGTGCATCGACAATGTTGTCCCCCAGAAGTCGGTCAGGGTCTTCCCGAACCAGAAACCCTGGATCAATAGTTCTGTGCAAGCAGCACTTACTGCGCGACATAGAGCTTACATTGCTGGCATTCAGGAAGAGCTCAAGAAAAGCAGCTACCATCTGCGCAAAGCTGTCAAGGCTGTGGAACAACAATGCAGGAACAAGAATGAGTCAAGAATCACAATGAATAGCACACGTGACTTGTGCGAATGATGGCTTCACATACCATCAGAGACCCCAAAGCCAAACATAGTGGTGCCACCAACATCGCAGCCTCTCTCCCAGCGGAACTCAATTGCTTTTATGCTCAGTTCGATGTCGCTAACTCTGAGCCTCGGAGGAAAGCCACTGCTACAACCTGGTCATCTCTGAGGCTGAAGTACGCAGATGTTTTCAATGAGTGGACAGTCACAAGGCTGCGGGACCGGACGGCATCCCAGGGCGAGTACTCAGGATGTGCGCAGCACAACTGGCAGGTGTGTTTACTAACATTTTTAATCTCTCCCTCTCCCAGTATAGAGTGCCCTCCTGCTTCATATTATCCTCCATTGTCCCTGTACCTAAAAAGATCAAGGTAACATGCATGAATGACTGGCGTCCTGTCGCGTTCACCTCAATAATAAACAAATGCTTTGAGAGGCTGGTCAAGGACTACATTTGCAGCTTACTAAACTGGACCCCCTACAATTCACCTACTGACACAACCAATTGACAGATGACGCAATAGCCGCTGCTCTACATACTGTCCTTATACATCTGGAGAAGAAGGATGCTTATATGAGAATGCTGTTCTTGGACTACAGTTCCAACACCATAATTCCATCCAGGCTCGACAAGAAGCTCAGAGACCTCAGCCTTGACCCTGCCTTGTGCAGCTGGATCCTGGACTTCCTTTCAGATCACCAGCAGGTACAAGAGGGGGCTCCTTCACCTCCACCCCTCTGACTCTCAACACTGGAGCCCCTTAGGGCTGTGTACTAAGTCCCCTCCTTTACTCTCTGTATACCCCTGACTGCGTCGCCACCCACAGCTCTAATCTGCTAATTAAATTTTCCGACGACATTACATAGGTTGGCCTAATCTCAAATAAAAATGAGATAGCCTACAGGGAAGAATTCTGACACAGTGGTGTCAAGAAAACAACCTCTCTCTCAATGTCACAAAAACAAAGGAGATGGTTGTGGACTACAGGAGGAATGGAGATGGGTTAACCCCTATAGACATCAATCGATCTGGGGTTAAGAGGGTGAACAGCTTTAAGTTCCTCAGCATACACATCACCAAGGACCTCTCATGGTCTGCACATACCGGCTGTATGGTGAAAAAAGCATAACAGCACCTCTTTCACCTCAGATGGTTGAGGAAGTTTGGTATGGGCCCCCAGATCCTAAGAACTTTCTACAGTGGCACAATTGAGAGCATCCTGACTGGCTGCATCATTGCCTTGTATGGGAACTGTACCTCCCTTAATCGCAGGGCTCTGCAGAGAGTGGTGCGGACAGCCCAGCGCATCTGTAGTTGTGAACTTCCCATCATTCAGGACATTTACAAAGACAGGTGTGATAATAGGGCCCAAAGGATCACTGGGGACCCAAGTCATTTCAACCACAATCTATTCTAGTTGCTACCATCCGAGAAACAGTACCGCAGCATAAAAGCCAGGACTAACAGGCTCTGGGACAGCTTTTTTCACCAGGCCATGAGACTGATTAAGTCATGCTGATTTGAGTGTACTCTATATTACATTGACTGTCCTATTTATGATAAATTACTATGACTGCACATGGCACATTTAGACCAAGATGTATCATAAAGATTTTTACTCCTCATGTATGTGAAGGATGTAAGAAATAAAGTCCAGTCAATTCAATGGGCTTCCAGTCCAGCTATATTCCAGGTCACTGCTCTGTCCCTGGGTGCGCCTCAAGGGGCGCTTTGTGCATCCTGTCAAGTCCCTCTGTATGTGCTAACCATGTTAATGTATGATATTAGTCCGCCAGTTTATGCTGAACAGACGGAATAAGAACTAGAAGCAGAGGCAGCTCTGTGTCTTGTGCCTTTTCTGCCATTCAGCAAGATCACTCCTGATCCATATTACTTCAAGTCCAATTTCCTTCTCTACATAACCCTTGACTCCCTTACTGATCTACAAACATTTGTAAAATTGATCTATCTCAGTTTTGATCATATTCAGGGATTCTATTTCCATAGCTTTCTGAGGTAAGGAATTTCAAAGATTGATATCCCTTTAAGAGAAAAAAATTCCTCCTGTTAGTCTTGTGCGGCGGCTATGCTCTCAGATCCTTAACTCAGCAGACAGTTAGATTGCTCTTCATTATGTTTTATCCCTGTGTGTAATTCAAGTGTTTCTGTGTAAAGTGAGAGCGCTAAAAATTAAATATCAGTTTGAGACATACTTTGGAACAATTTCATATGTGAGGGGATCCAGGAGTACCGAGTACCCCTATTAACTGTTTGGAGAGAGACATTTATCGTTGTTGGTTTGTTTGGAAAGGAGAGAGAGAGACAGAGTTATTTACCACCGCTATGTTGCTTTTGAAAAGAGAGAGAGAGAGATGAAGATTAATGGTTGGACTGTCACTTTAAGGCATTGGAAGTAACTTTGGATTTCTACTGAGTTTGGAGTTGGAGACAGCACTGAGCACCTTGAAGGTTGCTATGGTGACCAAAGGCAGATTGTTGATATTTCTTCAAGGACTTGTTGCCTGCTTGTGCACTCCTTTACAGACAAAGGAGGGAGGGACTCTTTGAGTGACAGGTGATGCTCAGCCTGGTGAATTAAATAGGAGGTCAAATGATACAGACCTCAGGACACATGATCTGGACACTGAATGAGCATTGTTGTGCCCGCAGAAAAAGTGGGTTTTGGAGGATCAATCAGGCGAATCGATCCAAATTGCTATTCCATCAGTGAAGAAGGGGTTGTCTGGTGGGGAGTTGTCTATGTGTCCACCCTCACCTGGGTGATAGCTCCACCACAGAAGACCGGTCCCCCTGGTTAAAGTCACAGTCAGTGACTTGTAAAGGATTTCGGAGGATGACAAGAAGATCGACGGCATCAGCTCACCTGAAGACTCAACTCACTCTCTCTCTCTCTCTCTCTCTCCATCACTACTCAACTAAATACCATGAACTGAACTGAACTGAACTTTACTCAACAACGTAAGACTGTATCTTTTTAGCCCTAGACTTAAAGAAGTTTGGTTTTGTCATACATATATATTCCACACTTACTATTATATATAATCATTGCTAGCCTGTTTGATTTATCTACATTTATATTGCTGTATTGCGTAGTTACTAATAAATATTAGTAGTTTATAGCAATGCATGACTCCAAAGTGGTTTCTATTTCTGCTGGTTCTTTATCCCCGTCACAGGGTACGTGACATAATTGGGGGCTCGTCCGGGATATGAACAAATTGGTCGGCAGGCTGGTTTGAATTGATTGGGGAAAATCCCTTTTGAATTTGGACTTTTGATTTGGTTGTGTGGAAAAACAGCAGAAATGGGTGTTAGAGACTTTCTGAAATCACCAGACCTGGTGACTTTGAAGTTTGCTAAAAAGTATGAGTTGCAGGACATTGCTAAAGCATTGAGAATTGAGGTAAAGAAGGGTGTGAGTAAGGTAGAAATTCAAAGGAAGATAGTTGAATATTATATAGATAAGGGAACATTTGATGAGGAGGCGTTAGAGGTGTTCGTGGAAGGTGAACCTACTGAGGATGAGCTTCAGCTTCTGTTGGAAATAGTAAACAGGGAGCATGAACTGAAATTAAAACAGCTCGAGAGAGAGGCTGGAGAGGCAGAAAGATAGAGACAGCTTGAGAGGGAGAAATGGCAATGTGAAGATCACGAGGCAGAAAGGCAGAGACAGTTTAAAAGGGAGAGGTTGCAGCAAAGAGGTTTAGTGTCAGACCTTGATGATTTTTACAGCTCGGAAGAGCTTGTTTCATGTGATGAATTTAAAATTGTGTTCCTGATGAGTATTGGGCATACCCAGTGGCAGAGGATGTCCCTACCCTGAAGGAGTTTGATAAGAAAGCAAAGAAGTTTTAACCCACGAGGCTGAGTTTACTCCAGAAAGGAGTTGGCCAGAGAATAGCTGGGAGGTTCGAGACGACCTTGAATTTGAAACTCGGACAAGTGATGACAGCCTAGAAGAGGCAGCTGTCCCGATTGCCTGTGTTCAGGTTGTTGAAGTACCTGTGGATTCACAGGGTACTGAACCTTGTGTTGAAACTCAGTTAAGGTCTGAGGTGTCTGACTTGGTTGAAAGGGAATGCAGTCCTTTTGTGTCAGATGGACTTGGTTCAGTGAGTAAGGGGTTAACCTTGGTACCAGTGGAATGTGAGGATTCTCAGTCATTTGTATCTGACCGTGTTTTAAAAGTTGGTCATGAAGTGGAACCTGGTGAGGTCAGTGTTGCTGGAAGTAATGGGAAAAGTGCTGTTCCTGGACTTTTGGATAAAGTGCTGGAAAAGGATCGATTGGTTGTGCGACCTTTGACCCTGCTTGCAGAACAAAGGCCTGCTGAGACAGGATGCACTAGTTTGTTGGATTTTGTTTGGACATTTGGAAGTAAGCACCTGCAAGCTCATGCTTTTATTCAGAGTGATATTATGGTGAGGAGGAAAAATTGTTGTGGTTTTGGAGTGGAAGTTGCCATGGATACAAGTTGAAGTACAGGTCATAATGAGATGGGTAGTCTATTTGGTCTCTTTCATAATGTATACGTAATTCTGATCAGCCTAATGATGGTACTGAGTTTAATAAACAATGGAGGCATGTTGACAGCTCTCCAGGTTAAGAGTGTTTTAGCAATTCAGCTAATGAGCAAAGCTGCTTAAATTATGATGTGCCAGAGACTTTTCTACCTTCCAGATTTCAGCAGGACTTAGAGGGTAGTACAGCTGATAAGGGTAAGGTGTATAAGAAAAGTTTGTCTTTGTTGAGAAAGGAATGTATTGAGGAACAGAAGTGAGATTCTGGAATGGTGACTTTAAGGGAGATGGCTCTCACAGGAGAGGAGGTTCAGAGAGAGACAGTGGGACGTTACCTTAAAGATGGGATGTTGATGAGGAAGTGGAGACCAGCCACAGTGCCTGTACGTCACGTGGTGGTTTTGAAAGGTTACAGGGCTGAAATTTTAAACATGGCTTACAGTATGCCTTTAGGTGGACATCATTGTGTGAGAAATGAGGAAAATGAGACCGAGGGAGTTCCCCTCCTCTTATTTAGTGGTGGAGATTTGATTCAGAAGGCAGTGAAGGGTAATTTGTTGGAACCTGTGTTCAGTTACAGACCAAAAGGACCTTTGACCCTACTCAGAGAATTCTGGAAGGGATGTAGTAAGCTTTGTGACTTTGCTAAGGAAAGTTTACAAAATGTTCAAGTCAAAATAAGACACTTGTTCACTGGAATTGCGGCTGGGAGAATTGTTGATGTACAAAATGGAATCATGAAATCTGATAATGGAATGGAAAGGCATGTTTACCCATTGAAACTAGACGCACCAACATGTCAGAATTCCATTGTTTTGGAAAATATTACTGATAAGGTCCACCAGTTGGACCCAAAGCCGAAAAAACAAGTAAAAGGACTAATTGGTGTTTTGAAATGGTGCACAGGTGCAGTGAATGACATCATTATGAATTTAGCCCAGCCTATGAAATGATATCTTCACAGAGTGAGCTTTGAGGAAAATAAAATGGTTGAAGAAGAAATTAGAAACAGGAAAGAACAAAGAAAGAGAATGGATGACTGTATTGATAGAGTGGGGAAGGCTAAATACCTTATTAAGATTGACTTGTTAAAAGGATACCGGGGTGTTCCGTTAACAGAGAGGGTTAAAGAGATATCAAAATTTGTGACACCGTCTAGACTGTATGAATACAATGTTTTACACTTTGGAATGGAGAATGCTCTAGAAACATTTCAAAGAATAATCAATTCTGTGATTGGAGGGTTAGAAAGCACAGGGGTTTATATCAATGACTTAGTGGTTTGGAATGACACGTGGGAAGAACATATTGCAGTTGTAGAGAAACTATTTGATAGACTGTCTAAGGCCAATCTTACGGTGAACATTGCTAAAAGTGAGTTTGGCCATGCCACAGTTACATGTCTGGGTTATGTGGTGTGCCAAGACCAGCTGGCTCCTGTACAGGCCAAGGTTCAAGCTATTGCTGAAGTTCCTGTTCTGACTAGCAAGAAAGCTTTGAAAAGGTTTTTAGGAATGGTTGGAAGATATGTAAGAACTTTGTTGACATTGCTCTCCCCCTAACAAAGCTCCTAGGGAAGAGTGAAAGATTTGAATGGAGTGGCCTTTGCCAGGAGGCATTTGAACATCTGGAAACCATCCTGTGTTATCATCCTGTGCTCAAAGCACCGGATTTCTCGAAACCATTCTCAATCGCCACAGATGCTAGTGATGAAGCTGCTGGGGCAGTACTGTTACAGAAGGAAGTGGATGACATTGAATATCCACTCAAATTCTCAAAGAATTTTCATGTACACCAGAAAAAATTATTTAACTGTTGAAAAGGAATTACTAGCACTTATTCTGGCTTTACAACATTTTGAGGCCTATGATCAGAGACTTCAAAACCTTCCTGTTGCTCAGACACCACTTGTGGTTTACATGGGTTATAATCCGCTGGCATTTTTAACTGAGATGAAGGATAAGAATAGAAGGTTGTTAAATTGGAGTCTAGTATTGCAGGAAGGTGACTTAAAAATCAAACATGTAAAAGGTACTGACAATGTTATAGCTGATTAGTTATCCAGATATTAAGTTGAAAACTGTAACCATTTTTGCTTTGTCATCTGATGTTTTTTTTCCCTGTATTGTTTAAAACCCTGTGATGGACATTAAAAAAAAATCTGACTAACTTTCTTGCTAGTCAGAACAAGAACTTCAGCAATAGCTTGAACCTTGGCCTGTACAGGAGCCAGCTGGCCTTGGCCCACCACATAACCCAGGCATGTAACTGTGGCAACTGTGTGAGGGGATCCAGGAGTACCCCTATTAACTGTTTGGAGAGAGACGTTTATCATTGTTGGTTTGTTTGGGAAGGAGAGAGAGACAGAGTTATTTACCACCGCTATGTTGCTTTTGAAAACAGAGAGAGAGAGAGAGAGACGAAGATTAATGGTTGGACTGTCACTTTAAGGCATTAGAAGTTACTTTGGATTTCTACTGAGTTTGGAGTTGGAGACAGCACCGAGCAACTTGAAGGTTGCTATGGTGACCAAAGGCAGATGGTTGATATTTCTTCAAGGACTTGTTGCCTGCTTGTGCACTCCTTTACAGACAACGGAGGGAGGGACTCTTTGAGTGACAGGTGATGCTCAGCCTGGTGAAATTATTAGGAGGTCAAATGGTACAGACCTCAGGACACATGGTCTGGACACTATATGAGCATTGTTGTGCCCACAGAAAAAATGGGTTTTGGAGGATCAATCAGGCGAATCGATCCAAATTGCTATTCCATCGGTGAAGAAGGGGTTGACTGGTGGGGAGTTGTCTATGTGTCCACCCTCGCCTGGGTGATAGCTCCACCACAGGAAGACCGGTCCCCCTGGTTAAAGTCACAGTCGGTGACTTGTAAAGGATTTCGGAGGATGACGAGAAGATCGACGGCATCAGCTCACCTGAGGACTCAACTCAGTCTCTCTCTCTCTCTCTCTCTCACTCTCTCTCTCTCTCTCTCTCTCTCTCACACTCTCTCTCTCTCACTCTCTCTCTCTCTCTCTCTCTCTCTCTCTCTCTCTCTCTCTCTCTCTCACTCTCTCTCTCTCTCTCTCTCTCTCTCTCTCTCTCTCTCTCTCTCTCTCTCTCTCTCTCTCTCTCTCTCTCTCTCTCTCTCTCTGACTCAGCTCTCTCTCTCTCTCTGACTCAGCTCTCTCTCTCTCTCTCTCTCTCTCTCTCTCTCTCTCTCTCCATCACTACTCAACTCAATACCACAAATTGAACTGATCTGAACTTTACTCAACATCGTAAGACTGTATCTTTTTACCCCTAGACTTAAAGAAGCTTGGTTTTTTCATACATATATATTCCACACTTACTATTATATATAATCATTGCTAACCTGTTTGATTTATCTACATTTATATTGCTGTATTGCGTAGTTACTAATAAATATTAGTAGTTTATAGCAATACGAGACTCCAAAGTTGTTTCTGTTTCTGCTGGTTCTTTATCCCCGTCACGGGGTACGTGACATATAAGCTACTGATTGCAACCTTCTCCTTGAAATGGACAGAGAAATACTTTTTCATCTCTCTAGGGAATCAGTGTCGAGGCATTGATGTTGAAGTTTTACTGTGAGTGAAGAGGAAGAATTGAAGAGAACTTCCTTTACACCTGGAACAGATAAACATAGTCTCCAATAACCTTTGGAAGTTAGCTATATTATTTTCACACCCTGAAGGAACACAAACTTTCCTTCCAACTGAGGCAGCAAATCATTTGCACTTTTTCCAACTTAATGAAATGAAGTGTTTGAACTGTGGTTTCCCCACAATGAGGAACCAAATGCAGATAAGGCACCCATGTTGTAGAACAACTCAGATCAATCCCCAAGGTGACTCAGAACTTCCAGTTTCTTGTTGCTCTGTCTTTGCTCTTTTGCATTGTTCCAAGAGAGCCCAATAATAAGATTAAGAAACAGCATCTCATCAGAACTCAGTGCTGGGACTACTATTTTTCACATTATATGCTAATGATCCAGATGACGAAATTGATAGCTTTGTAACCAAAGTTGTTGATGATACAAAGAAAGGTGGAATGGCAGGTGGTGTTGAGGCAGAGAGTTTCCAGGAGGATTTGAGTGGCTGACACCCTGGAGGATTCCTCCACTGCCTGACTATTCTTCGGCAGTCCTTCCCTCTGCTCTCGGTAGCAGTGAGTGTGTGCTCCTTCCCTCTGCTCTCGGTAGCAGTGAGTGTGTGCTCCTGACATTCCAAGTCTCCCAAATGCCCTGCAATAATTCCAGTTACTTCTCAACTTCAGAATCTAGCCTTGATCCCAGTGTGCAGTGTCACTTCAAGAGGCATAGAATAGAAAAATTGTCTCCTCAACCATTGAGACTCTGCAGGCCGTTGAAGCACCCATTCACACTCATCCTATTTTAAGTCAATTTTATTCTTGTTTTAATTCAACAGGACTGGGAAAGAGAAATACCAGGTTTTCAGTAGCCGATAAAGTAGAGGGGGAATGGGTAGAGCAAAGGGAATATCTGTGATAGGGTAAGACTAGATGGCTTAATGTGTAGTTAAGTATGAGTTACACATGCCTGACATCTGTACACATGAACAAGTCTTCCAGAGACTAGTCCTGACGAAGGGTCTCGGCCCGAAACGTCGACTGTACCTCTTCCTAGAGATGCTGCCTGGCCTGCTGTGTTCACCAGCAACTTTTATGTGTTTTGCTCTTCCAGAGACTGTTGGGCTGGATGGGAATAGATTTCCCTGCTGCCGGAGGGCTGCAGGCACCTTCTGCCTGGCAGAACAGGACATTTCTTTGTGCATTCTCTCCCCACCACTTCAAGCTGCAATAGTTAGTAGAAGGGTCGTACTGAGCAAAGCTGGCAGTGCTGAGCAGACTCACCCACTCACTCATTCTGCGAGTCAACACTACTCCTGCACTTGCTCACTCTGCCGTTTCTGTGATCCTCTCCCACGTACCGTGTTCGTTTCTAACTTATCGACAGTTTGAATTGGGAACAGTTCTCAGGAACAGGAGCTTGACATGATCTGGGGACTTCCTGTAGCAGTAAAGGTCAAATTAGTTTCTTTGTCAGTGCAATGTGTCCCAACAGTAAGATTATGGGACATGCCCTGCAGGACAGGGAAATATGAGATAAACTGATGATAGTCACAAATGGCTCATTTATGCTTTACCTTTTCCCCCAGTTCCCAAAACATTCCACCAACAGACATATTTCACCTGCCTCCCCTTCGGAATTTTGAAGGACTAATTCCCCTTGTGCCCCTTCCTACCAGTTCCTGTCATGTGACAGTTTCCCTTGCAACCACAGGAGATGCAACACTTGTCTTTTCCCTTCCTCCCTTCACACCAGCCACGAAGGGACAAAGGTCTTTCCAGATGAGGCAACGAGTCACCTGCCCTCTTCCAAACTACTGCCGTGCATTTGCTGTTTACTATGTGACCCCTCTGCTTTAGAGAAACAAAACACAGTTTTGGGTGATCACTTTGTGAAGCACCTGAACTCAGGCAGGAGTTTAAACATAACACTTAAATTACACTCAATGGGTCTTCAAGTTTTTTTCCTGATGTACTTTTCTGTTCTTGCAATTTGAGATGATGTTTATGTCTATATTTCCTCTCCTTCAGACTCTTCTAAAGTGATCCCCTTAAAGAGTAATAGAATCTATACAAGGGCAGCACAGACAGGCCATTCATTAGCCCAGCTGGTCTTTGCCAACTAAGAATTTTTAAAAATGTACTCAAATTTGTCTCTGTTTGGTCCATACCCCTCTAAATCATTCCTATCCATGTGCTGTACATGTCTAAATGACTTAGAATCATAGAGGCATAGAAAAGTACAGCACAGAAACAGGCCCTTTGGCCCATCTAGTCCGTACCAAACCATTTACATAGCCTACTCCCATTGACCTGCTCCAGAATCATATCCCTCCATATCATCCATGTACCTTTCCAAACTTCTCTTAAGCATTGAAATTGAGCTTGCATGCACCACTTGTGCTGGCAGCTTGTTCCACACTCTCACTACCCTCTGAATGAAAGTTTCTCCTCATGTTGCCCTTAAACTTTCTAACTTATTTAACTTAACCCATGACCTCCGCTGTCCTAAATGCCAGTGCCGTAAACTACATGACCTCTAGCTGTTGTCTCAGCCAACCTCAGTGGTAAATGCCTGCTTGCATTTACCCTACCTATACCTCTATCAAATCTCCTCTCAATCTTCTACATTCCAAGAAATGAAATCCTAACCTATTCAATCTTTCATTATAACTCAGGTCCTCAGGACCTAGCGACATCCTTGTAAATTTTCTCTGTACTGTTTAAACCTTACTTACATCCTTCCTGTAGGTCAGTGACCAAAACTGTACTCAATACTTCAAATTAGGAATCACAAACTTCAATGTAACATCTGCAATATTCAGTAACTTTGATTTATGAAGGTCAATGTCCCAAAAGTTTTCTTTACAACCCTATTTATCTGTGATGTCTATTTCACTGAATTATGGACCTGTATTCCAAGATCTCTTTATTCTATAACATTCCTCAGTGCTCTAACATTCACTGCTTAAGACCTACTCTGGTTGGTTCTACCAAGGATAACACCTCCCAGTTTCCTGCATTAAATTCCATCTGCCATTTTTCAGCCCATTTTTCCATCTGGTCCAGATTCCTCTGCAAGCCATGATAGCCTTCGTCACTGTCTGCCACAAACTTGGCATCATCTGCAAATTTACTGATTCTGTTAACCACATTATCATTCAGATCATTAATGTAGCTGACAAACAAAAAGGGATACAGCACCGATCCCAGGGGCACTCCATTAGTCACAGGCCTCCAGTCAGAGAGACAACAATCTACTACCTCTCTCTGGCTTCCTCTGCAAAGCCAATGCCTAATCCAATTTACTACCTCATCTTGAATGCCAAGTGACTGAACCTTCTTGACCAACCTCCCATGCAGGACATTAGCTATCCTCTAATTCTATGTCCCTTGCCTGTCACTAAAGATGATTTAAATATGTCTGCTAGAGGCCTGGTAGTTTCTGCACTTGCCTCCTGCAAGATCTGAGGGAATACACCCTAATTTGCCTCAGGACAGTAAACACCACCTCTTCTGTAATCTGTATAGAGTCCATTAAGCTGATGCCACTTTGCCTCACTTCTATAGACTCCGTGTCTGTCTCCTGAGTAAATGTAGATACAAAAAATATTTAAGATCTCCCCCATCTCTTTTGGCTTCTCACATGGATTAACATTCTGATCTCCCAGAGGACCAACTTTGTCCATTGCAATCCTTTTGCTCTTAACATATCTGTAGAATCCCTTGGGATTCTCCTTCACTTTGCTTGCTGCGGCAACTTCATGCCTTCTTTTAGCTCTCCTGATTTCTTTCTTAAGTGTTTTCTTCCATTTCTTATACTCCATAAGCACGTCATTTGTTCCTACCTGCCTATACCTGCTATGGACCTTGTCTTTTTCTTAACTAGGGCCTCAATATCTCTTGAAAACCAATGTTCCCTACATTTGTTATCTTTGCCTTTTATTCTGACAGGCATATACAAGCTTAGTACCCCCAAAATTTCACTCTTGAAGGCTTCTTACTTACCAAGTACACTTTTGCCACGAAACAGCCTGTACCAACCCACACTTGCCAGATCATTTCTGATACCATCAAAATTGGCCTTTCTCCAATTTAGAATCTTAAACCGCTGACCAGACCTATCTTTTTGCATATTTACTTTGAAACTAGTGACATTGTTATCACTAGATGTCAAGTGTTCCCCTACACAATCTTCTGTCTTATTCTTATTCTGTCTCATTCCCTAATAGGAGATCAAGTATCGCATACTCTCTAAATGTTGTTAACGTACTGTACCTGCTTTAACCACTTCCTCAGGCAGCGGACCATTCTGGGTCCAGATTTGATTAGGGAGCTTAAGATAAGGAACCCTTAGAACAGAGTGATCATAATACTTACCCTGAAGTCTGAGAAGTCAGATGGATCAGTATTAGAGTGTAGTAAACTGAACTACAGAGGCATGAGAGAAGAGCTGGACAAGGTTAATTGGAAGCGGACAGTAGCAAGGACGATGGCAAAACAAAAATGGCTGGAATTTCTGCAGCAATTCAGAAGGTGTAGAACAGATGCATTCCAAAGAAGGAGAACTGTTCTAATGGACATAAGGCAAGCGTGGCTGGCAAGGGAAGTCAAAGACAGCATAAAAGCAAAAGAGAGAACATGTAATATAGCAAAAATTAATGGGAAGTTAGAGGATTGAGAAACTTCTAAAAACCAACAGAAGGTAACAAAAATACAATAAAGAAAGAAAAAAAGAAATATAAAGTTAAGCTAGCCAAAATTATAAAAAAAAGAGGATGCCAAAAGTCTTTCAGATATATAAAGATTAAAAGAGAGGTGAGAATGGATATCTGATTACAGAAAAGTGAAACTTGACAGGTAGTAACGGAGTCAAAGATGTAGCTGACAAACAATAATTATTTTGTGTCACTCTTCACTATAGAAGATACCAGCAGTATGCCAGAAATTCGAGAGTGTTGGGGGCAGAAGTAAATGTAGTTTCTATGAATAAGCAGAAGGTGTTTGAGAAGCTGTAAGTTCTGAAGGCAGGTAAGTCACCTGGACCATATTGACTGTACACCAGGAGTCTGAACGAGATGGCTGAAGACATTGTGGAGCCATTAGTAGTGATCTTTCAAGAATCACTAGATTCTGGAGTGGTTTTGGAGGACTGGAATATTGCAAATGTCATTTCATTCTTTAAAGAGGGATGGAGGCAAAAAATAAGAAATTATAGACCACTTAGCTTCACTTATTGGGAAGATGTTGGAATCGATTATTAAGGATGATGTTTCAGGGTACTTGGAGGTACATTTTAAAGTGGGCCGATTATAGCATAGTTTCCTTCATGGAATTTTTGACTGATAAATCTGTTGTGATTCTATAAGTAGAGTTAGTGGATGTTGTCTATTTGGATTTTCAGAAGGCCTTTGACAAGGTACAACACATGAGGCTTCTTAACAAGACAACAGCCCATGGTATGACAGGAAAGATGCTAGAATGGATAGAAGATTGGCTGACCAGAAGCAGGCAAAGAGTGGGAATTAAGGGTGCCTTTTCTGATTGGGTGCCAGTGACCAATGGTGTTCTACAAGGGTCTGTGTTGTGACCGCTTCTTTTTATGTTATGTATCGATAATTTGAATGACGGAATTGATCGGTTTGTAACCAAGTTTTCAGACAATACAAACATAGGTGGAGGGGCAGGTATTGAGGTGGCAGGGAGTCTACTAAAGAACTTAGACATTTTAGGAGAGCAGACAAAGCAGTAGCAGATGGAATACAGTGTAGGGAAAAGTATAGTCATGCACTTTTGTAGAAGGAATAATGTCCCAGACTATTTTCTAACTGGGGAAAATAATCATAAATCAGAGTTGCAAAGGGACTTGAGAGTCCTCGTGCAGTTAGCTTGCAGGTTAAGTTGGCGGTAAGGAAGATGTATGCAATGTTAGCCTTCATTTCAAAGAACTGAGTATAAAAGCAAGAATGTAATTCTGAGGCATTGCTTAGTCTGCACTTGGAGTATTATGAGCAGTTTTGAGCCCCTTATTTAAGAAAGGATGTGATTGCATTGGACAGAGAGTCCAGAGAAGTTTCACAAGAATGATCCCCAGAATGAAAGGGTTAGTATATGACAAGTGTTTGATGGCTTTGGGTCTGTGGTCGTTGAAGTTTAGAAGAAGGAGGGAGGATCTCTTTGAACCCTATCAAATACCGAAAGGCCTTTACGGGTGGGCATTTGGAGTAGGAGAGTTGAAGACCAGAGGGCATGGCATCAGACTGCAATTATGTCTCTTTAGAACAGTGATATTGAGGAATTTCTTTTGGCAGAGTGTGCTGAATCCATGGAATTCATTGCTACAGATGGCTGAGGAGACCAAGTTATTGGGTATATTTAAAGCAAAGAGTGAAAGGTTCTTGAATAGTAATCGTGTCAAAGGTTACAGGGAGAAGGCAGCAGAACGGGGCTGAGAGGGATAATAAATCATCCATGATGGAATGGCAGATCAAACTTGTTGGGCTGAATGGCCTATATCTCCTATGGTTATAGAAACATAGAAACATAGAAAATAGGTGCAGGAGTAGGCCATTCGGCCCTTCGAGCCTGCACCACCATTTATTATGATCATGGCTGATCATCCAACTCAGAACCCAGCCTTCCCTCCATACCCCCTGACCCCTGTAGCCACAAGGGCCATATCTAACTTCCTTTTAAACATAGCTAATGAACTGGCCTCAACAGTTTGCTGTGGCAGAGAATTCCACAGATTCACCACTCTCTGTGTGAAGAAGTTTTTCCTAACCTCGGTCCTAAAAGGCTTCCCCTCTATCCTCAAACTGTGACCCCTCGTTCTAGACCTCCCCAACATCGGGAACAATCTTCCCGCATCTAGCCTGTCCAATCCCTTTAGGATCTTATACGTTTCAATCAGATCCCCCCTCAATCTTCTAAATTCCAACGTGTACAAGCCCAGTTCATCCAGTCTTTCTTCATATGAAAGACCTGCCATCCCAGGAATCAATCTGGTGAACCTTCTTTGTACTCCCTCTATGGCAAAGATGTCTTTCCTCAGATTAGGGGGCCAAAACTACACACAATACTCCAGGTGTGGTCTCACCAAGGCCTTGTACAACTGCAGTAGTACCTCCCTGCTCCTGTACTCGAATCCTCTCGCTATAAATGCCAGCATACCGTTCGCCTTTTTCACCGCCTGCTGTACCTGCATGCCCACTTTCAATGACTGGTGTATAATGACACCCAGGTCTCGTTGCACCTCCCCTTTTCCCAATCGGCCACCATTCAGATAATAATCTGTTTTCCTATTTTTGCCACCAAAGTGGATAACTTCACATTTATCCACATTAAATTGCATCTGCCATGAGTTTGCCCACTCACCCAACCTATCCAAGTCACCCTGCATCCTCTTAGCATCCTCCTCACTGCTAACACTGCCACCCAGCTTCGTGTCATCCGCAAACTTGGAGATGCTGCATTTAATTCCCTCATCCAAGTCATTAATATATATTGTAAACAACTGGGGTCCCAGCACTGAGCCTTGCGGTACCCCACTAGTCACCGCCTGCCATTCTGAAAAGGTCCCGTTTATTCCCACTCTTTGCTTCCTGTCTGCTAACCAATTCTCCACCCACACCAATACCTTACCCCCAATACCGTGTGCTTTAAGTTTGCACACTAATCTCCTATGTGGGACCTTGTCAAAAGCCTTTTGAAAATCCAAATATACCACATCCACTGGTTCTCCCCATCCACTCTACTAGTTACATCCTCAAAAAATTCTATGAGATTCGTCAGACATGATTTTCCTTTCACAAATCCATGCTGACTTTGTCCGATCATTTCACCGCTTTCCAAATGTGCTGTTATCACATCCTTGATAACTGACTCCAGCAGTTTCCCCACCACCGACGTTAGGCTAACCGGCCTATAATTCCCCGGTTTCTCTCTCCCTCCTTTTTTAAAAAGTGGGGTTACATTAGCCACCCTCCAATCCTCAGGAACTAGTCCAGAATCTAACGAGTTTTGAAAAATTATCACTAATGCATCCACTATTTCTTGGGCCACTTCCTTAAGCACTCTGGGATGCAGACCATCTGGCCCTGGGGATTTATCTGCCTTCAATCCCTTCAATTTACCTAACACCACTTCCCTACTAACATGTATTTCGCTCAGTTCCTCCATCTCACTGGACCCTCTGTCCCTTACTATTTCTGGAAGATTATTTATGTCCTCCTTAGTGAAGACAGAACCAAAGTAATTATTCAATTGGTCTGCCATGTCCTTGCTCCCCATAATCAATTCACCTGTTTCTGTTTGCAGGGGACCTACATTTGTCTTTATCAGTCTTTTCCTTTTTACATATCTATAAAAGCTTTTACAGTCCGTTTTTATGTTCTCTGCCAGTTTTCTCTCATAATCTTTTTTCCCCTTCCTAATTAAGCCCTTTGTCCTCCTCTGCTGAACTCTGAATTTCTCCCAGTCCTCAGGTGAGCCACTTTCTCTGGCTAATTTGTATGCTACTTCTTTGGAATTGATACTATCCCTAATTTCTCTTGTCAGCCACGGGTGCACTACCTTCCTTGATTTATTCTTTTGCCAAACTGGGATGAACAATTGTTGTAGTTCATCCATGCAACCTTTAAATGCCTGCCATTGCATATCCACCGTCAATCCTTGAAGTGTCATTTGCCAGTCTATCTTAGCTAATTCATGTCTCATACCTTCAAAGTTACCCCTCTTTAAGTTCAGAACCTTTGTTTCTGAATTAACTACGTCACTCTCCATGTTAATGAAGAATTCCACCATATTATGGTCACTCTTACCCAAGGGGCCTCTCACGACAAGATCGCTAATTAACCCTTCCTCATTGCTCAAAACCCAGTCCAGAATAGCCTGCTCTCTAGTCGGTTCCTCGACATGTTGGTTCAAAAAACCATCCCGCATACATTCCAAGAAATCCTCTTCCTCAGCACCTTTACCAATTTGGTTCACCCAGTCTACATGTAGATTGAAGTCACCCATTATAACTGCTGTTCCTTTATTGCACACATTTCTAATTTCCTGTTTAATACCATCTCCGACCTCACTACTACTGTTAGGTGGCCTGTACACAACTCCCACCAGCGTCTTCTGCCCCTTAGTGTTACGCAGCTCTACCCATATCGATTCCACATCTTCCCGGCTTATGTCCTTCCTTTCTATTGCGTTAATCTCTTTTTTAACTAGCAACGCCACCCCACCTCCCCTTCCTTCGTGTCTATCCCTCCTGAATATTGAATATCCCTGAATGTTGAGCTCCCATCCCTGGTCACCCTGGAGCCATGTCTCTGTGATCCCAACTATATCATAATCATTAATAACAATCTGCACTTTCAATTCATCCACCTTATTACGAATGCTCCTTGCATTGACACATAAAGCCTTCAGGCGCTCTTTTACAACTCTCTTAGCCCTTTTTAATGCTTGCCCTGGATTTGTCGGCCTGCCACTTTTACTTTTCCCCTTTGTACTTTTTGCTTCTACGCTCACTTTACACCCCTCTGTCTCTCTGCACTGGTTCCCATCCCTCTGTTGTGAACTAACCTCCTCACACCTAGCCGCTTTAATTTGATTCCCACCCCCCAACCATTCTAGTGTTCTTCTTGTCTTGTGTTCTTATGGTGAATATGTTTCCCCTTAGTTTGTTATAAAATCTCTCCGTTCTCATCTTTCTGAGCTCGTGAAAAGATGGTGTGCAGTGCCTCACAGAACTTCATGCATCTCTGCAAGATCATCCCTCATTCACCTGTGCTCCAAAGAAAAAAGTCCTAATCTACACTGACTCTCTCCACAACTTTGTTCCTCAAGTCCAGCAACATCCTCATAAATCTCCTCTACACTCCCTCCAGCTCAATGCCATCTTTCCTTTTGCAGAGTGACCAAAAATGAATAGTGTGTTCCAAATGAGGCCTCACCAATGCCTTGTACAACTACAGCACAACATCCCAAATTCTATCTTCATCAGGCTGACTGATGAAGGTCAGCACTCCAAAAATATTTTTCATCATTCTGTCCACCTGTGATATGACTTTCAGGGAACCATCTACTTATACTTCAGGATCCCTTTGTCCTACAACATTTCCCAGGCTCTAACGTTTACTGTGAACATCCTACCCTCATTCCTCTTCCAAAAATGGTTCTCACACTTACTTGCATTAAACTCCATTTGCCATTCCTCTGCCTACTTACCCAGCTGATAAAGATCACTCTGTAAATTCTGATAACCGTTTTTACTGTCTATAGCACCACCTATTTTAGTGTCACCTGCAAACTTACTGTCCATGCCTTGTACATTCTCATCTAAATAATTGATATAGATGACAACTAGCAGTGGGCCTAGCACTGATAGCTAGGGAACACCACCAATAACTGGAGTCATTGACCTCCAGTCTGAAAAACAATATTCTACCATCACCATCTGCTTCCTACCATCAAATCAGTTCTGTCTCCAATTAACACACATAAAAAATGCTGGTGAACACAGCAGGCCAGGCAGCATAGAAACATAGAAACATAGAAAATAGGTGCAGGAGTAGGCCATTCGGCCCTTCGAGCCTGCACCGCCATTTATTATGATCATGGCTGATCATCCAACTCAGAACCCCGCCCCAGCCTTCCCTCCATACCCCCTGACCCCTGTAGCCACAAGGGCCATACCTAACTCCCTCTTAAACATAGCCAATGAACTGGCCTCAACAGTTTCCTGTGGCAGAGAATTCCACAGATTCACCACTCTCTGTGTGAAGAAGTTTTTCCTAATCTTGGTCCTAAAAGGCTTCCCCTCTATCCTCAAACTGTGACCCCTCATTCTGGAATCTATAGGAAGAGGTACAGTCGATGTTTCAGGCTGAGACCCTTCGTCAGGACTGTTGCAGGACTGTTCGTCTCGGCCCAAAACGTCGACTGTACCTCTTCCTATAGATGCTGCCTGGCCTGCTGCGTTCACCAGCAATTTTTGTGTGTGTTGTTTGAATTCCAGCATCTGCAGATTTCCTTGTGTTTGTTGTCTCCAATTAGCTAGCTCTCCTTGAATCCTACACAATCTAACTTTCCATCGCAAACTACCATGCAGAAACTTATTAAAAGCCTTACTGAAGTCCATAGAGACCACTGCTCTTTCCTCATTGGCCTGCTTGGCTATTGCTTCAAAATCTCAGTCAAATTTGTAAGACATGATCTCCCATACACAGAGCCATGCTGACTTGTCTTAATCCAAATAGGTGTATATCTTATCCCTCAGTATTCTCTCTGGAAACATACCTGTGACAGGTGTCAACCTTGCTGGTCTTTTGTTCACAGGTTTTTCTTTGAAGCCTTTCTCAAATAAAGGCATAATAACAGCCACCCTCCTGTTTTCCTGCACTTCAGTATTCACTAACAATGATGCATATACCTCAGCCAGGGCTCCACAATTTCCTCTTTGGCTTCCCACATTGCTCTTGAAGATGCCTGATCAGGCCCTGGAAATTTATCTATCTGCATACGTTTCACAAGAACCTTTATCTCCTCTGCTGTAATGAGGGCCACCCCTAAAACCTCCCCATTAACTAATGCATGTTCTTCGCTATGGCAAACACAGTAAGAAGTACTTATTGTGAACCTTGTCTATTTCCCGGTACTCCACAAAAAGGAGTCCTCTTTTGAATTTAAGGATCTTTATTCCCTTCCTAGTTATTCTTTTTATCTCTTTGGATTATACTAATCTTCTCTGCCAAAGCTATCTCACATACCCTTTTAACCTTTCTGATTTCCTGGTGAATATATAATATTCCTGCATCCCCTCGACGCCTGCAGGGATTTACTTGATTTACTTGATTCTTCTTTTTCCTGACCTGCCCATATTTCCTTACAAGTTCCAACCTTGCCCTTTACTCTAACCGGAACGTGCAGATGTTGAACTCTCAATGTCTCACTTTTATGTAAGAAGTTTGCATGTTCTCCCTGTAACTGCATGGGTTTCCTGAGTTCTCCGGATTCCTGTATCTTTTCATGCCCTGAACTCTTCTGCTTCACATATACTGAAATAAACATGGTTTAATCCAATGTTCTTTCCTCAATCCTTGTCATGCTACTGCTTGTCTTGTCTAATGAATTTAGTGTCATTGAATTCTCTCTTAGCTTCCAGTCTCCCATCTGTCTCACTCTGTTCTGGATGCAACATCCCTCTCCCCACCACCACAAATAATCTAGTTTGAATTCTCCCTGACAGCATGAGAAAATTTGCCCACCAATATATTGATCACATCTAGTTCAGGCACGACCCATCTCTCTTTTGGGACAGGACATCTCTGTCCCAAAAGATCCCATGGATCCAAAAGAATTGAAACCCAGCTACTGACACCAGCTCTTCGTTCATTAGCATCTGGCATAGGGAATAATCCTGAGATTATTACCTGGAGGACCTGCTTTTTAAACTCTATTCTAACTCTCTATATTCACTCTGCATGACATTATCCTTATCCTATCCTTGAGATTTATGCCAATTTACATAACGACTTCTAGTTGCTCACCCACCCTCCTGAGAATGTACTGCAACTATTCAGAGACACCTTTGGCACCAAGGAGGCAAGGTACTATCTTGGAGTTCTTTTTTGCGGCCACAGAATCTCTTCTTTGAACCACTAATGAACAAATCCACTATCACTAGAGTCCTATCTGCCTTCATCCTTCCCTGCTGAGTCTCAGAGCCAGCACAGGTGCTACGTTCATGACTGCTCCTGCTGCTTTCTCTTGAACACCATTGCCCACAGCATATTTTCAACAGAAATAAGCACAGAGAAATCCTGCACTACCTGTCCTGGTGGTCTGCAGGCTGCACCTTGGGTGTGATCACCTCACCAAGACTCACATCTATCATGCTTTTGACATCTTGGATTATCTCAAATACATGTTATTGCTGGAAAGCACAGGACTGAAGCTGGATGTGCTTTCTACAGGTGCAGTCACTGAGGTCACTAGAAGTCTCCCTGTTCTCCTGTAGGATGAGCATACCACTGCCCTAACTGCCATCCTGATGTACCAGTTACGAAGAAACCTACCGTGAGCTTACCTTGACTCTTACTTCTGCTCTGCCTCTTCATGTAGCCCCTCAGCCAAAGCCTCAGCACTCTGACCTCAAACACCACACTCCGAATTCAAATAATAGCTCTCAAAATGATCATTCCAGTACAAGCATTTTATATCTGAAAAACAAGTTTTAAACTGAGCTGTTTGTTGGAGTAGGTGGGGTTTAAGAGAGCAGCCTGAGGTGGCCAATGGGGTCTCCTATCTATAGGCTGGGCTTTTCTGGGTTGAAGTAGCTGAGGGAAGAACAGGATTTGGCAACCAGGTGTTTCTGACCCAGATGAAAAATCCATAAGACCATTTAGGCTTTTCGACGTATAATAGGATCCCCCCTCATCCTTTGAAACTTCAGTGAGTACATGCCCAGAGCCATCAAACACTCTTCATATAATAACCCTTTCAATCCCAGAAACATTTTCGTGAAATTCCTTTGAACCCTCTCCAATCCCAATACATCTTTCCTTAGATCAGAGGCCCAAAGCTGCTCACAATACTCTAAGTAAGCCCTCATCTGTGTCTTATAAAGCCTCAGCATTATATCCTTGTTTTTGTATTCTAGTCCTCTTGAAATGAATGCTAACATTGCATTTTCCTTCCTCACCACAGACTCAACCGGCAAGTTAAACATTACGGAATACTGCATGAGGACTCCCAAGTCCCTTTGCAGCTCAGATTTTTGGATTTTCTCCCAATTTAGAAAATGTCTGTTTCTGATTCTTCTACCAAAGCGCAGGACCATGAACTTCTTGACACCGTATTCCATCTGCCACTTCTTTGACAATTCTCCTAAACTAACTAAGTCCTCTTGCAGCCATTTTACTTCCTCAAAACTACTTGCCCCTCCCCACCTGTTTTCATATCATCCACAAACTTGGCCACAAGGTCATCAATTACATCATCCATACCATTGACATACAATGTAAAAAGAAGTGATCCCAACACCAGTCCTTATGGAGCACCACTAGTCACTGGCAGAAAATCTGAAAAGGATCCCTTTATTCCCATTCTTTAACTCCTGACAATCAGCCCATGCTCTATTCTTGAAGAATGTATTTGCATTTTTCCAGTCCTCTGTAAACATACCAGAATCTAGAAGGCCCTGAAAGATCCTGATACCAAGCCCTTGAGCCTACTCCAGGCTGCTCCGGGCATTTGGATCTAAGGACTCAATTTGTTTCAGAGTGCTGTGTTGCTCGCTTCTATTGTTTATATGATTTGTGTTCTTTTTCTCTTTCTATGTACGTTGAGATTGGTCTTTCATTTTCGTTTTTTTTTGTTTTAATTGGGTTCCTTTGGGTTTCTTGCTTTGTAGCTGCCTGTAAGAAGACAAACCTCAAGGGTATATAATTGAGCCTATCAGAATGAAAGGTAAAAGGAGCAGGTTTAAGAAACCTGGATTTTCACGAGATATTGAAGCCCAGTTTGAGAAAAAGGGAGGTGTATAGCAGGAATAAGCAGGTAGGAACAACTGAGGTATTTATGGAGTATAAGAAATGCAAGGGAAACTTCAAAAGAAATCCGGGCTAAAAGGAGGCATGAGGTTGCTCTAGCAGACAAGGTGATAGAGAATCCTAAGGAATTCTATAGATACATTAAGAGCAAAAGGAATGCAAAGGACAAATTTGGTCCTCTGGAAGATGGGAATGGTAATCTAAGCATGTAGTCAGAAAAGATGGGAGAGATCTTGAATGGATTTTTAACATCTGTATTTACTCGGAAAATAGTCACAGAATCTATAGAAGTGAGGCAAATCAACAGCGATGCCATGGACCCTCTACAGATTACAGATGAGGAGGTGTTTGCTATCCTGAGGCAGATTAGGGTGGATATATCACCAGGCCCTGACAGGATGTTCCCTTGGACCCTGTGGGGGGGCAAGTGCAGAAATTGCAGGGGCCCTAGCAGAGATATTTAAATCATCCTTAGTAACAGGGAGGTACTGAAGGATTGGAGGATAGCTAATGTTGTTCCACTGTCTAAGAAAGGCTCTAAAAATAAGTTGGGAAATGATAGGCTAGTGAGCCTGACATCAGTAATGGGAAAATTATTGGAAGGTATTCTAAGGGATCAGATATATGACTATTTGGATAGACGGGGACTGATTAGGGAGAGTCAGCGTGGCTTTGTGTGTGGCAGGTTGTGATAAACCAATCTTATAGAGTTTTTCAAGGAAGTTACAAGAAATCATCATCGTCATCATCATTACCAGAAAAGTTGATGAAGTCAATGCAGTGGATGTTGTCTACATGGACTTTAGTAAGGCCTTTGCCAAGGTCCCACATGGGAGGTTGGTCAAGAAGCTTCTGTCACTCAGCACTCAAGATGAGGTAAATTATATTAGACATTGGCTTTCTAGGAGAAGCCAGAGAGTGGTATTGGACGGTTGCATATCCGACTGGAGGCCTGTGACTAGTGCACTGTTGCAGGGATCAGTGCTGGATCCATTGTTGTTTGTCATCTGTATCAATGATCTGGATGATAATGTGGTAAACTGACTGAATCAGCAGATTTGTGGATGACACCAAGATTGGGGGTGTAGTGGACAGCAATGAATATTATCTGAGCTCCAGTGGGACCTCTAGCAGCTGGAAAATGGGATGGAAAAATAGCAGATGGAATCTACTGCAGAAAGTGTGAGGTGTTGCACTTTGGTAGGACAAGCCAGGGTAGGTTTTTCATGGTGAATGGTAGGGCACTGAGGAGTGTGGTAGAACAAAGGGATCTGGAAATACAAGTCCATAATTCATTGAAAGTGGTGTCATATGTAGATGGGGCTGAATAGAAAGCTTTTGGCACAATGGCCTTCATAAATCAAAGCATTGAGTACAGGAGATGGGATATTATACTGAAGTTGTATAAATCATTGGTGATGGCTAATTTGGTGTATTGTGTGCAGTTTTGACCGACTACCTACAAGAAAGATGTAAATAAGCTTGAAAGAGTACAGAGAAAATTTACAAGGATGTTGCTGGGATTGGAGGACCAGAGATATAAGTAAAGATTGAATAGGTTAGGAATTTATTCCTTGGAACGTATGTAGCCCCCCTGGGAAGCCTTAGGGTCGCTCAGCTCACTGTCGTCTAGGGAAACAGCCCTCAGCCCCGCCAAACTGAGTAATTAGTTTGTGTGGATGCTATGTGATGTACCCCACCCCGCCCAAATAACAGACAATACACCAGATACGATTAAATGAATTACAGTTTATAGGTATTACTGGAAATATATAAAAGGAAAATAAAAGGCGCCACACTTATCAAAGTTCAATCTCTTCATACACAAACAGTTGGAGCTCGGGACCTTCTTTCTTCACCCTGCGATCCCCTCGGACCACCTTGACCTGCCACCTGGGACCAACAACAGTGGTCGACCAGACATTCCACACAAGTCCATCTCCGTCTCATCTCCTCGCCGAACACCCTGGAACTCAGACTCTTGCAGGGTGCTCGACCCCGTTAGCGGACTTACAGCACCTTGTCTATGCTCTGACTCTCTCTCTCCCACCTTCTGCGCAAAAACCCGCGCATCACAATAACTTACAGACACACAGAAAGAATAATATCTTTCCCAATTGGTTCATTCATCCTCTTATCAGTAACATAATCCAAACAAACTGCTAGCGGGAGGACTTTCTCAGCAGTTAACATAACAAAGAAGCCATTTCAATTAGCCTATGCAGTAACATAAAAGAAGAAACCCCTTACACTCTCCCCCCACCAAATAAAGTCATGTTCTCATGACTTCTAAATAACTCACCAACCAGTCCTGCAAACACAAAAACCCATCCAGATACACACAGTGACATTCCTCCCCAAACAGTGGACCTTCGCCCTTCCACGGGCGCTGCAGAGGCCAACTTATCTGGGAGCTTCCTAATCCTCCGAGACCTCTGTACCCCTTCACCTAAACCCTAAAGGCTCGGACACTACTAGGAATACCTCGGGTCTGCTTGCCAACTCCTCTCTCACTCATGCCACCACAGCAACTCGGAGCCCCATGTCCTGCGTCAGGGGCCCTGCTCCTTTTCCTTCCTAGTCCTGCCGTAACCCCAGGCTGCCCACAGCTAGCCGTCACCACTACACCTGACACAGCGGGAGAAGGGCCAAAGGTTTCTTCCTCAATCACTGGGAAGTTAGCAAAAGGCAACATGTACCACATGTCGAGCACATCATCCTTCGAATCCGTATTCTTCCTCATTCCCTCCAATGGTAGTTGCTGTTTGAGTTTTTCCAAACTGAAGCATTTAGCCGGGGCTACCCCTTCATCCTCCTGCAGTCGAGGCATCAGCTTCTTCAGGGACTCCTTCAACTCTCGACACAGCCTCAGTAGTTCTGACTCACGGTTCTTGGCCATCTCAATCCGGGACGCAGTTACCCCACCAGCTTCTTCCACCCTGACCTGAAAAGCAGCAGGTAAAGAATGTTCAGCCTCCAGTTTTTTCTTTCTGATGACGTCTTCCAGGTCAACTTTCTGTTTTTCCACTTCATTTAAACTGTTGATAGTCATATTCAGGTTCCTTTCAAGCGTCCGCCTCTCTTTTCCGAGATCTGTCTTCCATTGCTTCACCTCCTCGGGAGTGTAGTCAAACTCCCCTCTCTGGGCTCAAGGTTTTCTGTTGGCCTTAGTCAGACCACTTCCTTGATCTTCCGCAACTTGTAAGTCTTCCAATCTTTTCTGAATCGATCTCTTAAGTTTCTGCTGATCCCTTCAAAGGTGAGTCATTGCCTTGTCTCTCTGGATTAATTCATCAGTACATGACCGCAGTGTTGGCTCGGAATTCCGTTTCTCCTTCTCCACTTTGATGAGCGTGAATTCCAATTCTGCAATGGTCGTCCCGCAAGTGCGGCACTCAGTCTCCGGCCGGCATTTCTGAGCACTCAGTTCAGTGGTGCAAATCCCCTCTCTCCCCTGTGTCCCATTCTGATTGATGACCTGGGTTTCCATCCACAGGTCCACTACCGTCTGTTCCAACACGAGGAAGTTCAACTGGTATGTCGGGTCATTTTTCTCACATTGCACCAAACTCCGCCGGCCAAAAACTCCTCCACATTTTACACTTCGCTTCTGTTGCCTGGGCTCAGCCACTCGCCTCACCTCATAATCCCCCCAGGTGAATCCAAGCTCTAGGCGGTCATCCACATACGCCAAAACTCCACACACCTTCACTTCCCCCGTGGTCTTCCTCATGCCCCGCAGGAAGGTTGCAGGGGCTCCAGATATGCTCTTGGGCATCTTTTTGGATCGGAAGAATCCCAGGGAATTAATAATGGCTTCATCAGCCGCACTCCTCGGGACCTGGCAGTATCCACTCCTCAGATCCAGCACGTTAAACCACGTCGCATAATCCGCACACACGCTGCCTACATCTTCCACGGCGCCAGGGTCCAGTCACCGCGACTTCTCTCTCACTGAGGTGTCTTCAGTGGTCAACTCCCCTCCCTCGTGGTAGTTCGAAGCGTCTACTAAGAGGGTCTCACCCTTAGCTACTTCCCCTAGGCCATACCACAGTTGGGTCTCGTTTAAATACGGTACCAGCTCAAGGCTGCTACACACGTCCTCAGAAGCAACTGGAAACGCTGGGTGCCCAGAAAATGCCCCCAGGAACTCCAGGGTCATTAACCAATCATTATCTTCTGGATAACTACTGGCACTGGTACCCCAAATCTCCGGTGCCCTTGCGGTTGTCAAGGGTAAATGCTTCAGACACCAGTTGTAAAACGAACTGTACAACAACTTGACCTGTGCGCCGGGGTCATGGATGGCTTTAGCATCGCTTCCATCTATCCGTAACAACACCCTGGGGCATAGTCAATCTAAGCCTTCAGGAATAGGGTCTTTTCCTTTCGGAAGTTCCTTGGTACATTGCTGGGAATGTGCTCCCCCAGAGACCCCAAGCCGTTCCCCCACTGGGCCTCTAGTAAGTTTCCTGACACCTCTCTGATCAGCGGAACAACTGAGGGAGGGGCTGATCCACTGAAATGATCCCCCTGGCACTGCAAGCAATTTAGCCACCCTCCTAGCCAAGGAAGACACACTGAAAACTTTTCTCTCTCTTTCAAATAACTGGCAGCTGTCACTACGGTGTAATTGAAACTGACAGCTCTCACTCCATCACCAGCCTGCCTACTCAAACTTCCAACCAATTCCTGTCGCTCTCCCTCAACCGAGCACTGCCACTTATCTAACAACTGAGAGATCCACTCCGCCCACGTCTCGCACGCCTCCGCCCCTCTTGGGGTGGACACTATCCCAAATGCCAGGCAGAGCCTGCCAGAGCTGGAACGTTTATTTACAGACACTACCTCTGAATCAGATCACTTTTTCCTCTCTCTCCCAACAGCGTGGACAACCCCAAGTTCCACCCCCAATTCGTCAACGCTAGTCTGAACTCAAACAAAGACGTCACCCACCACACATGCAGCAATAACCAGCAAATAACCCACAGAGACACACATTGCTGATTTAAACAGGGCAACCACACAGCACACCACTGAATCCAATCCCAGACAAAAGCCTCCAAATGTAGCCCCCCGGAAAGCCTCAGGGTCGCTCAGCTCGCTATCGTCTAGGGAAACAGCCCTCAGCCCTGCCAGACTGGGTAATTAGTTTATGTGGATGCTGTGTGATGTACTCCACACCGCCCAAATAACAGATAATAGACCAGATACAATTAAATTAATTACAGTTTATATGTATTACTGGAACAATATAATTAATAGAGAATAAAATATAAAAGGAAAATAAAAGGTGCCATACTTATCAAAGTTCAATCTCTTCGTGCACAAACAGTTGGAGCTCGGGACCTTCCTTCTTCACCCTGCGACCCCTCGGACCACCTTGACCTGCTGCCTAGGACCAACAACGGTGGTCAGCCAGACGCTCCACACGAGTCCGTCTCCATCTCATCTCCTCGCTGAACACTCTGGACCTCAGACTCCTGCAGGGGGACCGAGACTGTTAGCGGACCCACAGCACCTTGTCCATCCTCTGTCTCTCTCTCCAGCCTTCTGCCCAAACACCCGTACATCACAATAACTTACAGACACACTAGAAAGAATAACATCTATCCCAATTGGTTCGTTCATCCTCTTATCAGTAACATAATCCAAACAAACTGCTAGTGGGAGGACTTTCTCAGTCGTTAACATAACAAAGAAGCCATTTCAATTATAACATAACAAAGAAGCCATTTTAGTTAGCCTATACAGTAACAGAAAAGAAGAAACCCCTTTCACGTAGAAGATTCATGGGAGATTTAATAGAGGTATACAAAATTATGATGGGTATAGCTGAGGTAAATGTCAGCTGGCTTTTTCCACTGAGGTTGAGTGGAACTACAACTAGATGTCATGGGTTAAGGGTGAAAGGTAAAAAGTTTAAGGGGAACAAGAAGGGAAACTTCTTCACTCAGTGGGTCGTGAGGGTGTGGAATGACCTGCCAATGCAATTGGTGCATGCAAGCTTGATTTGAAAGTGCAAGATAAGTTTTGGTAGGTAAATTGATGGCTGGGGACTTTGCGGTGCTATGGTCCCAGTGCAGATCTCTTAGAGGTGGTAAAAGTGCAGAATGAGCTGCCAGTGGAAGTAGTGGATGTGGTTTTGATTTCATTATTTAAGAGAAGTTTGGATAGGTACGTGGATGGTAGCGGTATGGAGAGCTATGGTCCTGGTGCAGGTCAATGGGAGTAGGCAGTTTTAATGGTTTGGTATGGACTAGATGGGCCAAAGTGCCTGTTTCTGTGCTGTACTTTTCCATGACTATATGATACTGCCTCACAACTGTTCCTTTATCTTCAGGTCCCTAATAAATTCTAGTTCATTACTCAACACCCAATCCAGAGTAGTTGATTTCCTGGTGGGCTCAATCTAAAAAGTGATCTCATAGGTATTCCATAAATTTTCAGTCTTGGCATCCAAAATCAGCACCAACTAATTCCCAATCTACCTGTATATAGAAGTTCCCAATGACTGTATTAACATTGCCATTTGACAGGCATTTTCTATCTCCCATTCTAATTTATATTCCACATTCTGGCCACTCTTCAGAGGCCAGTATTTAACTCTCATCAGGGTCTTTTATCCCTCGCAGTTCGTTAACTCTACCAACAATGATTCTACATTTTCCAGTCCTAGGTCACCTCTTTCTAAGGATTTGATTTCATTTTTTACCTGCAGAGCCACCCTACTCACTCTGCCTACTAGTCTGTCCTTTTGATACAATGTCTATCCTTGGATGTTAAGCTCCCAGCTATAACCTTCTTTCAGCCATGACTCAGTGATACCCACAATGTCATACATGCCAATTTCTAAATGCACGACAAGATCAATAACCTATTCTGTACACTGCGCGCATTTAAATAAGAAGCCTTCAGTTCTGTATTTGTCACCCTTTTTTATTTTGTTCCCCTGATACAAATGCAACTCATCCCACTGACTGCAATTTTGCCCTGATCCTCTGCCTGTCCGTCTTGACAGTCTCTACACAATTCCTCTCTCTGTCTCCCAACTGCCCCACCCTCAACCCTATCACTCAGTTTCCTATAACCATATAACAATTACAGCACGGAAACAGGCCATCTCGGCCCTTCTAGTCTGTGCCGAACTCTTACTCTCACCTAGTCCCACCAACTGCACTCAGCCCATAACCCTCCATTCCTTTCCTGTCCATATATCTATCCATGGCCTTTATTAATCAGAGCATTGAGTATAGAAATTGGGATGTAATGTTGAAATTGTATAAGGCATTGGTAGGCCAAATTTGGAGTATTGTGTACAGTTCTGGTCATCGAATTATAGGAAAGATGTCATAAAATTGAGAGAGTACAGAGGAGATTCACTAAAATGTTGCCTGGGTTTCATCTCCTAAGTTACAGAGAAAGGTTGAACAAGTTAGGTTTTCTTTCTTTGGAGCGTAGAAGATTGAGGGGGGACTTGATAGAGGTGTTTAAAATTAAGAGGGGGTTACCCCATGCCAAGTTAGTTTAGACCCTCCCCAACAGTTCTGAAAATTTTCCTGCAAGCATATTGTCCACCCTCGGATTCATATATAACCCATCCATTTTGTGCAGGTCATACCTTCCCCAGAAGAGATCCCAATGATCCCGACATCTGAAATCCCAATCCTCAGCCACATACTCATCTGCCAAATCATCCTAATCTTATCCCCACTGGTGTGTGACACAGGCAGCAGTACAGAGATTACTACCTTGGAATTCCTGCTTTTCTACTTTCTCCCTAGCTCCCTAAATTCTGCTTTCTGGACCTCTTCCCTTTTCCTACCTATGTCCTTTGTGCCAAACATATACCAAGACTTCTGGCATTCACCCTTTGCCTTTAGAATGTCATGGACCTGATCTAAGATTTCTAGAACCTGGCACCTGGGAGGCAGCATATCATCTGAGTGTCTCTATCATGTCCACCGAATTGCACATCTACTCTGTTATCTATGGAATCCCTTATCCTTTGTCATGCTTCCCACCAAGTACATCTGCAAGTCAAGTCATAACCTGTCTACATAGAAACATAGAAATCTACAGCTCCTTACAGGCCCTTCAGCCCACAATGTTGTGCCAACCGTGTAACCTACTCTAGAAATGGCCTAGAATTTCCCTACCGCATAGCCTTCTATTTTTCTAAGCTCCATGTACCGTACCTATCTAGGAGTCTCTTAAAAGCCCTATCATATCCGCCTCCACCACCATCGCCAGCAGCCATTCCACCCACCCACCTCTCCCTGCATAAAAAACTTACCCCTGACATCTCCTCTGTACCTACTTCCAAGCACCTTAAAACTAGCCATTTCAGCCCTGGGAAAAAGCCTCTGGCTATCCACATGATCAATGCCTCTCATCATCTTATACACCTCTAACAGGTCGCCTCTCATCCTCCATCGCTCCGAGGAGAAAAGGCCAAGCTCCCAACCTATTCTCATAAGACATGTTCTCCAATCCAGGCAATATCCCAATTATCTCTGAATGCTCTCTCCCAATTATCTGACCCCACTCTCTGCAATCTCTAGAATCATTTCCACAATCCACTATTTCCTCTGCACTTGCCCTCTCCACAACATGACCTCTCTACTCAGCATTTTACCCCTCTCTCTTCTACATTCTCTTCTTATGCTTTGAAGTATTTCTTTTCCATTAGTACATCATTTCTTAAACTTCTGGTTTTGATCCCCCCCTTCTCTATTCCCCATCCCCCCTTTCCCTCATTCACCTTTATCTCCTCAGCTGTCTATCGCCTCCCTTTGGTGCTCCTTCCCGTTTTTCTTTCTTCCATGCTCTTCTGTCCTTTCTTATTAGATTCTCCCCTTCTCCAGCCCTATATCTCTTTCACCAATCAATTTCCTAGGCCTTCACTTCACCCCTGCCCCCGCCACCCCCCCCCCCCGGTTTCACCTGTCAACTAGTGTTTCTCCCTCCCCTCCCCTCCCCCCACCCTCTAACTCCTAATGACTCCATTTTTTCTCTCTAGTCTTGCTGAAGGGACTCTGTCCAAAATGTCAACTGTAGTCTTTTCCATAGATGCTACCCAGTCTGCTGAGTTCCTCCAGCATTTTTGTGTGTTACTTGGATTTCCAGCATCTGCAGATTTTCTCTTGTTTGTGACAAGATCATAACACCTCCACTTTAAATATACCAAATGACTTGGTCAGCACTGCAGTCTATTGAATTGAATTCCAAAGATTCACCACCATTTGGCTAAAGAAATTTCTCCTTAGCTCTGTTCTGAGGGGACATCCTTCTATTCTGAGATTGCGCCCTCTGGTCCTATACTTTCCCACTATTTGAAACATCCTTTCTTTGTCCACTGTATCTAGGCCTTTCAATACACCTTCATTCTTCCAAACTCCAGTGAGTGCGGGCCCAGAGCCATCAAACCACGGGAGCATAGAGGTTATCATGACACAATTGCAGTTCGGGGCGTTCCTGAGTTCAGAGTTAAATTCCGACACTGTTCTGCAAGAGTCTCTGTATGTCCAATCTATGGAATGCGTGGGTTTTCACTGACTGCTTCGGCTTCCTCCCACAAATCCATAGGTTAATTAGTCATTGTAAATTGTTCCATGATTAGGTTTGGGTTAATCAGGGTTGTGGGGTTGCAGAGGCAGTGTGGGTCAAAAGGTCAGAAGTACTCCACGCTCTACCACTAAATAAAATAAAATACATGTTCTTCACACGCTAACCCTTCCAATCCCGGGATCATTTTTGGTGAAACTTCTCTGGACCCTCTCCAATGCCAGCACATCTTTTCTCAGGTAAAGGGCCCAAAACTGCTCCCAGGACTTCAAGTGCAGTCTGACTAATGCCTTATAAAGTCTCAACATTCCTTGCTGTTAGAGTAGATTCTGGTCCTTTGAAATGAATACTAAATTGCATTTGCCTTCATTACTACTGACAAAACCTTAAGTTAACCTCAGAGGAATTCTGCACGCAGATTCCTAAGTCTCTTTGTGCCTCTGATTTCTGAATTTGCTCTCAATTTGACAATAGTTATGTCTTTATGCATTTTACAGAACTGTGTGACTGTACATTTCCCTACACTGAATATCATGTGCAAATTTGGCCACAAAGTCAATAATCCCACCATCCAGGTCATTAACGTTTAATATGAAAGCTAACAGGCCCAATGCCAGCCTCTGCAGAACACCACTAGTCATTAGACCTCTTACTAACTCACAGACCGCTCAGAAATGTGGCTTTTTATTCTTCAAAAATATACAGTGCTTGATGCACAGAATATGCCATTATACAACAAGTGCTTTGTCTTCATCTACTATACCAAGCACATCATTATGTAGACTTGTCATTAATTTTCCATTCGCAAAACCCATCAGCTGTGTGTGTTCTGAGTTTGAGAGATGATTTCACAGGGTCCAGTACCTCAGGCACCAATCTACTTCATCATGGCCCCTGCGCTTTATTCATCTATCTGCACTACACTTTCTCTGTAACCATAACAGAGACTCTGCATTCTGTTTTTGTTTTCACCGCTTCAATGTAATTATGTTTGGCATGATGTGTCTGGATGACATACAAAGATTTTCTCTCTGACAATAATAAACTAGAACTAGTACTAATAAAAACCAGGCTCACTCTCCAGTGCAATATTTAATACTGTAATTGCAACCCACATGTTCTATTTTTTCACAACCTGGAGTAGGCCAATTCACCCATTGAATTGTTTCTCACATTCCCATTTGCTATCCCTCTGTTCTACCATCACCCCACATACTAGCAACAATTTACTGTACTCAATTAACCTGCCTGCTCACACTTCTTTGGATCATGGTATGAATGTAGAGTACCTAGTGAAAACCCATGCAGTCAGAGGGAGAAATTTGAATTTAGGACAGACAGACCCCAAGGTCAGTATTGAACTCATGGTTAGAATAAAAAAAAAGGTCCATTTTAGTGCCAAGTGTTGAAAGTGGTCAGTGTTCCTTAACTGTTGTGATTCGGTTTGTACCAATTGTACCTGAGAAACAGCTTGGGTGTTGTCTATAATACATTTGCATGTTCTGCCTGACATTATCTCAATATCCAGAGGATGGTATGGTTTCCTGCTACATCCCAAAGACGTGCAAGTTACTAGGTTGGTATGTACGTAGACATGGATTGGTAGGTCGCTATAAATCTGGAGGTGCTGATATGAATGTGGGGGGTATAAAATGAGATTAGTGTGGGGTTGGTGTAAATGGGTGGCTGATGTTTGATACGGACTCAATGGATTGAGGGTCCTGTTTCTGTACTGTATCTCTCTGTAATCCTGTGACCACTGCTTTGGTAAGTGCTTACTCTAGATGGTCTCAGCTACAAAAGGCAGGTGCTGAGCTGCACCTGTGCAAGCACAGATCCACTTTCAGTGAAAGTATCAACTCCTACACCTAACCAATGATTAATAGTAATTGACCCCTGATGCCCTTGGCCATTTCCTCTTTACACAAAGATGATATCAATGGCATATATGGAATACAATTTTTCTTTACCTAAGTAGTGCCTTAGACATATGACAGGCTAACAAAGCAGTTTAGTTTATTTTGGGCATCTCTGCAGACCTGTAGACACTAAGAGTCTGTTTTATTCCCCCTAGTAGGTACACTTTATCAGGGCTTGTTGCAACAGGACATGGAAAATGTCCCTGAACTCTATTAATCACATATCTACACATGTACTGTATTAGACTGGGCTGAAATATGCGCAAGACTTTGTTCATTGGTGACCGTGCATGATGATTAAAAACAGCCCAGGTGTTTTTGGCTCTTTTCAGCAGGATACAACCAGCACAGGGCCAAGAAAAAGAAGGGAGGTGTAAGCCGAACGGCCATTGTTAGAGTGTTCAGGTGTTGGCTCAACAGGCTTAGGCAAGAACACGCTTGGGCAAATACGGAGGAGTTTCGAAGAAAGTAGGTACAGTAAGTTTCAAGTAAGTTTTATTTTCTGTTAATACATTGTGCACTGAGAATGGGTTCAGAGGTAGTGGTATGTTCTTTGTGTGAAGTGTGAAAACTCTGGGAGATCTTCGGTCCCCCTGATAACTACATTTGCATGAAGTGCACTGAGCTGCAGTTCATTAGAGACTGTGTCAAGGAACTAGAGCTGCAGCTGGATGACCTTTAGTTCTTACAAGAGAATGAAGAGGTGATAGAGATGAGTTACAGGGAGGTAGCCAGCCCTGCATTGCAGGAGGCAGGTACCTGGATGACTGTCAGGAGAAGGAAATGGAATAGGCAGCCAGTGTAGAGTACCTCCGCAATAGTTCCCCTCAATAACAAGTATACAAATTTGGATACTGTTGAGGAGGACAACCTACCTGGGGAAGCTGCAGTGACTGGGTCTCTAGCACTGAGTCAGGCTCTGTGGCTCAGAAGGAAATGGGGGAAAAGGAGAGTGCAGTAGTGAGAGGGGATTCCATAATTGGAGGAGAAGAAAACAGATTCTGGAATTGTGGAAGAGACACCGGGATGGTATGGTGGCATCAAGGTATGTTTCTGATTAGGTCCACGACATTCAAAAGGGAGAGGGTGAAAAGTCTGAAGTCATGGTACATTATAAATGGTAGGTAGGAAAAGGGAAGAGGTCCTGAAGCACGTATATAGGGAAATAGACAGAAAGCAGAAAGCTGGGTTCTCCAGAGTAGTAACCTCTGGATTGCTGCCTGTACCACATACCAGTGAGTGTAAGAGTAGGACGATTTGGCAGGTGAATGTGTGACCGAAGAACTGGAGCACGGGCATGGTTTCAGATTTCTGGATCATTAGGATAATTTCTGGGTAAGGTGTGGGCTGTACAAAAAAGTACAAGTTACACCTGAACCCAAGGGGGACCAATGTCCTTGCTCAAGCTGTAGGGGTGAGTTTGTACTAATTTGGCAGAGGAATGGAAACTGGACTGATAGGGCTGAGGAAGGGGCAGTTGGTATACAAGTCAAGGCAGTGTGCAGTGAGGCTATCAGGAAGGACAGGTAGATGATAGGGCAAAATTGCAGTCACCAGGATCAGTGTAGCAGGGGTCCAAGATCAAACAGAGTGATGAATACAGGATTGAGGGTGTTATGTTTGAATGTGTGCAGCATATGGAATAAGGTTGATGATTTTTTAATTCAATTAGAGATTGCCAGGTATGATGTTGTGTGCAACACTGAGTCGTGGTTAAAAGATCATAGTTGGGAACTGAACATCCAAGGAATCAGAATCAAGTTTAATATTACAGGCATATGTCATGAAATTTGTTAACCTTACACCAACAGTGCAATGAAATACATGATTAATATAGAGAAAAATACTGAATAGTAGTAAGCATATATGTTTATTAGATAGGTTCGGCTCAGATTCCGCAATCCGTGGGTTGGGGCTGTTGAGGGCCACAGCCAGTATCCACCAACTCGGTGACTCGCCCTAGTCTTGAACACGGGGCTGTTGTAGTTCTTTGGGGAACTCATCCACCCTGGCCGGTGACTTTATCGATGAGGTGTTTCGCCCAGTGGTGCCGTATTAGCAGCACTCTCTCACGTCATTTAGCCCACCAGCTGAAGCAATGTACCAGGGTGTGCCACATGGAGAGATTTAGGAGATGGATGAGGACCAGTGAGGCCTGTCCACCCTATGAGGTAGAGTGCAGATAGCAGACATCAAAGGTACTACCTCTATCCAGAGCTCCCTACACTATCATCTATTAGATAGATAAGTTAAAATAAGTAGTGCAAAGCAAACAACTAAAAATGTAGTGAGTTTATGGGTTTAACATTCATTTAGAAATCGGATGGCAGAGGGGAAGAAGCTGTTCCTGAATCACTGAGTGTGTGCCTTCAGGCTTCTGTACCTCCTTCCTGATGGTAACAATGAGAAGAGGGCATGCCCTGGGTGGTGGGGGTCCTTAATGATGGACGCTGTCTTCCCAAGGCACCGCTCCTTGAAGATGTCTTGGATACTATGGAGGCTAGTACACATGATGCAGCTGAGTGATCTTACAAGTTTCTGCAATTTACTTCAGTCTTGTACAGTAGGCCTCCCATACCAGATGGTGATGCAGCCAATCAGAATGCTCTCCACAGTACATTTGTAGAAGTTTTCGAGTGTTTTTGTTGACAAACCAAATCTCCTCAAACTCCGAATGAAATATAGGCACTGTCTTGCCTTTATTATAGTTCATTGAAAGGTCAGGCAGGTAGGCAGAGTGAGGTGGCTCTGTTAGTAAAGAATGAAATCCAAGCTTCAAAGCAGGTGGCATAAAATCAGACGATGAAGAATCCTTGTGCTTAGAGTTAAGAAACTGCAAGGGTAAAAAGAACCTGATGGAAGTTATATCCAGACATCGTAACAATGGCCATGATTGGGCTACAAATTACAATGGGAAGTAGAAAGTGCATGTGAAAAGGGCAATGTTGCGACAATCATGGGGGATTTGAACATGCAGGTGGAATGGGAAAATATGTTGGTGCTGGATCTCAAGAGAAGAAATTTATAGAATGCCAATGAGATGGCTTTCTAGAGCAGGTTAAGGTTGAGTCCATTAGGGGAATGGCAATTCTGGATTGGGCATTATGAAATGACACAGATTTGATAAGGAAGGTTAAGGTAAAGGAACCCTTAGGAGACAGTTCATGCTGAAGTTTGATAAGAAGATGCTAAAATCAGATGTACTGTTCTAGTATTACAGTGGAGTAAACAGAATTACAGAAGCATGAGAAAGGAGCTGGCCAAAGTTGATTGGAAAGGGACTGTAGTGGGAATGACAGCAGAACTGCAATGGCAGGTGTTTCTGAGCAAATTCAAGCACAGGAAAGATACATCCCAAAGTTGAAGAAGTATTCTTAAGGGAGGATGAGGCAACTGTTATTGACAAGGGAAGTCAAAGACAGAATAAAAGCAAAAGAAAGGGCACAAAAAATTACAAAAATTAGTGAGAAGGTGGAGAAATGGGAAGCTTTTAAAAGCCAACAGAAGACAACTAAAAACCCATAAAGAGAGAAGAAGATTAAATATGGAGGTAAGCTAGCCAATAATACAAAAGAGGATACAATACAAAAAAGTTCCTTCAGACACGTAAAGAGTGAAAGAAAGATGAGAGTGGACAACTGGAAAATGATGCTGGAAAGGTAGTAATGGGAGGCAAAGAAATGGTAGAAGAACTTAATAAGAATAAGTATTTTGCATGAATCTCCACTGTGGAAGACACTGGCAGTAAGCCAAAAATGGGAAAGCATTGGGGGCAGAAGCGAATGTCATTGCTATTATTAAGGAGAAGGTGCTTGGGAAGCTGAAGTCTGAAGGCAAATAAGTCACCTGGACCAGGTGAACTACACCCCAGAGTTCTGAAACCACCCCCTCCCACCACCTTTTTGCTCAGACTTCTCATTTTTTTCCAGTCCTGATGAAGGGTTTTGGCCTGAAACACAAACTGTTTATTCATTTCCATAGATGCTGCCTGCCCTCTGAATTCCTCCAGGATTTTCTTTTGTGTTTTGCTTTTGTTGAGGAAGAAAAAGCGAAATTATAAGCCAGTTAGCCTGACTTGAGTGGTTAGAAAGATGATAGAATCTATTGTTACATGCTCAAGGAGATCTGTTTTTTTGTGTGAGAATGATGTAGTGGTCTTTTGGAGGTCACCTGATGTGATTTTCCCGCCGTTGTGCGGTCACGTGATGACATGTGCCCCGTGACTATATAAGGGTCGACTCAGGTGACGCAGTGGGTTTTTGAGTTTGTAGATTTCCAGGTAGAACGTGTTGTGCCTCCGTTTCTGTTGCGTGTTTGTTTTTGCGACGCAGTTTCATTTTTAAAACGGAAGGTGCGTTCTCTTACAAGGTATTGCATTTGAACTGGAAATTTGTGGCTGGAAGTGCCAATTTACTCAATTCCGACAGTTTTGAAGGGAGTGAAGAATTCATTGAAGTGAAGCATCGAGAGAAGTCGGCATCGTTTGGCAGTTTAAGGATCGACCTTATTGAGTCTTCGTTGAAGAGAACCTGCATTGAGATAACTCTTGCAATAGCGCAATGAGTTCATGCAAAAAGGCTCTCTCTCTCTCTCTAAAGGAATTTAAGGTCAGTTGATTTAAACTGTTTATTTTCGGCATCGGGGATCCTGTGGACAGAACCGGCAGTAAAGGTGCGTCGGTGAAGGAATCTTTCTCCAGAGAAGTCTCTCCCAATTGAATATGTAAAACTGTTGGATTTTCGAAGTTATCGCTTTAAGAACTATATCTGACTGTATAGCTTTAAGAACTGTTTCCGCATTTAACGTTTTAAGAACCAGAGCCGAGTGGAGTTGATGAACGGCTGCGTACCTGTTTAACCTCCGGTTAAAGTTTTCCTTTGTTTTTTTTTCTCCTTATCGTTTATATGTGTTTAATAAATGTTTGGCTGTTTTCATAAAACCTGTCTTGATTAATATTCACTGTTGCTGGTTACGTAACACTATTATTAAGGATGAGATTTTAGGGTACTTAAAGGCATATGATAAAGTAGGCCAAAAGTCAGCATGGTTTCCTTAGGGGGAAATCTTGTCCAACAAATCTTTTGGAATTCTTTGAAGAAATAACAGGCAGGATGGACAAAGGAGGGTCAGTGGATGCTGTTTATTTTGATCTTTAGAAGGCATGTGAGAAGGTGCTATACATGAGACTGCTTAAAAAGGTAAGAGCCCATGGTATTACAGGAAAAATACTCATATAGATAGAAGATTGGCTGACTGGCAGGAGACAAAAAGTAGGAATAAAGGCGTCCTTTCCTAGTTGGCTGCCAGTGTCTAGTAGTCTAGCACAGAGGCCTGTGTTGGACTACTTCTTTTCACATTATATGTTGATTATTTGGATGAAGGAATTGATGGATTTTTGGCCAGTTTTGTGGATGACACAAAGATAGATGGAGGGGCAGGTAGTGTTGATGAAGCAGGTGTCTGCAGAGGTCTTGCACATATTGGGAGACTGGGCAAAGAAGTAGCAGATGGAACATAGCGTAGGGAAGTGCATGGTCATGCACTTTGACAGAAGAAATAAAGACATGGACTATTTTATAAATGGGGAGAAAATTTAAAAATCTGAGGTGTAAAGAAACTTGGGAGTACTCGTGCAGAATTCCCTAAAGGAAACTTGCAGGTTGAATCGGTGGTAAGGAAGGCAAATGTAATTTTAGGTTTCATTTTGAGAGGGCTAGAATATAAAAGAAAGGATGTAATTCTGAAACTTTAATATCAGACAGCACTTGAAATATTGTAAGCAGTTTTGGACCCGTTAACTAAGAAAAGATGTGCTGGTATTGGTGAGGGTCCCGAGGAGGTTCACAATTATATTCCTAGGATGAAAGGATTAACATTGTGGGTCCAGAACTGGCTTGCACACAGAAGGCAAAGAATGCTTGTAGATGGGTCATGGAGGTCGGTGACCAGTGCTGTGCCTCAGGGACCCCTACTCTTTGTGATTTCTATAAGTGACGAGGAAGTGGAGGGATGGGTTGGTAAATTTGCTGATGACACAAAGGTTGGGTGTGTTGTGGATAGTGTGGAGAACGGGACATCGATAGGATGCAAAACTGGGCGGAGAAGTGACAGATGGCAATCAACCCAGATAAGTGTGAGGTGGTTCATTTTGGTAGGTCAAATATGATGATAGAATATGGTATTAATTGTAAGACTCTTGGTAGTGTGGAGAATCAGAGGGATCTTGGGGTCTGAGTCCATAGGACACTCAAAGCTGCTGAGCAGGTTGACTGTGTGGTTAAGAAGGCATACGGTATATTGGCCTTCATCAACCGTGGGACTGAGTTCAAGAGCCGAGAGGTAATGTTGCAGCTATATAGAACCCTGGTCAGGCCCCACTTGGAGTACTGCAATCAGTTCTGGTCACCTCACTACAGGAAGGATGTGGAAACTTTAGAAAGGGTGCAGAGGAGATTTACAAGGATGTTGCCTGGATTGGCGAGCATGCCTTATGAGAATAGGTTGAGTGAACTTGGCCTTTTCTCCTTGGAGTGACAAAGGATGAGAGGTGACCTGATAGAGGTGTATAAGATGATGAGAGGCATTGATCGTGTGGATAGTCAGAGGCTTTCTCCCAGGGCTGAAATAGCTAACATGAAAGGACGCAGTTTTATGATGCTTGGAAGCAGGTACAGAGGAGATGTCAGGGGTAAGTTTTTTATGCAGTGAGTGGTAAGTGCGTGGAATGGGTTGGTGGCAATGGTGGTGGAGGAGGAAACGATAGGGTCTTTTAAGAGACTCTTGAACAGGTATATGGAACTTAGAAAAATAAGAGGCCTATTGTGGGCCAAAGTGTCTGTATTGCGCTGTAGGTTTTCTATGTTTCTATATGAGGAGTGTTTGATGGCTGTGTGCCTGTACTTGCTGGAATTTTGAAGAAAGAGAGGGGTTCTTGTTGAACATAGTTTTAAGGTGCTTGGAAGTAGGTACAGAGGGGATGTCAGGGGTAAGTTTTTCACACAGAGAATGGTGGGTGTGTGGAATGCACTGCCGACAATGAAGGTGGAGATGGATATGATAGTGTCTTTTAAGAGACTCTTAAGTAGGTATATGGAGCTTAGAAAAATATGCGCTAGGGAAATTCTAGGCAGTTCCTAGATTAGGTTACATGGTCAGCACAACATTGTGGGTCGAAGGGCCTGTAATGTGCTGTAGATTTTCTATGTTCTATGAAACCTATTGAATAGTGAAAGGTCTAGATGGAAAATGGATGTGGAGAGGAAGTTATCTATTGTGGGGGAATCTAGAACCAGAGGGTACAGCCTCAGAATTGAGGGACATCCAATTAGAACAGAGATGAGGAAAAATGTATTTATCCAGAATATGGTGAATCCATGGAATTTATTGCCACAGATGGCTCTGCAGGCCAGTTCATTGGTATATTCAAGGCAGGAGTTGATGGGTTCTTGATTACAAACAAGAGAAAACCTGCAGATGCTGGAGATCCAAGCAACACACAAAATGCTGGAGAAACTCAGTAGGCCAGGCAACATCTAGAAAAAGAGTACACTCTATGTTTTGGGTCACGACCCTTCGGCAGTCCTGATGCTGCCTGGCCTGCTGAATTCCTCTAACATTTTGTGTGTGTTACTGGGTTCTTGACTAATCAGGGCATCAAAGCTTATGAGGAGAGGGTAAGAGAATGGCCTTGAGGAATAATAAATCAGCCATGATGGAATGACAAAGCAGATTTGATGGGCTGAATGACCTCAATCTGCTTCTTTGTCTTATGGTCATTTTGTCAGAAAAGGAAGCTGGAATATGCCAGGCACTTGTTAAGAGGTGGTGGACTGCAGAAATTGTTATTGGAAGGGATGGTAGAAGGAAAGAGGGGAAGAGGAAGGAAGCGAACCACTTGGTACGATAATGTGAGGCAATGGACTGGGTTGAGTTATGCTGAGGCCAGAAAAAGAGTGCAAGATCGAAGAAGATGGAGGTGCATAGCCGCCAACCCTGGATTCAGGACAGCACTCACTGACTGACTGACTTACTGTCTTATGGACAGACTCATTGTTATTATCACAAACATATTGCTGAAAACAACTTCAGGGATTCTTCCTCCCACTTTTAATGTTTAAGTAAATTGGCTTGCAATAACATGTTTAATTTGTTACCACAAACATAAGCAAGTATTGATAGCTCCCAAAGTGGGTGGAAGCAGAGTGCCCTTTGATGTTATGTATAACCTTGTGCAGTTACAGGAGAAATTTGATTTGACTGCGCACCGATACCTGATGCAGACACATCAGTAAAGATAACAAATAGCTTCCCACCTTGCAAATAGAATCAGGTTTGCATGGAGCTGAATTCCAGTCTTCAGAAGGCAGGACTGAATTGAACTAGAAATTGTCTCAAAGATGCTGTACCACCAAAGGATTGATTTTAAAATGTGAACACTGGGCTAGCATAACTAATGTAACAGCAAAGAGACTGCAAACAGGGTATTATTCATCTGATGTTGTTTAAAATTAATCTAGGTCAGTACATCACAAGAATTCTGTATCTCCTGACCTGGGTATACACCCCTACAGACAAACAGAGCCTTCATCTTACACTGCAGTATTCCCTTGGCTTTGCCTACAGCACCAGCCTGAACTGTCTGCTTGTGTCTATAGTCAGGAATTTCCTTATGGAAATGCAGCCTTCTAATATCAGCAAAAGCCATGTGGGAATCTACTCTAAAGAGAGGAGACTGTGTGCACTTCGCCTTTTGCTTGCAGTGCTGGCTTTGCTTGACCTCATTAGCTGTGTGTTGCAGAACACTTCAAATTTATCCCAGTTTCTTGTGTCGATGACAAATGACTCTTGCTGGAGTGGAAAGAGAGCACTGTAAAGATTTGTTCTAAGCAGTGCTCATATGGGTCTGCTCAGTGATCCAGTATGTCTGCCTTCCAATTTATGGAGTAAAGACAGTGAAGATCAAAGATAGAGTTTGATGCTGAGACTTGAGTTGAAGTCAATCAGAACACAAACACATTGGACCTCCTCTCCCAGATGTAGCATAAGGTCACCCCAGTAATAATTTAGCTTCATTACTAAGGTTTATGCATTAATGTGAGTGGAATATGTTATTCAGTGAACTCCGTAGTCTGTCCTTTAGCCGCATTGCTGCTGTACCTTACCTGTGGGACTCATAACCCATTAAACAGGAAGCAATGGCCAGCACTACCATCTGAAAAGGGATTGATACTTGTCACATACATCAAAGTTGCTGGTGAACGCAGCAGGCCAAGCAGCATCTATAGGAAGAGGCGCAGTCGACGTTTCAGGCCAAGACCCTTCGTCAGGACTAACTGAAGGAAGAGTGAGTAAGGGATTTGAAAGTTGGAGGGGGAGATGCAAAATGATAGGAGAAGACAGGAGGAGGAGGGATGGAGCCGAGAGCTGGACAGGTGATAGGCAAAAGGGGATACGAGAGGATCATGGGACAGGAGGTCCGGGAAGAAAGACAAGGAGGAGGGGGTGACCCAGAGGATGGGCAAGAGGTATATTCAGAGGGACAGAGGGAGAAAAAGGAGAGTGAGAGAAAGAATGTGTGCATAAAAATGAGTAACAGATGGGGTATGAGGGGGAGGTGGGGCCTTAGTGGAAGTTAGAGAAGTCGATGTTCATGCCATCAGGTTGGAGGCTACCCAGACGGAATATAAGGTGTTGTTCCTCCAACCTGAGTGTGGCTTCATCTTTACAGTAGAGGAGGCCGTGGATAGACATGTCAGAATGGGAATGGGATGTGGAATTAAAATGTGTGGCCACTGGGAGATCCTGCTTTCTCTGGCGGACAGAGCGTAGATGTTCAGCAAAGCGGTCTCCCAGTCTGCGTCGGGTCTCACCAATATATAAAAGGCCACATCGGGAGCACCGGCCGCCGTATATCACCCCAGTCGACTCACAGGTGAAGTGATGCCTCACCTGGAAGGACTGTTTGGGGCCCTGAATGGTGGTAAGGGAGGAAGTGTAAGGGCATGTGTAGCACTTGTTCCGCTTACACGGATAAGTGCCAGGAGGGAGATCAGTGGGGAGGGATGGGGGGGACGAATGGACAAGGGAGTTGTGTAGGGAGCGATCCCTGCGGAATGCAGAGGGGGGGGGAGGGAAAGATGTGCTTAGTGGTGGGATCCCGTTGAAGATGGCGGAAGTTACGGAGAATAATATGTTGGACCCGGAGGCTGGTGGGGTGGTAGGTGAGGACCAGGGGAACCCTATTCCTAGTGGGGTGGTGGGAGGATGGAGTGAGAGCAGATGTACGTGAAATGGGGGAGATGCGTTTAAGAGCAGAGTTGATAGTGGAGGAAGGGAAGCCCCTTTCTTTAAAAAATGAAGACATCTCCCTCGTCCTAGAATGAAAAGCCTCATCCTGTCACATATCAGTAATCAGTAAGTTAGATACTTGTCACATTTTCATTTTAGTGGACAATGTAATGCAACACAATGAATGCAACATAACAAAATGCTACAATATAACCATATGGTTATATGGTTATCATATAATGTTGCTAATGACCTTTATGACATGCTGATAAATGCTTCCCTCGGTACAGAACTGGCAATACTTATCTGCCTGATACAAATTATAATGTCACGAGGCCATTCAGCCTATTGGGTCCCTCCCAGCCCCCAGTCGAACAATCCATTAGTCCAAATCCATTTGCCCTTTTCTTTCCTTGTACCCAGCAACCTGTTCCCTGTCTCAGATTTGTTCTGTGGGCCATCAGTATCATTGACATTTATTCACAGAAGCCTGTTGACAAAGCAGCAGCTGATCTGAAGGAGTAAAATAGAGCATCTGGGCTGAACCAAAGTGCTCATGGAGAGAATGGACACTCTTTACATGAACAACCACCAAGGGCAAAATTGAGTGAGCCTTGGTCTTTGGAGCTGTGAGACACCTGCTTTCCCTGCTGCACTACCCGCTGCCATGAATTCCCTACCTGTGCAGTCACATACTTCCCTTAGTTTGGCAATGTATGTATTAGTGCAATCGGCCCTTGGGCTCCCTGCCTTCAACAGGAAGACCCTCTCTCAATGAGATTCCCCAATAATTACACCATGAATCAGATCTCTGACTCAGTGCAAGATCTAGTAATCAGTAAGTTAGAGGTTTTCAGCAAAGAAAGGTAGGGAAGGTTCTCTATTTCCTTTAGTAGTGTTTTAATTAATATTACTGATTATTTACACGTGCTTAGCCAATTATGTTTTAATTGTTCTAAACTTAAATTCATTTTTAATAGTTTTTGACTGTTTCTGAATGTCAGAGACATCAAGAAACATTTCATCTTTATTGTAGATCTGACAACCTGCAAAGCTGGAGGCAAAGCTTTGCCAGCTGTCAAGGGTATCAGGAAGTTTCAGGGCAGGGATTCTCCAGTATACTATTCCAGACACCACTTAGGGAAATGTTCATTGAACTGAGGGACACCTTCAGGCCTAGATTGTGGGAGTTCAAGAATGGGGTCATTGTGAATGAAGATTGATGAACTCCTGTGATTCCGTTTCTGCTCCTCTTGGAGTTTTAATCAGTAATGGCTCCCCTTCACATTCCGTGTCACACACTGATGGAAGAATCAGGTAATGTACTCTCATACTGCAGTCACCTGCCACAGGTAAAACTTCTTTCTCCACTTTTTCCAAGTTTCCACTGCTTTCCAAGACACATCTTGCTCATTTATTGCTTTTGAATTTTTGAGCAGTTGTCTAGTATCCAATGACCTGGGTAAACAACTTTAGTTTGAGGAGTTAAATTTGGTGCAAATTTTCAGAAAAGAAGTTTAGATCCGTCATACTTAGTCATAGAAAACTACAGTACCGCACAAAAATAAGCCCTTCAGCCCATCTAGTCCATGTTGAACCATTTCTCTCTATACCCATGACTGTGTGGCTAGGCATAGCTCAAATACCATCTATAAATTAGCTGAAGATACAACCATTGTTGGTAGAATCACAGATGATGATGAGAGGGCGTACAGGGGCAAGAGATGCCAATTAGTGGAGTGGTGTCGCAGCAGCAACCTGGCACTCAGTTTCAGTAAGACGAAAGATCTGCTTGTGGTCTTCAGGAAGGGTAAGATGAAAGGACACATACCCATTCCCATAGAAGAATCAGAAGTGGAGAGAATGAGCGGTTTTAAGTTCCTGGGTGTCAAGATCTTTGAGGATTTAACTTGGTCCCAACACATTGATATAGTTATAAAGAAGATAAGACAGTGACTATACTTCTGAAGAAATTTGGTATGTCAACAAATACACTCAAAAACTTCTATAGATGTAGCATGGAGAGCATTCTGACAGGCCGCATCACTGTCTAGTATCGGTGGGGAGGGGTCTACTGCACAGGGTTGTAAATCTAGTCAGCTGCATCTTAGGTGCTAGCCTACAGAGTACTCAGGACATCTTCAAGGAGCAGTGTCTCAGAAAGGCAGCATTCATTATTAAGGACCTCCAGTACCCAGGGCATGCCTTTTTCTCACTGTTACCATCAGGTAGGAGATACAGAAGCCTGGAGGCTCACACTCAGCGATTCAGGAACAGCTTCTTCCCCTCTGCCATCTGATTCCTAAATGGACATTGAACCAATGAACACTACCTCATTTTTTAAATATACATTATTTCTGCTTTTTGCACAATTTTTAATCTATGCAATATATGTACACTGTAATTTACTTATTTTTTTTTTCTTCTATATTATGTATTGCATTGAACTACTGCTAAGTTAACAAATTTCATGACATATGCTGGTGATAATAAACCTGATTCTGATGTAAACAGCCCATAGTCCCTCCCATTCATGTACCTATCCAAACTTCCCTTTAACATTGAAATCAAAATCACATCCTCCACTTGCAGTGGCAGGTCATTCCACACTTTTACCATTTCTAAGTGAAGGAGTTTCCCCTCATGTTCCCTTTTAACATTTCGCCTTTCACCCTTAATCCATGAGCTTTCGTTGTAGTCTCAAGCAACTTCAGTGGAAAAAGCCTGCTTGCATGTACCCTATCTATACAACCATAATTTTGTATACCTCTATCAAATCTCCTCTCAATCTTCTACATTCTAGGGAATAAAGTTCTAACTTATTCAATCTTTCCTTGTATGTAACTCAGGTCCTCCAGTCCTGGCAATATCCATCTAAATTTTCTCTGTACTCTTCCAATTTATTCACATTTTTCCTGAAAGAGGTGACCAAAACTGCAGACAGTACTCCAAATTCGGCCTCACCAGTGCCTTGTATGATTTCAGCATAACATCTCAACTTCTGTACTCAGTACTGTGATCTATGAAGGCCAATATGCCAAAAGCTTTCTTTACGACCTTATCTACCTGTCACATCACTTTCAATGAATTTTGGACCTGTATTCGCAGATCCCTTTATTCAACCACACTCCTCACTGTGTAAGTCCTACCCTGGTTGATCCCCCTAAAGTGCAACACCTCACACTTGTCTGCATTAAATTCCATTTACCTTTGGTCAGCCCAATTTTCTACGGCATAGTTTCCCACGGCAAACTTTGATAGCCTTCCTTGCTGTCTAATACACCACCAGTCTTGGTGTAATTCTCAAATTTGCTGATCCAGTTAAGCAAATTATCATCCAGATTGCTGCTATAGATGACAAACAACAATGGGCCCTTCACCGGTCCCTGTGGCAGAGCACTAGTCACAGGACTCCAGTTCGAGAGGCAACCTTCTACAGCTGCTCTCTGGCCTCTCATACAAAGCCAATTTCTTATCCAATTTGCTTCCTCATCTTGAATGCCAAGCAACTGAACCTTCATGACCAACCTCCCATGCGCGATTTTGTCAAATGCCTTGCTGGAGTGCATTTAAACAACATCCACTGCCTTGTCTTCATCAACTTTCCCAGCAACTTCCTCGAAAACTATGTGAGACTGGTTATACATGACCTACCATGCACAAAGCCATGTTGATTAGCCCTAATCAGTCCCTGTCTATCCAAAAAATTAAAAAACCAGTCCCTTAGTATGCCTTCCAATAACTTTCCCACTACTGATGTAAGGCTCACCAGTCTATAATTTCCTGGTTTATTCTTAGAGCCTTTCTTAAACAGCAGAACAACATTGGCTATCCTTAATAGTGTCATGAAATAAAAACAAAAAATATAATCGGTTAACATCCGTAAGGAGAAATAAAATCAAGATGACAGTCAATGAGGATTCTGGTGGTAGTGGTCAAAAAGAGAAACCCATGTGAAATGGGATCTCCGAGAATGACAGAAAGCATCATGTGATGTGGGGGATAAGTTCTGTCTGGAGGAGTATGTGAAAAGCTGATAGTCTATGTGAATTTCAGTAAAGCTTTTGACAAGGACCCACATGGACCAAAAGGTTATAGCCCAAACAGAAATAGCCCCAGCCTTGGCTGATGGAAATCAAGGCTCATTGCATGAGCCAACATCCTCACTTGCTGACATCTAACCTTATTCTGACCTTATGCAAGTTGTGTTGCTTCTCCTTGCTCGATTTACCTGGAATAAATTCAAACTCTTAACAACATTATCAGATGTACCCTGATCAAGTCATCCATAACTTAGATCTTCCTAAAAAGTACAGTTCTTGCTCTTACAGACTAAGATGTTTTAAATTACTGATTAATCTCATAGCCTCTGACTTTGGAGACTTGTATGAGAAGTTGGAAGATGTGACTTATAGGAATAAGATTTTTTTTAAATTGGGGATGAGGGAAGTAACTTCATCCCAGTTTTATAGTCTTCCACTGTTAATGTCATGGTCCCATCTGTCTGTCCCCCATCTCACTCCTATCTCCTTGATTATTTCTGAATTCCAGTCGTAAGATTCTCAATTGCTGCTAGTTCACTTAATTACAGCACACCTAGTTTCCATCAGAGACTGCAGGATAAGAATTGTGGCATCACAACCACAGGTCCCCAGTCCGTTGGTTGATTCCCCTGTGTTAGCTTCGTTTCCTGATCACTTAGGACCGTTAGTTCTAAGTTCAGCTCCAGTCTCTAGATATTCTGCGAAAACCTCATCTCCGGGTCAAGACTTCCCTGGTTATCTGTTCCACATTCACGACTGTGCAAGCACCTCTCAACCCTATCTCATGTCAGTGTCCTGCACTTGGATTCACCCCCAGTCACTCCTTGTAACAGAACGAACTTGCCAAGAATGAACCCAGCGGACATGAACCCCCTGCAACAGGCCCTCACCAGCCAGGGTACCCTACTGGGCCTACACGACCAACTACTCGGAGATGTCATGAAGAATCTCCGTGCCCTGTCCAAGAATGTAAAGAAGATCAGTGAGCAGGTCGACCGAGTATCCACTCCTCTTACTCCGTCCCTTCTGAGAACCCGGTGTGACCAACCTGCACAGCCTGGGATGGAAACGCCCTGTGGACGCAACACAATCACCAAGAGAGCAACACGTACCCAAACCGGAACCATACGTTGGGGACCTAGGGAAGTGCCAGGCTTTCTTATTGCAATTCTCCTTGGTTTTTGAGCAGCAGCCATGCATGTACGCCACAGACAGATCAAAGATAGCGTACATCATGGGGTTGTCGCGAGGGAATGCCTTAGCATGGGCCACCAGCCAGAGACCTGCTCTTCTTTTCCCACCTTCATCTCTGAAATGAGGAAGATTTTTGAACATCCCATTCGTGGTAAGTTCGCCGCTAAACGCCTACTGACTCTGTGTCAGGGCTCATGAGGAGTAGTCAAATACTCCATAGAGTTCCGGACACTAGCGGCCGACTCGGGGTGGAATGACGAGGTAGTCCAGGAAGTGTTTCGACAAGGTCTCTGTGACAGGATAAAGATGAATTGGCAGCGAGGGATGACACAGCTTGGATTCTTTGGTCTCTCTAGCCACCAGGCTAGATAACCGACTCTGAGAACGTCCAAGAGGGAGAACCGGTCGCCCCACGGCCATTTTACATCTTCGACCAGCCCTAACCTCTCTCCCCCTTCCTCTCCTAGCATAGCTCCCGTTCCGACCATTCCCAGTACCTAGGGGAGGAACAGATGCAGCTGGGACGGAGCCATCTCTCTCCCACCAAGTGACTCCGGAGATTAAGATCAGGGGATTGTCTCTATTGCGGCCAGTCTAGACATTTCCATGATACCTGTTCTCTTCAGCCAAAAGGGAGGGCTCACCAGTAGAAAGGGGGACACTCCCTTCAGTCCCCCAAACCTGGATGCAGATCCTAGCTACTGTGAACTATCTCTAACAGTCCCTGTCTCTATGCACCTTGGTGGACTCTGGTGCTGAGGGAAATCTGTTGGATGAGGACATAAACTCCTGGGCCAGAATTCCTCGGGAACTATTAAGTACCCCTCTAGAAGCCTGGGCACTGGACAGAAGACTTCTGGCCTGAGTCACCCACTGTATGCCACCCCTGACTTTAATTCTGTCTGGAAACCATTGGGAGCAGGTACAATTTAATCTAATCCATTCTCCTCAAGCCCCTATAGATCTGGGATACCCCTGGTTGAGTCACCATAATTCCCACATTGACTGGTTTACTGGGAGGACAGCCAGCTGGAGCTTGTTTTGTCACTGTACCTGTCTTCAGTCAGCCCTATCCCCTGGGAAGGTCACCACGACCTTGCCTGTCATGGAACCCCCTGACTTGTCCAGGGTTCCAGCAGAGTACCACGACCTGGGACAGGTATTTAGTAAACAACAGGCTCTTTCCCTGCCTCCACACCGACCATACGATTCCGCTATCGACCTTCTCCCCTGGGCCTCGTTACCCACCAGTCCGTTGTATATCTTGTCCTGGCCTGAGAGAGAAGCCATGGAGATGTACATCAGTGAGTCTCTCGCGGTGGGCATTATTCAGCCCTCATCCTCCCCAGTGGGCGCAGGGTTCTTCTTTGTGGGGAAGAAGGATGGGCCACTACATCCCTGCATCGATTACTGAGGCCTTAACAACATAACCATTAAAAACAAGTATCCACTGCCCCTTATAAATTCAGCGTTTGAACCACTTCACAGAGCCACCATCTTCTCGAAGTTGGACCTACCAAGCGCCAACCATCTGGTCAGAATAAGGGAGAGGGACGAGTGGAAGACAGCATTTAATACCCCTCTAGGCCACTTCAAATACCTGGTCATGCCGTTTGACCTCACCAATGCCCCCGCTATTTTTTAAGCCCTGATTAACGATGTGCTGAGAGAATTTATTAACCGCTTTGTGTTTGTCTATCTGGGTGATATCTTCTCCAGCCGTCTCCAGAAACACATTCATCATGTCCATCAAGTCCTAGAGAGGCTGTGGGAGAACGAATTATTCGTGAACGCTGAGAAGTGTGAATTCCACGTCCCCTTGGTCAGCTTTTTAGGTTACGTCATCGAGAGTGGGCGAGTGAGAGTGGATCCGGGCAGTGGCAGAGTGGCCCAAACCCACAACCCACAAGCACCTCCAGCGATTTCTGGGGTTTGCAAACTTCTATCGCCTTCTTTTCTCGCCGGCTGTCCCCCGCCAAAGGAAATTATGACGTAGGGAACCAGGAGCTACTGGCTGTCAAACTGGCATTGGAAGAATGGAGGCACTGGCTGGAGGGGGCGGAACACCCATTTATCGTCTGGACCGATCACAAGGACCTGGAATATATCCAGACCGCCAAATGCCTGAACCCCAGCCAAGCCCGTTGGGCATTATTTTTTGGCCGGTTCAGATTTACTCTCACCTATCATCCGGGGTCCAAGAACGGGAAACCTGATGCACTCTCCCGTCAATACAATTCCGAGTAGGACCCTTCCAGCCCGGAGACCATCCTCCCACCATCCTGTGTGGTGGCATCCTGGGAAATCAAGGCCATAGTAAAAGAGGCCCAATGGGCTGAACCTGACCCCGGCAACAGGCCTGCCAATCGCCTTTTTGTGCCCGATTCCATTCGATCTCTGGTTCTCCAGTGGGGGCACACGTCTCGTTTCGCCTGCCATCCCAGGAGTGATTGGATACTGCCTCTTCTGAAAAGACATTTTTGGTGGCCTTCCATGGATTCTGATGCCCGTTCCTTTGTCTCTGCATGTTCCATCTGTGCCCGTGGAAAAGCCTCCTACCAGTCACCTGCTGGATTACTTCATCCCCTACCTGTCCTTAGTCGTCCATGGTCTCACATAGCACTGGATTTTGTCACAGGACTACCCCCTTCACATGGGAACACCGCTGTACTCACCGCTGGACTATTTCTCCAAGACTGTGCACTTTGTAGCCCTCCCTAAACTCCCTTCTGTTCAGGACACTGCAGACCTACTCGTCCTCCACGTCTTCCGCCTTCATGAAATTCCTACGGACACTATCTGCGACTGGGATCCCCAATTCATTTCGCAGCTCTGGAGCTCCTTTTGTTGAGCCCTGGGTGCCTCAGTTATCCTGTCGTCTTGCTTTCATCCACAGACAAATGGGCAAACGGAATGGGTCAACCAGGATTTGGAGGTGGCGCTACGTTGCATAGCAGCCAACAAACCGTCTACATGGAGCAACCACCTCAAGTGTGTAGAGTACACCCACAACTCTCTGGTCAGCACCGCCACCGGAAGATCTCCCTTTGAATGCTCTCTTGGTTACCAACGCATCCGCGCCCCCCCCCGCCCACTTCCTGCTCAGGAAGAGGATATTGCGGTGCCTTCTGTTCAGGTCCATATCCGCCAGTGCCGTAAGGTCTGGGAAAACACATGCACACCCCTGCTCCGCTCAGCCGACCGCATCCGGAGGATTGCCGATCGCCATCAGACTCCTGCACCTGAGTATCGACCTGGGCAGAAGACGTGGCTCTCGTCTAAAGACATTCCTCTCAAGAACGAGCCCAAGAAGCTCACCCCTCGCCTCCTGGGACCTTCAGAGATTGTAACAGTTAACTCATCAAATGAAAATGGATTGAAGCCTGATGTGAGAGTGTTGATAGTGACACAGACATTCCCACTTTGAAAAGGATTCCAGTTCTACTTAAACTTCACGAAGAAAAAGATAAGTTAATACATCGCAGTGCAATTACTATCCATTCCAATCTGTAAGATTAAATTGGGACGAAAGATCCTCTCCTCCCATTTCTCAGGAGACTCCTCTCAGTGAAGGCAGTGCTGATGGCAAAACTCATGAATGCTGCACTGATAGTGATACTCTCCCCAAAGTTCTTTTTCCCTGTGAAAGCTAACTGTGTGCAAGGACATTAGTGAGCACAAGTCAAATGTTTACTACTGGCAATAGAGCATTTTCAGATGTGTTGATGTTGTGAAAGATGTGAAATACATAACAAGCAAAATTTACAGAAAGCAGTTCATCCCTGAAATAGAAGATGGACAAGGACTGATTATGGAGAAAACCTTTCTTTTCCTGACTAAATGTCTGACAAAAACAAAATAAATAAAAGCTGACAGTAGCCATTTGGTTTTGTTAAAAACAAGGTTCCAATAATAAAGCTACAAATTTCAAACTTGGCAACACATCAAGCTGAACAAAACTACTTTGGAATCACCCACACACTCATTGTTTTTTCTGTTTAAGAGCCAGTGCAGCAGATGTTGGTTTGGTAAACAACGAGTTGTCTGGCAATGCAATTGAAACAGTTGTTGGTCACAAGAGCAAGCAAGCAGAAATTGGTAACACTTTCAAACTCAACATGACATGAGCAAATTTTTGGGTCGGATATGTTTATCTGTGAACTATAGACCGGTGAGTCTTATGTCGGTGGTCTGCAAACTATTGGAAAGGATTCTTAAGGATAGGATCTATGAGCATTTAGAGAAGTACAGTCTACTCAAGGATAGTCAACATGGCTTTGTGAAGGGAAGGTCGTGCCTTACAAGCCTAATTGAGTTTGTTGAAGAGGTAACAAAAGAAATTGATGAAGGTAGGGTGGTAGATGTGGTCTACATGGATTTTAGCAAGGCATTTGACAAGGTCCCCCACGAGAAGCTCATCCAGAAAGTCATGAGGCATGGGATCAGTGGAACCTTGGCTGTTTGGATAAAAAAATTGGCTTAAAGGAAGAAAGCAGAGGGTAGTAGTGGAAGGAAGGTATTCTGCCTGGAGGTCGGTGACTAGTGGAGTGCCACAAGGATCTGTCCTGGGACCCCTGCTCTTTGTGATTTTTATAAATGACCTGGATGAAGAGGTGGAAGGATGGGTGAGTAAGTTTGTGGATGACACGAAGATTGGAGGAGTTGTCGATGGAGCTGTAGGTTGTCAAAGGTTACAAGAGGATATAGACAGGATGCAGAGTTGGGCAGAAAAGTGGCAGATGGAGTTCAACCCGGATAAGTGTGAGGTGATGCATTTTGGAAGGACAAACCAGAGGGCTGAGTACAGGGTGAATGGTTGGTTACGTAAGAATGTGGATGAACAGAGGGACCTTGGGGTTCAAATTCATACATCTCTCAAGGTTGCTGCACAGGTTGATAGGATAGTTAAGAAGGCCTATGGGATTCTAGGCTTCATTAATAGGGGGATTGAGTTCAAGGATAGAGAGGTCATGTTGCAACTCTACAAATCTCCGGTGAGACCACACTGAGAGTATTCTGTTCAGTTCTGGTCACCTCATTATAGGAAGGATGTGGAAGCTATGGAGAGGGTGCAGAGGAGATTTACCAGGATGTTACTTGGATTGGAAAACAAGCCTTAAGAGGTAAGGTTAGCAGAGCTGGGATTTTTCTGTTTGGAGCATAGAAGGATGAGAAGGGTCTACAAGATTATGAGAGGCATAGATAGGGTGGATAGCCAGTACCTGTTTCCCAGGGCACGAATAGCAAACACCAGAGGGCATATGTACAAAGTGAAGGGAGGGAAGTTTAAGGGAGACATCAGGGGTAAGTTTTTTACACAGAGGGTTGTGGGTGCCTGGAATGACTTGCCAGGGATGGTGGTGGAGGCTAAAACATTAGGGCTATTTAAGAGCCTCTTGGACAGGCACATGGATGAAAGAAAAATAGAGAGTTACGGGGTAGTGTGGGTTTAGTACTTTTTTTTAGGAATGTATGGGTCGGCACAACATCGAGCGCCGAAGGGCCTGTAGTATTCTAGTGTCTAGTGTCTAGTATCCTTTCATATTTGTGCATGTAAAAATCATATGGGAGTGCAAAGACAATTGTGCCTTTGTGTATGTGTGATACTTGCATAAGGCTTTGTGTGCATAGGCATGTATTTGAGAATATGCATGGAAATTTATGCTTGCTATGTGAATGAGTGACAGCTTTAAATTCCCAGCCATTAACATATCAGATGACCTGTTCTGGATTCAATCACAGGGAAGGTGTGTCAGCATCTTTATTTTCTTCGGAGGTTTGGCTTATCACTGAGTACTCAGCTGCAGCACTGGTCACTCTTACAGGGATCATTGGTAAGGGTGAATGGACAAGTGAGTCACATAGAGAGTGATCTCTACAGAAAGCAGAGAGGTGGGAGGAGGGAATTATAGGCGTAGTGGTAGGATCCCATTGGGAATAGTGGAATGAGCCAGAGAATGATGTGCTGGATACAGAGGTTTATGGGGTAGTAGGCAAAGACAAGAGGAGCCCATTCCCTGTTATGATGATGGGAGGATGGGATGACAGCAAATGTGTGAGAAATGGAGGAGATGCAGGTAGCCATTGTCCTTTGTGGAAACCCTGTTCTTTGTGGGGTAAAAAAGAGACCTCAGATGTTCTAGAGTAGAAATCCTCATCCTGCAAACAGATGCAGCAGAGACAGAGGAATTAAGAGACTAGCACTTTTACAAGTGACGAGGTAGGAAGAGGTCTAGTGAAGATAACTGTATGTTTGTGAAAGATGTCAGAGAATAGTTTGTATCTAGACTATTCGCTGACCTCATCTTTCACCTACCAGCCTGTATTCCTCCCCATACCCCTACCTCCTTACCCCAGCTTCTGCCCAGTCCTGATGAATGGTCTCAGCCTGAAACATTGATTGTTTATTCCCTCCATTGATGCTGCCTGACTGATTAAGCTGATTCCATCTGCCAGCACATGGTACATATCCCTCCATTTTCCTGCATATCCATGCACCTATCTCAGTGCCACTGCTGTCGTATCTACTTCCACCACCTCCCCTGGCAGCACATTCCAACCACCTATTGTGTAAAAAAAACACACCTTATAATTCTTCTTTCTCATTTTAAACCCATGTTTGCTAGTCATAGTCATACTTTATTAATCCCGGGGGAAATTGGTTTTCGTTACAGTTGCTCCATAAATAATAAATAGTAATAGAACCATAAATAGTTAAATAATAATATATAAATAATGAAATAAATCCAGTATTTGACATTTCCGTCATAGAAAAAAGGCCTTGACTATCTTCTTTATCAGTGCCTCTCATCATTTTATAAACTTCTATTAGTTTATCTCTGTGTCCAATGCTCCAGGAAAAACAATCCATATAGCTAATGCTATCTAATCCAGGCAGCATCCTGAAGCAGCTTCTCCAAAACTACCCTTCCTGTAATGTGGTAGCCGGAACTGCTCACAATATTCTAAATGTGGCCTAACTAAAATTTAATACAGCTACAAATATAGATGAACAATAAACATTGGCCAGCTGAAAACATATCTCATTGGACGTCTCATAAATAAAACAGAGAAGTACCCAGTGCAATATTAATCTATTCCATCTTTTCTCAATATGATTGCTGCTGCCCTCATCTGCAGCCTTGTTATCTGTATAATTTGCTGTTTGACAATTTCAGAGCAGACCCATCTAAGCTCCTCCAATGTCAACTCATTCAGAGCTTTTCTGTCCATATCATAACCCACTTCTGCCTGTTCATCCATTCCTGAAATCATTGGTTTATACTGTAGCCTTCTAGTTGAACAAAGTATTGACATTAAAACAACAGCGCCCAGAGATGCCAGTTCAGTACTGCAGACATTGCTACTGTTCAATTAGTGGTGACACTTTTAATGGCAATTTATAATTAGAGTGTGAGTAGAGGATTATTCCAATGGTGTATGCAGTAGATGGCCCACTCTACAGCAGGGGTTCCCACCCTGGGGTCCACAGACCCCTTGCTTAATGGTATTGACCCATGGCATGAAAAAGGTTGGGAACCCCTGCTCTACAGTGACTCCTGAAACTTTTAAATTTGTCCTGGTTTGAAACCTCTTCACATCCTTTCGATTTCTCCTGCCAAGCTTTGAAAATTCCTCCAGCTCTACCATCCTGAAGACCAGTATTCCTTCAATTAGTTCCTCTTGAGCATCTTTGATTTTAATCAATTCACAACTGGTGGCCATAATTTCAGTTCTGATGCAGTTGAGGTGTCACCCTTTTTACTCCATGGTCCCCATTCATTCCTTTAAGGTGCCCTATTAAACATTGTTTGCACAACTTCTATTCTTCAGCCCCAATCTCTTATGTCCGATATATGATTTGGGTTCTGTTATTCAATAACCACTTTATTAGGTACACCTCTCTAACTCATGTAATGCTCTGGTTCATATTTTTACTGTTATGCTGTATATGTTTCATTTAGCAGCTCTGTGAGAGCAGTCTGTTCTGTTTTCAGCTTGTTTGGGTTATTGTTGAAGATAAGAGATGAGGAGAAATATGTGCCATCCAATTAGGATTGTCGAATTAAGGGGAGGTTTCTCTGGTGAGGGACTCTAAAGTTGGGCTTGGGGCTTTTGTTCGAAAAGAGATGAAGAGGGAAGGTGCAGGAGAGTCGTAGGATTTGACCCGAAGCAGGACTGTGATTCGTCGAAGTTAGGAGCGAAATCAATTAAAGATTGGTCACTATGGAGAAACTTTGAGCTGCAATTTGTGTACATTTTACTGTTTCATTAAAATAGGCCATTTTCTTCTCTTTTTTCTTCTTTTCTTTACTAACCCTTTAGTCAAATTAAGATTCATAAATATAATCTTTTAATCATATGTGGTGTACCGTCAATTATTTCATGGCACTAATTTGTAACAGGGTAGCAAGCTACACAGCATCCACACAAACAGGGGTTTGGGATGGGAGAGCACCTCAGTCTCACAAGTTTGGTGGAGGTCGTCCTCCCTAGACCTACGGAAACAAAGAAACCAGGGGGTTTCACTCATTCATACAAATATCCAATCACTCAATCATGTAGCAGTGATTCAATGTATAAAAGCATGAAGACATTGTCAAGAGGATCAAAGCATGGTCAGACCAAACATCAGAATGCAGAAGTAACGTGATCTAAGTGACTTTGACCGTGAAGTGATTTTTGGTGGTTTGAGTATCCCAGAAGCTGCTGATCTCCTGGGATTTTCACACACAACAGTCTCTGGAGTTTACAGAGAGTGGTACAAAAACAAACAAAAAAAAAAACAGCCAGTGAGCAGCAGTTCTGTGGGTGAAAATGCCCTGTTAATGAGAGAGGTCAGAGGAGAATGGCCAGAGATGACAGGAAGGCAACATTAACTCAGATATTCACATGTTATAACAGAACAGCATCTCTAACTGTACAACACATCAGATCTTGAAGTGGATGGGCTACAGCAGGAGAAGACCACAAACATACACTCAATGGCCACTTGATTAGATGCAGGAGGCGTCTGATAAAGTGGCCACCAAGCGTATGTTTGTGTTTATATATTCATGCATTTGTATGTGTTTGTGTGTGTTGCATGTGTACATGCTGTCTTTCGGGAATGTCTGTGTGCCTGCATGTCTGTATGGGTTTTACCTGTTCTTATACAGTATGTGTGGATGAGTGCTCATGTGTATGCACGTACGTGTGTGTGAATGTGTACATTTTTATGTGTCTGTGTCTGTGTGTCAGTGGGATGAAGGGCTGGGCCCATTTATTCATTTCCATAGATGCTGCCTGACCCACTGAGCATTTTGTGTGTGTGTGTTGCTCTGGATTTCCAGTATCTGCAGAGTGTGTGTCTGTCTGTCTGTCTGTCTGTCTGTCTCTCTCTCTCTCTCTCTCTCTCTCTCTCTCTCACTCACTCACACACACAGCATATGGCTCTCCAATCACATATGTGGATGGACTAGTGAAACAGACTGCACATAGCAATAAAATTTAAAACATGTAAAGTTATACATTTTAGTAGGAATACTAGAGAGGAAGTGTCATCTAGATGATACAATTTTAAAGGGGTTCAGAGAAGAGTCCTTGGACTCTATCTACATGAATCTATGAGGGCAAGCAGAGAAGGCTCTTAGGAAGTATTGAATCCTTGGCTTTATTCCTGCATGAATCATGCACTGAAAAAATAAGGTCAATAAAACATTAAGCTCTACCCTTATGTTTTATCCTGGACACCAGATAAGCCTTAGCAAAGGTGCAGAGGAGCATTATTAGAATTACAAGCCATGGAGTATTTCAGATGCCTGAGACTGAGGGTTATCCTAAAAGCAGAGAACTGAGATTTGATATGTGATCTTGTGGAATAACTAAGAAAAATCTATTTCCAGATGTCAAAAAAAAGATTACTAATTAAAAATAAAGTGGCAAAGGAGCCAGAGCAAACTAGAAAAAAGAGCAAATTTTACCCACTTTGAATGTACTACTTGAAAGTAGTTGAGAAGTGAAACAGATACACACCCAAAGAGATGGGGCTGCATTGCTTTGGGAAAAAAAAAATCAAAGGGGTGGATGCCGCCTGATAACTCTATCCAAGGGCTGATGATGACGATGGATCGAAAAACTTCATTCTGCACAGCCTCTCTCACTGATGCTTCAATTCTAACTCCGCTTAGGAGCTCACACTACCATACAAATAATTTCCAAGTTACACAGTGGCTTAAAACACTAGACATTTCTGATTGTTTAGTGCTGTCATCTTTGGTATAGGACTTTGCTATCATGCCAAACCCCAAGCCATAATTAGCAGCACAGAGACACATCTAGTAGACACACTGCCTCATTGGTCTGGCAGGCCATGTTTATCCTTACCTTGGGTGCTGTATGTGTGGTGTTTGCATTTTCTCCAAAAGATGACACAGTTTTCCTCTGGGTGCTCTAGTTTGTTCCCACATCCCAAACATAGAAACATAGAAAATAGGTGCAGGAGTAGGCCATTCGGCCATTCGAGCCAGCACCTCCATTCAGTATGATCATGGCTGATCATCCAACTCAGAACCCTGTACCAGCCTTCCCTCCATATCCCCTGATCCCTTTAGCCACAAGGGCTATATCTAACTCCCTCTTAAATATAGCCAATGAACTGGCCTCAACTGTTTCCTGTGGCAGAGAATTCCACAGATTCACCACTCTCTGTGTGAAGAAGTTTTTCCTAATCTCGGTCCTAAAAGGCTTCCCCTTTATCCTCAAACTGTGACCCCTCGTTCTGGACTTCCCCAACATTATGGGTTGACATATTAATTGGTCACTGTAAATTGCACTTAGTTTGAAGAGCAGGAGGGATGTTCAGGAGAATATAATGGAATATAATTGGTATGAATGAGTGGTTGATGGTCAACACAGAGTTGCTAGGTTGTACCTTGTTATTACTTTTCTATTGCACTGAACAAGGATCTAGTGCTTTTCCGGTGTATATGATGAATACACTCTTCTTGGGCATCCAGCCAGGTACAGGTATCAATTTTAACTGATACTTTGATGACAAACTCTGCCATCTTCATCAGGGATGATGCCTGAGCACATCCAGTCTGGTGGTATATAAACCCCAGTTGTCCGTCCCTCCTGATTGGTTAGTCCTCGTCTTATTAGGTTTCCACTCTCCCACCTCGTTTACAATCCAATTCCAGTTCTTACTTAGAGCGAGACCATTATCTTTGTTAAAATTCTTTTTCTCTAGTTTTATTTCAATGGCTTCCTTCACCAGGTGGTCCCAAAACCCATTGGCGTGGCATAGTAGTTTTGTGCCGTTGAAGTCAATCTGATGGCCATTGCGAATGCAGTATTCTGCTACCACCGATTTCTCCAGGTAACCCAAATGGACAGTAGTTGGTAATCTTTGCTTCACGTTCAGTGAGTTACTTTCAACTTCTCTGCTTTCTCACATGTCACAGTAGATATTGAACCTACAATTTTCAAAGGCATGAGTGCTATTATTGAGCCAACGCCGAAGTTCAACGGATAGAACTATTACATTGCAGGATCCAAAAACAAATGTACTAAAGATATCAAACAATTTCCAGATCAGTTGACATATGGGTCTGCCTGTAGATACTGGCTTTTTCATTTAAAATGACAAAAAGATACTGGCAAACAGCCCGAGCTGTAAGAGGTTAATAATTTCCAGTGAGACTTGAAGCAATTATGTAGAGCAGAGTATAACAATAAACAATTGCAGAGAACGATGTGCTCCTACTTCAAGTAGGCCAGTTGAAGTGAGGCAGTGAGTTAGCCCAGCATTGTTGTGGCAACTTGGAGTACATCCTCAAAACAGCCACACAACCGAAGAGTCACAGAGAGTTGGCCTACCCAGGCTGCTACAGACCAGAAGTACTCAAGAAAAGTAAAGTAAGGGGAAATTCCGCAAGCATTCATTGATTTGGTGCAATAAAGTGGATCTGTTTTTAGCTTGGCTAGAACATCTGGAATTTACTTTAATATATTCATTCACTGAATGTCAGTATTTTCATGAAATGAGTAAGATGGCTGCTGTGATGTCTACAACCACACAGAGCACTGTCCTGGTTGAGACAGTGAATTTCCTTTTCTGCTGTATATTCATTGACCAGATAGGTGGGTTGAACCTCTCAGCAATATGATAAGAAACAGAAGCTGGAAAAGGCCACTCATCATCCTTGTGCCATTCAATAAGACCACAGCTATAGTCTCAGTATTATTTTCCTACTCCAACTCCATATCCTTCGATTCCCTCAGCCCAGACAGATACTGTTGCTTAAGCATTTTTTTATGTAAACTTATTTGATTACTTGTATTTAGTTATCATAATTACAGCACAGAAACAGGCCCTTTAGCCCATCTAGTCCATGCTGAACTATTAATCTGCAAAATTCTATTGACCTGCACCCAGAGAATAGCCTTCCATGTCCTTCTGTTCCATGTACTTATCCAAATTTCTCTTAAGTGTTCAAATTGAACCCATATCCACCACTTCCACTGACAGCTCATTCCACACTCTCACCCCCTCTGAGTGAAGAAGTTCCCCTCACGTTCCTCTTAATCATTTCACCTTTCACCCTTAACCCAATGGTTCAATAGGTCAATATAATGTCAGAGAAAGTATACAGTATGCAACCTGAAGTCCTTACACTTCACAGACATCCATGAAACAGAGGGAGAGTGAATGATAAAATGTTAGAGCCCCAAAGCCCCTACCTCCTCCCATGCACAAGCAGCAGGTAAGCATCGACCCTGCCCCCACTGGTTCCAGCAAAAAGCATAATCGCTCCCTCCATCACCCATCATGCAGGCAATAACAAGCCCCAAAGTACCATGATCTATAGTCCATCAAAAACTACTGTTCATGGCAACAGCTTGGCATCTCAACAGGCCTTCTCTCTCATTAACAAGGGGGAGAGAGGTATTACTCCTGCCACAGTGAGAGAGGAGGCCAACAGCTCACTGTTTGATGTTGCAGTCTTCAACATTGCTTATTTCGACTTCCCCAGACTCAAGAAATAGCAAGAGAGAGAGAGATTCCTCTGACTCTAACCTATTCAACAAATGCTTAGAACTCAGTTCCTCATGTCCTGGCAACATCCTTGTAAGTTTTGTCTGCACACTTTCAATCTTATTGATATCCTTCCTGTTGGTAGGTAATCACAACTGCACAAATACTCCAAATTAGGCCTCACAATTTCAATTTATGACTGATACAATTTTAACATAACAACCCAAATCCTGTACTCAGTGCTTTGATTTATGAAGGTCAATGGGCCAAAAACTCTCTTTATAACCTTATCTACCCATGATGCCACTTTCAAGGGATTTAAACTCTGGCTGCTGTGGAGAAATCTCTGGATCAATAGATCAACTTCTATCACCCTGACATGGATTTGTTTCCATCATCTATGCATTCAGTTTCAATGACTTTACAACTAATGTTCTCAATATGTATTACTTATTTATTTTTTTTATTATTTTGATTTTTATTCATTTTTGTATTTGCACAATTTGTTATTTTTTTGTTGTTTGTCCAGCTTTGCTGTGTGTAGTTTTTCATTGATCCTATTGTGTTTCTTTGTATAAACTATGAATGCACATAAGAAATTAATCTCAGGGTTGTATATGGTGGCCTACAGTATATATTCTTTGACAATAAACTTTGAACTTTAGGTCCAGCCCAATAATTAAGCTACTAAAACCATCAAACTCAGTATTTCAGCAAACTGCAGACTTGTTAGGATTCAAAACGTGCCCATTATGCCAAGTTGTACATCAATAAGTAAATAAGGAAAGCAAATCCAATGCTTCCTGTACTGGTAAAGCAATTAGAAATGAAGATGTGCCACTTCATGCTTTCAAAAATTCTCTTCAGCAATTTGAAGGGGGAATATTCTGGATTTGTGTAAGAAAGCGCATAGCAGGATTCTAAGATCATTAACTAGCCTGGCGGTGGTTAGCTGCAATTATTTTCTTTTCTTTTATATTTCACACCTTTTGCTTTACTGTTCCATGTGTTTCAGAAAGTGTCCTGGTGATGCATCGGATTAAAATCACTCAGCTGAGTAGCTGTTCCATCTGATGAGCTGACTGGATTTCACAGAGTGGCTAGAACAAGGGAAAGCTTATTGAACAAGGACAGCCATTGCTTTTCATCATACAATTATAAGCCGTTATAAGACCGAAAGAAGCTGCAGAAGATCGTGAACACGGCGCTGCACATCACACAAACCAATCTTCCGTCCTTGGACTCACTCTACACTGCACGCTGTTGGAGCAGTGCTGCCAGGGTAATCAAGGACACGACCCACCCAGCCAACACACTTTTCGTCCCTCTTCCCTCCGGGAGAAGGCTCAGGAGCTTGAAGACTCGTACGGCCGGATTTGGGAACAGCTTCTTTCCAACTGTGATAAGACTGCTGAACGGATCCTGACCCGGATCTGGGCCGTACCCTCCAAATATCCAGACCTGCCTCTCGGTTCTTTTGCACTACCTTACTTTCCATTTTTCTAATTTCTATTTATGATTTATGATTTACATTTTAAATATTTACTAATTTTTACTATTTTTAATATTTAATATTTGTAATCCAGGGAGTGGGAAGTACAGAATTAAATATCGCTGTGATGATTGTACATTCTAGTACCAATTGTTTGGCGACAATAAAGTATAAAGTATAAAGAAGGAAGTGATTGCGGGAAGAGTGGTGGTGTTCAGCAGATATAGGTGGGTAGATGGATGCCTTATGTCCTTTCAATACATGCGCCCTTTCAGTAACAAAGAAGGAGCATTCCACCTGTATGGCATATGAGACAAAGAAAAAGCATCTTGAGCTGTGCAGACTTGGAAACTGACCCACTTTTAAGCTGAGTTCTCAAATTCAAGTGAAGTCCAGTCCATTGTCATGTTCACAGGTACTGTATGTTGAGGTACAGGAATATTGGAAAACTTATCTGCAGAAGCATCACAAGGGATAAGCATGAACGAACACACAAAATGGACGTTATAGAAAATTTATATAGAAATTATACTTAATTATATTGAAGTTCTATAAAATTTTAGTGAGAACAAATCTGGAGGATTGTGTGCAGTTCTAGATACACACACCCACGGAAAAGATATCAATAAGAATGAATATTTACAAGGATACTGCTGGGATTTGGGGAAAGGTTAGCACTTTTTTTACTGGAGCATAGGAAATTTAACAGAGGTACATAAAATTATGAGGGTTATAGGTAGGGTAAATTCAAGCAGGTTTTTTTCCACTGGGGATGGGTGAGACTACAACCAGAGGTCATAGGTTAAGGGTGAAAGGTGAAATTTTTAGGGGGAACATGGGGGGGACGACTTCACTCAGAGGCTGATGCAAGTGTGGAATGAGCTGCCACTGGAAGTGCTGGATGTGGGTTTGATTGCAACATTTAAGAGAAGTTTGGATAAGTACATGGATGGAGGGGCATGAAAGGCAGTTCGAGTGCAAGTCAATGAGACTAGAGAAAGTATCAGTTGGGCATGGACTAGATGGCCTGTTTCTATGCTGTAGTACTCGATGACTGTGACTTTTTGACTCCATGATTAATGATATCATACAGTGAAAAAAAATTGCAAAATCCAGACCTTTGAGCAAAACTGAAAAAAGGGGCACAATCAAAGACAAGTTCATGGCAGAGCAAGAGATGGTCCATAGTGTTCCATTCCTGAGGTAGGGTTACGGTTGTTCAGGTCAATTCAAGAACCTGATTGTTAGAGAGAACCAGCTGTTCCTAAACCTCATGATGATAGTAGCGAGAAGTTGTTGTGACCCGAGTGGGGTGGGGGTGGGGAGGCTTGATGATAGATGCCACCTTCTTAAGGCAGCGCCTCCTGGCTCCCTTACTTATGGAATCAGTGACTTGCAATCAATGACTTTGCGAGCAGTCATAAGTCTAGTCATTATGAGGCAAGCTGTTAAACAGGTCTCATTACTGTGTTAGCTTCTCCTTCATGTGCTGACAGAGTTACCTGTCTTCAGTGAGCAGTGGCACCCTTCTTTCAGAATCAGATTTAATATCATCGACATATGTTGTGAAATTTGTTGTCTTATAGCACTGGTACATTGCAATACATAATAATAACTATAGATAAATTACAGTAAGAAATACTTTTAATTAAACGAGTAGTGCAAAAATAAGTAAAAATATTGAAGTGGTGTTCATGGGTTTATTGTCCTTTCAGAAATCTGAAGGCAGAGGGAAAGAAGCTGCTCCTGTACCTTCTCCTGGATGGTAGCAATGAGAAAAGGGCATGTCCTCGGTGATGGTGGCAATGAGAAAAGGGCATGTCCTCGGTGATGGTGGCAATGAGAAAAGGGCATGTCCTCGGTGATGGTGGCAATGAGAAAAGGGCATGTCCTCGGTGATGGGGGTTCTTAATGATGGATGTTGCCTTTTTGAGACGATGCATTTTGAAGAAATCCTCAGTGCTGGAGAGGTGAGTGCCCATGATAAAACTGACTGAACTTGTAACTTTCTGCGGCTTTTTCCAATCCTGTGCACTGGCTGCTCCATACCAGATGGTGATGCAACCAGTTAGAATATTCTCCACAGTACATCTGTAGGAATTTGTGAATCTTTGGTTATATACCATGTCTTCTCAAACTCCTAATGAGATGTAGCTGCTGTTGTACCTTCTTTGTAATTGTATTAGTATGTAATTACAAAGGATAGATCTTCAAAAATGCTGACACCCAGGAATTTGAAACTGCTCACCCTTTCCACTGTTGATCCCTCCATAAGGACTGGTGTGTTTTCCCTCAACTTCCCCTTCCTGAAGACCACAATCAATTCCTTGGTCTTATTGACGTTGAGTGCAAGTTTGTTGTTATGACACCACTCAACCCAGCTGATCTGTCTCACTCTTGTATGCCTCCTCATCATTATCTGAAATTCTGCCAACATTAGTTGTTTCATCGTGAAACTTATAGATGACTTTTGAGCTATGCCTGGTGACACAGTCACGGGTGTAGAGAGAGTAGAGCAGTACGCTAAGTAAGCATCCTTGAAGTGTGCCAGAGTTGATTGTCGGCAAGGAAGAAATGTTGTTTCCAAGTGCATTAACAGTGGTCTCCCGAAGAGGAAGTCAAGGATCCAGTTGCAGAGAGAAGTACACAAATCCAGGTTTGGGAGCTTGTTGATTTGTGCTGAGTGTGTGGTGTTCTGCAGTAACATCAGCCAGCTTCGCACTGAAAGACACTTCCAACACTTTTTAAAGTGATTAACTCATTAGAGGCTCTGTCTACTGTGCGGTCCATTGGCTTTTCTCAGAGGATACATTTAGGGAATCTATTCCATTTTTTTTTCAGAAAATTATTGTGGCGACAAGACTCTATTCCAAAAGAGTCAGCTGGAGGCACTAGTGAGTTCTTCTGACCTGCTGACCAAGAATGAATGGCAAATGATCCATCTCACTGTTCCTCTTGTGAAAGAAGTTAAATACAGTTGTAGGCAGCATCTTTTCGTTTTTCTTTTGACATCATTCACTTTGGAATGTGCACTGTTCATTCCTTTTCCTGATTTGAATCACGTCTAACGTACAGTTCTAGCCTGCAGCCATAAACGACAGCTTTTAACTGAAACCAATGGTTAAACTTAAATGCATGGTTTTATTATCTTTGGTTTTTAAACCTTTTAATGTGTAATTTTGCCTTAGGTTATATTCTGTAGAGAACTGAATAATCAGCAAACATCCTTAAGTTTGAATCGAAGTATGTAGTATTTGATAAGCTGGTAAATTGTGCAAGCAGCTCACCCTGTGTGAAGCTGGCAAGACCACTAAGAAGAGGTAGCTTAGACCAAATGCAGGTACTTTAATGAGCTGGAAGGAGAGTCACTGACAGCACTTAAGAGGTGTCTAGACAAGCACCTGAATCACCTCAGCATAGAAGGCTACGGGCCAAGTTCTGGGAGATGGGATGAACAGAAAAGTGTGACCACTGGTGGACAAACAATGCAAGTTGAATGACCTGTTTCCATGCTGCGTGATTCAGTGACTCAAAGGATGCAGGAAAGTAGGCCCATATTTCACTGCCACGTATCCTGAAAGTACAAGAGTATAAAATATAGGAGAATGTGTCGATCAAGCAAACACAAGAGACTGCCGATGCTGGAATCTGGAGCAACATACAATCTTCTGGACAGAATCAGCATCAATGGGAGGGAGGTAACAGCAGACATTTTGGGCTGAAACCCTGCATCAGGTCTGAGAATAGACCCTGCAGCCCATTTCAATAAGATCATTGCTAATTCTCATTGTCAAGTTCATGACCCTGCCTGATTCCCACATCTTTTTATTCCTTTGAAGTCCGAAAATTTATCAGGCTCAGTTTTGAATATTATCATTCACCAAGCCTGTGGGGGTAATAATTGGCAACACTCAGGATGAAGACGCCTTTGCTCATCTACAGCTGCAGCTTCTTTTTATCGAATTGTGGTGTACATGGATTTCAGCAAGGCATTTGATAAGGTACTCCATGCAAGGCTGATTGAGAAGGTAAGGAGGTATGGGATCCAAGGGGTCATTGCTTTGTGGATCCAGAACTGGTATGCCCACAGAAGGCAGAGTGGTTGTAGATGGGTCATATTTTGCATAGAGGTCACCGACCTCAGTAGTGTGCCTCAGGGATCTACTCTGGGACCCCTACTCTTTGTGATTTTTATAAATGACCTGGATGAGGAAGTGGAGGGATGGATTAGTAATTTTGCTGATGACACAAAGGTTGAGGGTGCTGTGGATCGTGTGGAGGGCTGTCAGAAGTTACAGCAGGACATTGATAGAATGCAAAACTGGGCTGAGAAGTAGCAGATGGAGTTCAACCCAGATAATGTGAGGTGGTTCATTCTGGTAGGTCAAATATGATGGCAGAATATAATATTAATGGTAAGACATGTGGCAGTGTGGAGGATCAGAGGAAACTTGGGGTCAAAGTCCATAGGACACTCAAAGCAGCTGCGCAGGTTGACTCTATGGTTAAGAAGGCATATGGTGCATTGGCCCTCATCAATCGTGGAATTGAGTTTTAGAGCCGAGAGGTAATGTTGCTGCTATATAGGACCCTGGTCAGATCACACTTGGAGTACTGTGCTCAGTTCTGGTTGCCTCACTATAGGAAGGATGTGGAAACCATAGAAAGGGTGCAGAGGAAATTTACAAGGATGATGCCTGGATTGGGGAGCATGCCTTTTGAGAATAGGCTGAGTTAACTCCGTCTTTTCTTCTTGGAGTGATGGAGGATGAGAGGTGACCTGATAGAGGCGTTTAAGATGATGAGAGGCATTGATCATGTGGATAATCAGAGGCTTTTTCCCAGGGCTGAAATGGCTCGCACGAAAGGGCACAGTTTTAAGATGCTTGGAAGTAGGTACAGAGGAGATGTCAGGGGCAAGTTTTTTTACGCAGAGAGTGGTGAGAGCATGGAATGGGCTGCCAACGATGGTGGTGGAGGTTTAAAAGACTCCTGGATAGGTACATGGAGCTTAGAGAAATAGAGGGCTATGGGTAACCCCAGGCAATTTCTAAGGTAAGGACATTGTTCAGCACAGCTTTGTGGACCAATGAGCCTGTATTGTGCTGTAGGTTTTCTATGTTTCTATGTTTTTTTTTCCCCATGTTTACTTGATTTTTGGGGGAAGGAATCAAAATACTGCAGATGCTGGAAATCTGAAATAAAATCAGAAGAGATGTGAAATATTTAGCAGAACAAGGAACACTAAGGGTGGAAAGCAGGAAGTAATTAGTGAAATTAAACATCTCCTTTAATGCTTCTGACCTTCAACTTGTCATAGAACCTCTTTTATTTTCCTTCATCTTCCCTTCACCCCTCCTACACACATTCTCTCAGTATATCAATGTTATTAAGGGTTCTAGCATTAACTTTATAGCTTATCCTCTGTATACCTTATCCTTTCATTTTGCCTCCCAAAACACAATACCTCACACTCGCCTGGATTAAACTCCATCTGTCACTTCTCTGCCCATATCCACAACTGATCTATATCCCACTCTACTCTTTGATGGTATTTTACACTCTATACAACTCCACCAATCTTGATGTCATACACGACTTTGCTAATCAACCATCTACATTTTCAACCAAGTCATTGCTATAAATCAGAAGGTATCAAAGCTCCCTTCGACTTTTATGACAGAGGATTGGACGTGGATTCTAAAGCTGATTAACTCTTCTTCGATCTGTGCTAGTCATTCACTGATTCAATTTAAAATTGTACGTCGTTACCATTTGATGAAGGAGAGACTGTCTAAAATATTTCCTAATGTTGATAGTTATTGTGATAGATGTAAAACTGAGATAGCTACACTAACACATATGTTTTGGTCTTGTTCTATACTGGAACAATTCTGGAAGTCAGTTTTTTCGACAATTTCTAAAGCACTTAAAATTAATTTACAACCTAATAAATTAACTGTGCTTTTTCGAATAATTCCTCAAAATATCCGTGGTATCTCTGTGTCTGACCAACATGCATTTGTTACATTGATAGCTAGGAGGGCCATTTTGTTGAAGCAGAAGGATACATCAGCTCCCACTTTGTCACAATGGTTCTCTCAAGTGATGCTGTGTCTTAGTTTGGAGAAATTAGAAGTCGAACCTTTGAACCTTTATTTGATTTTCAGAAAAGATGGGGTTCAATTGCTCGTTATTATCATTTGAGTTAATTGACAGATTTCCTCCACGATCTAATTGTAAATTTTTGGTATATTTCTTTTTCTTGCTGGTGGTTTGATGTTTATCTTTAGAAGCTTTTTGTATGACGCATGGCTCCGGGGTTGTACACCTAATGGCTTTTTTCCTCCACTTTTTCTGCTTAGTAGGGTTTTTTTATTATCACCAAAATTTTTCAATCTTTAAAATAATGTTTTCTTTCCTTGAGACATTGTAAGTGTTGCTTACTTCAATGTACTCGTGTTATTTTTGAATAATATAATAATAATAAAAAGATTTAACTCAAAGCTCCCAGCACTGATCTTTTCAGGCACTACTGGTATAGATCTCCAGCCAGAATAACAGCCTTCCACCCCTCTCTTCTACGGGCAAGCCATTTCTGACTCCAAACTTGCATTCACCCCGAATTTCATACACCTTTATCTTCAAAAACAACCTGCTGTAAACCTATCATCTGATGAAATGTCTTACTATTGTCCAAGTAGATAACAGCCACAGCCTTACCTTCATCAAGCCCCTTTGTCACCTAATAACAGAACTCGTTCAAGTTGTAAGGTATGACCTGCCCTGCACAAAGTCATGCTGACAGTCACTATGCAGGTGATGCTCTTCCAAATGTGCATAAATCTTATCCTTTAGTATCCAGTTTTGCTGACCTGAGTTCCGGGTTCTGCTTTGTGACAGGTGGCTGCCTTTCTGTTTTAACACTGATACAGCTGAGAGGTTTACTGGCTGGTTTAAAACTCAAACCAGGTGTGATGTGTTCTGAGTCACATTAAATCCAAGCTTTGTGAGTCATACAGAATCAAATAACAGTCCAATAGTTTTGTAGATATCATTACTCAAACTTCTTTTGAATTCCACATTATTAATTACAACAAAATTTCACAGCTACTATGATGAGATTTGAACTCATTTCTCTGGATTGTTGGTCCAGGCCTCTTAATTGCCCACTAGTAACATTTTTGTCACCATTTTAATTTCATTTGTCACTTTCCTGAATCTTGTAACTTTAGTACAACATTACCAAGGCATCAATTATCAATGGTCCCCCCGCTTTTCGAATGCTCGCTTTACGAATCCTCACTGTTACGAAAGACCTACATTAGTTCCCTGTTTTCGCTAACAGAAGGTGTTTTCACTGTTACAAAGAAAGGCAGCGTGCAAAAAAAGCTGCGCGCACCCCGAGCAGCCAAGCTCCTCCCGCAGATTTGGAACGGTATTCTTGCCGGCATTGCTTAAACACGTGCCTGTGAGCAGCCATTTGCAAGATGAGTTCTAAGGTATCGGAAAAGCCTAAAAGAGCTCATAAGGGTGTTACACTTAGCGTAAAACTAGACATAATTAAGAGTTTTGATCATGGTGAACGAAGTAAGGACAAAGTGAGCTTGGCTTGTGGAAGCTGACGAAGATGATGTTGAAGAGGTTTTGGCATCCCATGACCAAGAGCTGATAGATGAAGAGCTGATACAATTGGAAAAGGAAAGGATTACAATTGAAACCGAATGCAGTAGCGAACGGACCGAAAGTGGAACTGAATGTGAAGCAACTGCGTGAGATTTTCGCTGCGATGATAAAGTACAATTTTAATTTTGAAAGGGTACATTGGTTTAGGGCATATTTGCAGGATGGTTTGAGTGCTTAGAAAGAACTGTATGATCTAAAAATGTGCAAGGCTAAGCAGTCAAGCAAGCCTTCCATATCAGCCACAGCAGATGACAAACCTCGACCTTGGACATCGAGGCAGGCAGACATAGAAGAAGATGACCTGCCTGCCCTGATGGAAACAGATGACACCCCAGTGTCCCTCCACCCCAATCCCCGGGCCGCGGACAGATACCAATCCGCGAAGAATGCAGCGGTAGCTGGGACGCACACAGCACATCTTTAAGAAGAAAGCCGAAATAAACAAGCTAATTAGTTAGGTGCCACCCGGCATGTAAATGTCGGCCCAGATCAGAGGCAATTGCCAATTGTGTTGCCTCTGATCTGGGCCGACATTTACGTGCCGGGCGGTACCTAATTAATTAGCTTGTTTGTTTTGGCTTTTTTCTTAAAGATGTGCTGGGTGCATTCTGGCCACTGCTGTACCACAGCACACTTTGCAGATCGGTATCAGTTCGCTGCCCGGAGGGTGGGGGCCACTGCACCACCCCACCACCCCAGCTCCGACGACTCAGCCTAACACACCATCATCAGTGTGCTCGATGTCTTCCCAATTCCCTTAAGTGATACTACACTGTACATACATTATTTCTGCTTTATATCGGCTGTGTATTTTTATGTGTTATTTGGTATGATTTGGCAGCTTCATAGTTTAAAGGTTACTGGAGAGCGGTTGCACCGTGTTTTTGCCGACAACGCTTGTGCCGTGTTTCTGCTGAAAGCACTTGCATGAGATTTTTGCTACGGAGAACAGTGCGGCAATGATTGTGATAAAGTATTTCTACTTTATATAGGCTGTATATTCATTATATCAATCCTGCTTTTACTATATGTTGCTGTTATTTTAGGTTTTATGTGTAATTTGGCATTTACACATAGGAACCGTTTCATAGGAATGCTCTACCTTCGGATGGCGGGGGAAACCTGGTACCTTTTTCCCACGGAAGCCCAGATGTAGGCTATAGGATTTATACTACTGTAGGTATTCACTTCCCTTAATTTCTCCAGTCTTTTTACGCCACTCAGAGTGAGATCCTTATGGTCTCCTTTTTGCATCCTCTGCTGTAAAATCAATGACAAAACCTTTGTTAAATACCCCAGCTATCTCATTATTTCCCATAATGATCTCTTTTGCCTCTGCTACTCAGGGCTCCATGTTTCCTTGGGAGTGCAGATCATAAACACGAGAAAGTCTGCAGAGGGGATGAGCTAAAGATGGTGCCAGAGGTTTTTGCAGTCCTGGGCGATTTCTTCCAGTCAGTCCATGAAACAGTTTGAATCTCCTCTTCTCACGTCTCTTGTTTCCTTTACAAGGTGGCTGGGGTCCTGTCGGAGTCTGTGATCAAACGATATTCTTCACAAGCAGTGGGCTCTCGCTCTCAGACTCACCGGGTGGCCTGGCATCTCAGTATATCCAGGAGCCTGGAAGATGTGCACCTTCAGGGTGTGGGCCTGTGGGCAACCCAGTGGGCACAGCTGTAGAAGGCCTCTGCTCTAGAACGATCTCTCTCTCTCTCTCTCTCTCTCGATAGTGAGTGAGAATCTGCTGGCTGATGAGTCGGGGGGGGGAACTCGAATAAGTGATGCTGCAGGTTGTAACACTGAAACAGCGAGCTGTTGTCTCCCTCTCGCAGTGGCAGGAGCAATATCTCTCTGTCCCTTGCTAGTGAGAAAGAGGGCTTTTCTGAGATGTCGAAGCTTTGGAATGGACAGTAGCTTTTGATGCACTCTAGATCATGGCCCCTGAGGGCTTTGCTTTTACTTATAAGTGGGTGGTGGGGCTGATGCTTTTGCTGGAGCAAGTGGGAGGGGAGAGGAAGGGCTTTGCGTTCTAACGTTTTCTGTCAGTCATTCTTTTGGGTTTCTTTCTCTCTGTTTCATGGACGTCTGTGAAGAGTAAGGATTTCAGGTTGTATACATTCTATGATATTAAGTTGAGCCACTGAGACGCTGAAAATCCAGAGCAACACATACAAAGTGCTGGAGGAACACAGCAGGTCAGGCAACATCTATGGAAATGAATAGATAGTTGGCATTTCCATCTGAGACCCTTATTGAGGGCAGCTGCTGGATCTGCTAGAGGAACTCAGCAAGCCAATGCTGAATTGAAGCCTGAGTGTACAATTCTTTTCCACTCACCGATGCTAATTCACCCATTGAATTCCTCCAGCAGATTGCATGTTGCTGCACATTTCCATTGCTACTGGGTTCCTTTTTGTAGAAGTTTTGTGTCCAGTTAACTTAGTCTCAATTTCATCTCAAATTTTATCAGCCTTTTATCATTTCTGTTGATTGCACAATCTGTGTCGACTTCAAATTGACTGCAAAGTCTAACAAACTGTAGAGCTTTCTTTTCAAAGTAAGACTGTTCTCGAACACAGAAAGAACAATTTCCCATAAAAGGTTTTATAGAAAAACAGTACAGATGTTTAAAAAACTATCTCATTCAATGTCTTTGATTGTTAACCTATTGTAATGTTGTCTAATCCAATCCTTCATTCTACGAACTTTGTACTTTTCAAACAATATTTGAACCTGTCCAGTTAGTTGTATTCAAATTAAAACTCTCATTTCAGACTGAAACAAGGTTCAAGAACAGCTACTACCCCTCAACCATCAGGATCTTGATCAAAAGAGGAGAACTACACCCATCTACTGAAATAGTCCCATGACAAGCGATCTCACATTAAGGACTCTTTATCATGTTCCAGTATTTCATGCTGTCATTATCTATTGCTATTTATTTATATTTGCATTTGTACAGTTTGTTGTCTTCTAAGCTCTTGCTCTTTCATTGATCCTGTTTACAACTACCATTCTATAGATTTGCTGAGTATGCCTGCAGGAAAAAGAATCTCAGGGTTGTATGTGGTAACATGTATGTACTCTGATAATAAATTTTACTTTGAAACTTTGAAGCTTTGAAATACAATTCATCTGAATTTGATGTAAAATTCAAACAGACTGATCATTTCTACAGATGATCACTCTCTGTATGATTGTTACTTAGTCTTGTGTTATGGCATAAGCATAAATCTACAGTACTTTATCGACTTTTCAGCTGTATGGCATAATTACTTTTGGAAACTTATCTCAATGCATCTGTGAGGCTCAAGCTGCAAATTACTTCTGCCAGCTTCATCTGCCCAGTCTACATGAAGCCTTCATAATTATTATATTTGCTGTCTTATGAGTTTTTTATGATTAATATTCTACACGATATTGTTTATAAGTTTTAACACATGCTATAAATTACCAGTAGAAATGTTTATTGTTGTTGTCTCTCCTTCCCTCGAGGCAAACTGATTCTACTTCATGTTCTTCTGAGTTAAGGTTTCCACACGTCCATGCCGTTTGACCATTGGGTCATAGGGTCGTTTAGTCAAAGAGCACTGAAACATGACCATGTTGACCTTTTTTGCTCATCCACACTAATCCCACTTGCCCACTCTCCAGCCATGTTCTTGTCTATTTAAATACCTATCTATCTCTTAAACAATAATGATTGTCTCTGATTCCAATATGTCCTCTGCCAGTGAATTCCTGATCTCGACTACAAGTATCCTGCAACATTTAATTCCCAACTTGGTTACCAACCAATCACATCTCCTGTTTTCATTCATTTACAGAATTGTTCCTTGAGAACCTGATGGTAAAAAAATGTGTGGCCAAAATGATATTTTTGTAGCTGATCTGGAGTCACATGCAGGCTAGACCAAAAAGGGACAGCAGAATTATTCTTCTAAGGGCACTTGTAAACTAAATGGGCTTTTACAGCAATTCTGTCAACCTAACTAAGATTCCATATCACAACTTACAAAATTGCCATAGTAGCATTTGAACTCTGGCCTCTGGATAGTTAATCCAAGTCACTGATTTGGTGGTCAGTAATTTGACTACTTCCTCTGCTCCACCATTGTAGCCTCAGTTATCTTTCCCTGTTTCCCTCAGATCAAATACTTTGGTCATCTGCCTCCAAAAGTAATTCATTGTCAACTGTAAAGACACTAGTTGGGAGATCTGGTATGGACAGTGAGTTTCTTTCCTTCCCTGAAGGACAGTGTGAGCTAATTCGGTTTTAATACAGTAGTA